>NC_047096.1:79631043-79933910 GCF_902459505.1 Geotrypetes seraphini | reverse complement strand
TTTCTGAACTGCCACCCACCATCTGCAGAGCTTGAAGAGTTCTGGCCACTGGACTAGAGGAAGAGGCCTTCAGCTGGCAGGGCTTTGAGAAACCCACCTACTTAGGTATTTATGTTTTGCAATTGGGTAGGGGGCATGGCAGGAAGAAAATGTAGTGCCCAACCCCCTCTCCTCCCCCCCCCCCAACAGCTGTCTGGTAAGTCACTGAATGCAATAAAAATATCTGTGATGCACATATCCCAAAGCTAATGTGTTCAAGGTAATGTATTTAAAATTTTTTTACCTTTGTTTTACCTTTTTTTACCTTTGTTGTCTGCACATTTTATTTTTCCATCATGTTGGTCCCATTTTGTCTCTTCTGCTTTCCTGTGTCTTCTGATAATTCCCTTTCCAGTGGTTGCTATGCATATGTCTTTTCTCCTCTCTCCTGTCTTGTTTCATTCCCTAACTAGTCCTGGCTTTAATATACTAAGAAAATAAGAACTGCCATACTGGGATAGACCGAAGGTTCATCAAGCCCAATATCCCAGGTCCCAAGTACCTAGCTTGATCCCAAGTAGTAAAACAGATTTGATGTTGTTTATCTTAGGAATAAGTAGTGGATTTCCCCCAAGCCATCTCAATAATGGCTTGTGGACTTCGCTTTCATGTTGAGTAAAGAAATATTTTCTCTGTTTTCTGTTTTAAATCTACTGCTTAGTAGCTTCATTGTTTTTGAAAACAGTAAACAAGCTATTTGCATCTACCCTTTCCACTCCACTCAGTATTTTATAGACCTGTATCATATCTTCCCTGAGGCTTCTCTTCTCCAAGGTGAAGAGACCTAGTTATTATAGCCTTTCTTCATAGGAAAGTTGTCTCATCCCTTTTATCATTTTCGTCGCCATTTTCTGTACCTTTTTTTTATTTCACTATATCTTTTTTGAGATACAGTGACCAGAATTGCACACAGTATTTGAGGTCTTCTCATACCATAGGTATACAAAGGCATTATAACATTTTCATCTTTATTTTCTGTTCCTTTCCTGATAATTCCTAGCATTCAATTTGCTTTCTTAGCCGCCACAACCACACACTGAGCTTAGGGTTTCAGTGTATCCTCAACGATTACATATAGATCCTTTTCCTGGTTGGTGACACCTAACATCACAAAGTTGGTCCTTTTCCTGGTTGGTGACTATAGTTTGGGTTCTTCTTTCCCACATGCATCACTTTGCACTTTATCACATTAAACGTCATCTGCCATTGTTGATGCCCTGTCTCCCAGTCTCACAAGTCTTAAAAATCCTGAATTGAGTAGAACAGGAACAAGTGGATCGATTTTTCACTCCATCAAAAACTAGGGGACACTCAATGAAGTTACAGGGAAATACTTTTAAAACCAATAGGAGGAAATATTTTATCACTCAGAGAATAGTTAAGCTCTGGAACACATTGCCAGAAGTTGTGATAAGAGCAGATAGCGTAGCTGGTTTTAAGAAAGGTTTGGACAATTTCCTGGAGGAAAAGTCCATAGTTATTGAGAAAGACATGGGAGAAGCCACTACTCGCGCTGTATCGGTAGCATGGAATGTTGAAACTCTTTGGGATTTTGCCAGGTACTAGTGACCTGGATTGGCCACCCTGAGGATGGGCTACTGGGTTTGATGGACCATTGGTCTGACCCAGTAAGTCTATTCTTATGTTCTCTTGCCATTTTTCACAATCCTCTTGTAATTTAACAACTTTAAACAACTTTGTGTCATCTGCAAATTTAATGATCTCACTAGTTATTCCCATCTCTAGATCATTGATAAATATGTTAAAAAGCAATGGTGCCAGCACAGACTGGGGAAGCCCCTTCTTCATTGAGAACATTGACCATTTAAACCTATTGTCTATCTTCTATCTTTCAACCAGTTCTTAACATAGTAACATAGTAGATGACGGCAGTAGATGACGGCAGACCCGAATGGTCCATCCAGTCTGCCTAACTTGATTCAATTTAAATTTCTTAATTTTTTCTTCTTAGCTATTTCTGGGCAAGAATCCAAAGCTTTACCCAGTACTGTGCTTGGGTTCCTACTGCCGAAATCTCCGTTAAAACCTACTCCAGCCCATCTACACCCTCCCAGCCATTGAAGCCCTCCCCAGCCCATCCTCCACCAAATGGCCATATACAGACACAGACCGTGCAAGTCTGCCCAGTACTGTCCTTAATTCAATTTTTAATATTATTTTCCGATTCTAGATACTCTGTGTTCATCCCACGCTTCTTTTAAATTAGTCACAGTTTTACTCTCCACCACCTCTCTCGGGAGCACATTCCAGGCATCCACCACCCTCTCCGTAAAGTAGAATTTCCTAACATTGCCTTAGAATCTACCACCCCTCAAGCTCAAATTATGTCCTCTGGTTTTACTATTTTCCTTTCTCTGGAAAAGATTATGTTCTACGTTAATACCCTTCAAGTATTTGAACGTCTGAGGCCAAAACCACCTTCCTCATGTCAGTACAGTATAATGTTGTTACAGCATCTTCTACTTACCTGAGGAAAGGGGATTTGGTCTCCGAAAGTTAGTCAAAAATGTATTAAAATTAGTTTATTTATAAACATTTATCAACACAGCTACACTACTACTTTGTCCTAAAGCGCAAAAGAAAAATTCCTTTTTTTCTACCTTTCTCATCTCTAGTTTCTGCTTCTCTTCCTTCCTTCCTTCCTTCCTTCCATTCTAGTTTCTCTTCTCTTCCTTCCATTCAGCATCTGCCCTCCCTCTTCCTTCCATTCAGTCTCTGCCTTCCCTCATCCTTCCATTCAGCATCTGCCTTCCCTCTTCTTTCCATCCAGTGTCTATCCTCTTTCTATTCCCCTTTCATAAACTGTCTGCCCTTTCCCCCTTCCATCCAGCCTGTGCCCCCCTTCTCCTTTTTACAGGATTCATTCCAGCTTCACTCTTCTTTCCATTTTTATCACTTCTCTCTCTGTCTCCACCCCTCCCCTCCCCCCAATGCTCTGGCATATCTCTCATCTCATTTTCTTCCTTCCCTCCCCACCCCACCCCTAGTATCTCTTTATCCTTCCCTTTAATCTCTCCTTTCTTTCTTCTCCCCCCCTCCATTGTTTGACCTCTTTTTCCTCTTCTTTTCTCCTCCAGATATGATATCTCTGCCTCCTTCCATTCCCTCCCCTCCCGCTCTACCTCTCTTCTCTCTCTCTCTCCCCATCCACAATAGGATGGGTATCTCTCTCTCTCCTCCTCCTCCCTGCAGGCTGCTGCTTGCTATTTTCAGACCGCCAGCAGTGTCAGTTAGCTAAACATGCTTTCCCTCTGCTTCAGCTTCTGTCCCTGTAGAGGCAGCATGTTACAGAGGGAAAGCTTCTGGGTCACTAAAGGCAACGTGTTTAGCTCACTGGCACTGCCAGTAGCCCAAAACATTGCAGGTTGCAGCATGCGGAAGGGGCTGGAGCACCCCCCCCCCTATGATCTGCAACCAGAATGGACTGCCTCGCCCTTGGTACACTACTGGTTAGAAGAGAGGGCTGAAGACTAGGGAAGACAGGTTCAAATCCCACTGTAGCTTTTTTTGACCTTTGGACAAGTCACTTAACCCTCCTCCATCTCAGGTACAAACTTAGATCATAAGCTCTCTGAGGAAAGGAAAATACATAGATATCTGAATGCAACTCACCTTGAGCTGCAATTTTTTAAAAGGTGCAAGCTAATTCCCAAATCCCTCTCCTCCTCCCCACCCTAAAAAAAAGATAAATCTAGACATAGGTAGCATATACTGTAGTAATAGTAGAACCAGTAAAAATACCAAATGTCAGCATAAATGCAATTAGCACAATGTAGTAGTCTTGAAAATAGGCAAATTAAATAATAGTAATGGCAGTAATATACATATGGTTTCAGTACCATACACATTAAGCTCAGTGTTCAATACAGAAAATGTGAATAAGCCCAAAGAATTAAATGCTGTTTACATCATACATGTGCGCAGTAATATTATTGCGAGACATTCCCCGGAGAGATCACACTGGACCTAAATGGACCAGTTTTGCTTTCATCCGCTGAATACAAATATTCTCTTGTGAGACCTTC
The DNA here is from genome assembly GCF_902459505.1 of Geotrypetes seraphini. Lineage (NCBI taxonomy): Eukaryota > Metazoa > Chordata > Amphibia > Gymnophiona > Dermophiidae > Geotrypetes > Geotrypetes seraphini. Next base: position 79,929,825 of record NC_047096.1, on the reverse strand, counting down.
AGTGGCCTGTTGCTGCCAATGCTCCCTTTCCATGCTTTCACTCAGGATGTGTACAGAAATAATCCATATAAAACCAGAAGCTCAGACACAGAATAGTAAACCATGACAAAGAAGCTATTCTACAGACTCTCTCACTAACAAGACAACATTTGTTCTAATCAATGTCAGTCTATCACTATTATTAGTATTTAGGAAGTTTTAACTGCCTTGCTTACAATTTGCTTTTAGACATGAAATGTCCTCAACAGATTGTGTCTTGTTATAGAAGTACTTGAGTACCTCATTTTGGCTAGTTCTGTGAAAAATCCGGACACGGATGTGTCCTAGTCTTTCTTCTATCTACTAGTGTATTGTATCTTCAGTAGAATAGGCTACACTCTGGCTTTTTTCTCTCTCAACTTGAATGCAAAAAGGGATTAAAATTCAGAGCTATCCTAGGGGAGAATGAGGGCAGTTACATCAGTTTCTATGCTTCCGAGGGTCAATGTAACCCCACCCATGACATCACTGGACTGCTGACCGTGGAAATATCTGCTGCACTCCTTTGAAACTCCAGCCTGAGTAATGGCTATTACTCACATTCCCCATTGGCTTGTGCCAGCACTTTCTTACCTTTCTCAGGTTTTTATCTTTGTCACTTACACATTGCATGATTACACTACAACCCACACTGCATTGCCGAAAAATGAATACAACCAATAAAGAACAAGAAAATGGAAAGTCTGTCCCCTTCCTTCTCTTCTGCTTAGATTTGGGAGTGGTACTGGAGAAGTACAGATGTGGTCCTTCTCCACAAAAGTGGAAGTAAGGAAGAAGTAGGGAACTAAAGGCTGGTAAATCTGACTTTTGTGATAAGCAGGCCTTCAGACACTGTGGGGGCCTCCTCTCGTGATGTTCAAAGAGGTGCCTCCTGTAACAAAGGCACAGCTCCACCAGAGCCTCCATCTCCCTCAGGGAGTAATTGGGCTCCCTTATTTCCCCCATCATACCCTCTTTTACTCACGCAGTCACTCTCCCATACACTTTCTCAATCTCTAACTCACATACAGGGTGTGATAGAGAGAGTGACCCCCATTCTCACTTTCTGACTCTCACTATCACTCTCTCCCACTCTTTCTAGCTGTCACTTTTACACTAGCACTCGTACTCTCTGTCTCTAAATTACTTTTCTAACACCTCTTTACTCTCTATCACCACACTCTTAACTACATCCACAAAGAATCATCATTCCATGTGTAGGGCTATATATAGACGTGCAGGATGTCAGGAACGTCCTGTTACTATCGTGGTGATGTTGTGATGTCACTGGGGATGTTTTAATGGGACGTCTACTTTGGATGGCTTGCAGGTCCTATAATCAAAATTTATAGCATGTCCAACTTAGACGATTTGCAGCTCATAGTGTCATATCTCTTGGACATCCAGAAAAACGTTATTTGAACACTGACATTTCAAACATCCAGCTAGTTCATTTTCAAACCACCCTTTTCTTTCTGAATGTCTTTGATTATGACCCATATATTTTGGACGTCTAAGTCTAGACATCTGAAGTTGGTCTTAGACTTTCTATCTAAAATGCCCCTCACTGTAACACCCATGTCTCAATAAGATTGATACAAGCAGTGATTCTAGGTAAGGAAAAAATCCAATGGGATTAAAACTGTTATGTTATCGGCATAGATAAAGTTAGAGAACGTAGTCTATCTAACATAAATCATAATGTATGATTAAATATGTTGAATAGCAACGAGGAGTAGGTCAGAGTATGTTACATAAATCCTGTCCTATACTACAAAGTGAGCAATAATTATATGTTTGTATGTAGGTAGGTATATTTTATCTTGAAAAGGGCCCTAAGAATTTTCATGAAATGGGATGAATCTAGGGTTTTCAGGTGTAAGAAAGTAATTTAGCTAGGTCTGGAGTTCAGCAAAATTCATTTGGCGAGGTCATTTGTTAGATTGTTCCATTGTTTCTGCCTCTTTCTGCAGCCCATTGGTCAGACATGCCTAACAAAGCTTAGAAGCTTAGCCAGCCAATAAGCTGCAGAGAAAAGCAGGACTGAAAGTTGATGTCTCATAAGCTATTGGTCCTTTCTCCTCTACAGCTTATTGACTGGCTAAAAAATGTCTGAGGAATGGACTAACAGCAGAGAACACAGAATAGCTCTAGTGTAGGTAAGAGAGGCTTCTTGCCTTTTGTCTACCATAGAGAGGAAGACAAGTGCTGAGGGAGGCTCTGGATAAGGAATGAGGAAGGAAAGAGTACACATAGGCATTGAAAGCTGAAACACAAGGGTTGTGGGGGGAAGAGAGGCTGAAGGAACACACATGGACTATGAAAGGGAGAACAGAGTTGAAGTGAATGCAAGCTGGGGGGGGTGCATGGACAGTGATACAGAGATAAGTGAGTGAGGGGTGGGGCTGAAGAAAAAAAATGATGAGGACAGGTAAAGGAACTGCGTAGGATTCAAACAGCAGGGGGCTAATAGAGGAGATAGGCTGAGAAAATGGTTTTGAGAAGAGAGGTTAGAGGGAAGGAGTATTAAAGGGTGAGGAAAAGGATGAAGGTGGCTGGAGAGTTGAGACTAGGAAGAAAAAATCAAGAACAAGCAATGAAAAGATAATTTCCAGATTTAGGGGGTTATAGTTCAAAAATAAACCAGTGCCAGTTACCCCAACATCGAAGACTTCAACACCGTAGTCGAATAGCTACAAAAGAGTATCCGAACAACAACCCCATAAGCACTCAGTCCACTTTTCCGAGCAAAGTTTGGTCATCCAGATACTACAAAGAAAACAAGCACCAAGAGCTTCAAAAATTGGGACTAGTCTTTACTGAGCTAACCTGACATGGGCCGTGCACAACACCTGCATCAGGGGTTGTCTGATTAAATAAGCAAGCATGGATTGCCAATTAAAACAACAGCCTGGTATCACATACCATCAGCATTTCATCAGGAAATGGCAGTAAACCAGGGAGGGAAAATCTTCATTGTGTTCAGGACTTCTAATCTGTCAGAAATGTTGGCATCTATATATATGCTAAATAAAACTATTGTATAAAGACTAAGAAGAAAATGAAAAAAATAAAATAAACAATTGCAACCCCAAACCAAATCAATATTTGTTAACACATCTAGTCCCCAAACAGGTGAAGAAGGGGGAGGGATAAAAGTAAGAATTTTTATACAAAAAGGAAATGGAGAACATAAGAGATACCTTAGCAAAGGGTTAAATAGAAATCAACTGAATGGTAAAAACAAACAAACCTAGAATCCCCAGATATTTAAAAAAAAAAAAGGTGATCACAACTCCTACTCAGGCTGTCATGTGGACTGAGCTTTCCTTCAGAAACTTTTCTAACTAGGCAGGTTAGGAAAAAACAAATTGTACCTCTTTGTAATTAACAATACATTTAACTGGAAACTTGAGGAAAAAAAATCTACATCTAGCTGAGTGACTTTCAAGCAAAGGGAAAATAATTGTATTGCTTTTCCCATCTGTGGTAATGAACGAGCCAGTGAAAGAGAATAAGCTTAAGGTATTTATCACCCCTGCCACAAGGATGAAGGTGGCACTGAATGAGATGCTGATAGCAAATAGAGATAATCAAGTCAATGTTGATTCATGGCAAATGGCCTTTTTAAATGATGACTGCAGTATTTTTTTTAAATGTGTATGTTCAGCACTACTATGCATATAGTCAATGGCACTCAATATACTTGTGATATGCTGACTGCCACTTGCTTATACTTACTGCAACAATAGCTTGCTGCTTTCCATATAGCCTAGGCCAGGAACAGGCAGCTCCTGTCCTCAAGTGACATAGGTAGGTCAGGTTTTCAAAATACCACAATATGCTGGAGATAGGTTTGCAAATAATGGAGGTAGTGTATGCAAATTTATCTCATGAATATTCATTTTGGATCCTGTAAACCTACCTGTGGCATTTGAGGACCAGCGTTTGAATCTTGACTAAAGTCAGTGGCATACCTGGCCGAGCAGAAATCCAGGGCAGAGCACCCCCTTCCTCTGTCCGGATTACCCCCCCCCCCATAAATGTGGCCATCAGCTCTGCCGGTCCCTTGCTCCAGAAAAGGAAGTTGATGACAGGGGGGGGGCGGGGGCTGGCAGCCTGCAGACAGACCGCAGTCTCACAACCACTCCAGCACCCCCAAGCATCTTGCACCCGGAGTGGATCGCCCTGCTCTGCCCTTGGCACACTACTGACTAAAGTTATATGTTTATCAGATGATAGTAAATCTATAACTCTTTCTGGAAACTGGCTTGAATGTTTACAGCTCTGTCTGTCTTCTTCCTTAAAACTAGCTTTATGGTTCATTTGAGCAATAAGATTTTATTTGAAGATGTTTTCATAGAACAGTTCTCTCCCCCTTCTCTGAAGGGTGTGAGTGGAAGGGATGTTTTTTTAGAGCTGTGTTTTCTTATTGCAAGACCCAGGAGCCAGTGACAGCCCCCATCACCCCTAAGTGTGGCCTTCTGACTCTTTCCCTTATATACTGAAGAAACACGTCCATATTACAGAGGCATACATCGACTCACACTGGCTACCAATTCAAGAAAGAATACTATTTAAATTCTACTGCATGCTATTTAAATCTTTAAACGGAGGCAGCCCAATCTACCTAAACAACCGCCTCTACCAAACTATGTCACCCAGACATAGAAAAACACGCCCCCCTTTCACACACCCTCCAATCAAAGAAGTCAAACGGGAAAAACTGTATGACGGCCTCCTAGCAACACAAACAGCAAAACTAGATAACCAAATCTCCAACCTACTGATAACCACCCCCGAATACAAGATATTCAGAAAAGAAATAAAAACGATACTCTTCAAGAAATCACTAAAAACACTCTTAACATCTCACTTACCTTCCATCCTCCAACCTTCACCCTGCCCCACAGATACTACCTGTTCTTCTCTTCAACTTCTCTTGAATTCACCAATGATCTATTGTAACCCACCATTTATAACTCTTTTGTAATCCGCCTTGAACCACAAGATAATGGCGGATGTAATATAATGTAATGTAATATACCATCTTCCCTCCCCCCCACACACACTTTAACCTCATACTTGCTGCTGACAATCCCCATAACAGATTTACTTTTCTAATACCTGTACCATGCAACTCTAAGTGAGTTTGAGCTACATGCTGCCCAAACTCTCATTCTGTTCTCTCAAAACTAAGATAGCAATATGTTGTTCAAATTTACTGTGAGTTATGTGGTGTTTGGAAGAAAATAGAATAGCTGTTCAAAGAGTGCCAACACAGAAAGTATAGGGGGAGATTAAAAACTAGAGGGAGAGAGCAGGTTGAAGGCAATGGGGGTGAAGATAGGAGGGTAGAGGCTGACAAGGTATCTGCTGCTTTTTCTGGTGATGATATTGGCTCCCAAATTTAACTTTTTTTTTATTTTTTATTTTTAACAAAGTGGTTCTCGCTTGAAAAATAGTAAAGATCTCTGTTTTAAACTACTCAGAGTGCCAAGGAAAGAAGCCACACTATGAGGGAAATTTTATAGGTCGCCTAGATTAAAATAGTAAGAAGGTGGCTTATGGCTTATTTTATACAGAGAAAATTCCAAACTTTGAAATAGCCCCAAGGAGAGAAAAACCAAATAAGAAGCACAATAAAGTTCCCATAACAGTACTTAAAAATCATTTAACTCTGAAGACTGTAGAACACCTGAACTTCTATCCTCAGTAAATAACTTAAATTAATGAGAAGTCTTAAGCTATATTATGCCAGTTGAAAAAAAGGGAAATAGGCCTGAAAAGCTTCTCTATAGCCCAGATATAAAAGGGAGGCATTTTTCAGCCACCTATTAACCACATACCACCATCGTCAGACTCCACCTGTGTGCTTTAATTAAACTAATAGTTCTAGTGAACAATAAAACAATATGAAATTTTCAAGCTCTAATAATCTCTTCAAAGTAAATATTCATTTAATATATCTTTTGCCAAACAACGCTAAAATTGATAAAAGGATCTACCCTTTACTATCATAACAAGGGCAATTATGCTTCCACTGAAACCCCAGTTCATAAATCTTCTGTTAAGCCTCCTTGTTCTTAACTACCAAAGAAATATCAAAAGATCTACTCTTTAGCACTCTAGCAAATCTATTGTTCTCCCAATGTAACCCTGATTATAAATCTTTTGTAAGCCGCCTTGAACCGCAAGGTAATGGCGGAATAGAAATCCCTAATGTAATGTTGCCTTGAAATCCCCATTACATTAAAAAAAAGGATAACTTTAAATCCAAAACTTATCTCCAGTCCAAGGTTTCTTCCCCTTGTGTTTAACACCAGAGTGCAAGCTGCTTCCAGACTGGTTCAACTGAGCTTAGTTTCAGAGAGTGTCTCCTCCTTCAGGAACCCCTGCAATATTCAGGGATTACAACCATTTTTTGCGATGGCATGAATCGTGGGTAACCTATGTGTCTTCATAAAATATAATTGCAAATCCTTCATGATAGCATGAGGAAAGACCTAGCGAAGCTTGAAGAATAGTCCAGAATTTGGCAGCTAAGATTTAATGCTAAGAAATGCAAGGTCATGCATTTGGGCTACAAAAGCCCCAAGGAATGGTACAGTTTAGGGGGGGTGAAGAGCTTTTGTGCATAAAAGAGGAACAGGACATGGGTGTGATCATATGCAATGATCTTAAGGTAGTAGAAAAGGTGACTGCAAATCCTAGAAGAATGCTTGGGTGCATAGGGAGAAAAATGGCCAGTAGGAAAAAACAGGTAAGACCCCCATTTAGAATATTGTGTACAATTCTGGAAACCGCACCTTCAAAAAGATATAAACAGGATGAAGTTGCTCCAGATGGCAAACTATTAAAATGGTCAGTGGTCTTTCTCATAAAGTATATGGGGACAGACTTCAAGATCTCAATATATCTTTGGAAAAAGGCGAGAGAGGAGATATGATAGAGATGTTTAAATACCTGTGGCATAAATGCACAGGAGGTGAGCCTCTTGCAAGTGAAAAGAAGCTCTGGAATGAGGGAGCATAGGATGAAGGTGAAAGCAGATAGACTCAGAAGTAACCTGAGGAAATTCTTCTTCACAGAAAGGGCGGTGAATTTGTGGAAGAGCCTCCCAGTAGAGGTGATGGAGATGAAGACTGTATCTGATTTCAAGAAAGCTTGGGACAAGTACATATGATCTCTAAGGGAGTGAAAGGGAGAGTGGATAGCATCGATGTGCAGGCTGAATAGACTATATGGTCTTTATCTTCCTTCATTTTTCTCTTGTTTCTATAAATCATAGAATGAAGTCATAGACTTTTATGTCTGCTTGGGATCAGGTGTGTTTGCATATAAAGTACATGCATAAGTCATGACTCTTCCTGCACACAGCCCAAACTTACCCCTGCATAATTTTATAAGAAAAATTTCACACACATATACTGTTATACATGCATCTTCAAAGCCCTAGACCTGGCATTTAAAGCCTTCAAGAAATTGGTACCAGGCTATATGATCCCCAAGCTACCAATCTAAGAGGGTCATTTCATAAATGATGCACACTAATTTTTTTAAATTTACATGTTTAATTTTTTTTTCAAGTATTTCTTTACAATCCTTCAATATGGTCTCCCTGCTTTGCAATGACTGAGTCCCAACATCCGGGAAGCTTCATTATTCCATCCAAGACACCGTTTTTATTCAGTTGCCGAATGGCTTGGGTACTGGCGGAAAAAAGCTCTTCCAGAGATGCAAAATGATGTCCAAGCATAACTTGTTTCAACTTTGGAAAAAGGTCGAATTCTGGTGGACTCACGTCTGGACTGTAGGGAGCATGAGGTAACACCCCCCAACCGTATTTGTGTAGTTTTTCAATGATGAGTGGACAGCTCCGTCTTCCCCAAGGCTAAAAAAGTTTTGATGAGCTCAATCAAAACAAATGATTTTTGCTTATGATCATGAAAGGCATCATCATTACAGACTAAAGTTCCATATGGAAGAAGTGTCACAGCAGTGTTTTATCGTGATTTTTTGCAAAAATAATGTGCAGAAAAATGCACAAATCCTGACCTCAGTTGCTGTTGGTTGGGCCATTCATTCTTCACTACAATGCTCACCTGCACATAGGGAATGTCGTCATTGAAAAACTACGCAAATACAGTTGGGAGGTGTTACCTCATGCTCCCTACAGTCCAGACATGAGTCCATCAGACTTCGACCTTTTTCCAAAGTCGAAACAACCTATTCGTGGACATCGTTTTGCATCTCTGGAAGAGCTTTTTTCCACTGGTATCCGAGCCATTCAGCAACTGAATAAAAACAGTGTCTTGGATGGAACAATGAAGCTTCCTGGATGTTTGGACTCAGTCATTGCAAAGCAGGGAGACTATACTGAATGATTGTAAAGAAATACTTGAAAAAAAAATAGAACATGTAAATTTTAAAAATAGTGTGCATTATTTATGAAATGACCCTCGTATAATCCAAGCCGACCGTTAAGATTTCAGAAAGAAAGATGACTGTCTCTACCCCCTAGACGTGCTCAAAACAGAATCAGCCTGCAGACACGCCTACTCACACTTAGTACCCTAACTTTGGAGCCTCATCCCTCCGTCTATCAGAGAGCTGGACGACCTATGGAACTTCAGGAAGGCCATAAAAACTTTCTTCTTCACAAATCCATTTCCATGTAAAGACCAAGCCTAACTGATCTCAGATAAACTCTTCAACTAGACCATAGTGCTAAGTTCCTTACCAAAGCATGTATAGTAAATTAAATTAGTTGTTTATGTCTACTATTGTTGATTAGTGTAGCTTGAAAGTTTATCTCTCCTATAGCATGTATAGTTAAATAAAATGCCTTTATAAAGGTACCCTCTATTTCTGGGTCAATATATATTGTTGGCTTTGATCATAAGAAGTGTCAGGCTGACAAACTAATTGTCCTTTGAGCCCAATATCCCATCCTTGACAATGGTCAAATCATACAGAATAAGAGTAAAACTACAAACAGACAAACTGAATAAAACAAATATCATGTATTACAATACTATATTTGATCATAAAAAAATAATTTAAAAAATTTAATATGAAACAAAATCATATATACAGTAAATCCCAACATGGGAAAATTGTTTGTTTTTAAAATTTATACCCCGCCTTACAAAAATTATACATAAGATTATCTACCCACAGACACAAGTTTTGGCTTCTGCCTGTATCAGGGGTGTAGTAATATCAGTAATCAAATCACCATATGTACAACTGGTTTTCAACCACTTTTAAATCGTACATATACAGTCATTTCAGTATAACACCAAATTATGAAGCCCTAGGGAGATTCAATCCACCATCTTATTAAAAGGGATTTCTGTAAAACATACAACCATGAGTGTGGTGGTGTGGGGCAAGGGGTTGTTGTTGTTTTGCCTGACAGCGTTCATGCAAGATCACTTGGAAGAACCCAGGCCTCTAGAACTACAACCAAGTTGGGCTTTCAGAATTTTCACAGTGAAATCTGTTTGCAAATACTGCCTCCATTGTATTCACATAGTTCATTGTGGAAATCCTGATAATTTGACTGTATGGCAATTAGCTCACTCACTGACAAGAAAGGAGCTAATCCCCATTACTAAATGGACTTAGGGCTAGATTCTCAAAACTTCGTGGTAAAAAACAATGGGCCACTGTTGCAACCATTATTGTAGTGATTTCAAAAAGGTGAGTCATTTTCAAAAAACGCATGCAAATGAGGTTGGCAGAGAGTAGCGAAGGTTCACTAAAATTCCATGTGCCCATTGCTGGTAATAGCGATCGGCACATACGCAGACTAAATGCACCCCCCCAATCAAAGATAGGCAGCAGGGATGCCCACTCTCTTCTACCGCCAAAGTCAGGCAACTCCCCCCCCCCCCCCCACAGTAGCAGAACGCCCCCGACACCCCTCTCTGGCAGCAGGAGAGATGCCCACTCCCTCCCGCTACTGACTTCAAGCAACCCCCGCCCAACATCCATCCCCAGCAGTGGGAAGATACCCACTCCCTCACGCTGCCAAGCAACACCCCCCAACTCCCACCTCCAGGAGTGGGAGAGATGCCTATTCCCTCCCATCACCAAGCAGCCCTCCAACAAACCCCTGTGCCTCTGATGACTCCATGCCCCTCCCTCATACCTGGTTTCGAAGGCTCTGATTGGTCCAGATACCTAAGGCCCCTCCCATAGGAGGGGCCTTAAACAACCTAGGCCAAACAGAGCCTTAGGCCCCTCCCAGGATGCACCAGGGAAGGGAAGGTCCGCCATTTTGAATAGGCAGGCCTGCTGGCTGGAGGGTGTAGGCATCCTTACGGCCAGCCATCGTAAACAAGGTAAAGGGGGTTGAGGGTTGTTGGAGGGATGGGGGTGGTGTCAGGGGGTTGTGTGCCAGTGAGAGGGAGTGGGCATCTCTCCCGCTGCCGGAGAATGTCGGGGTGTTATTTGGTGGCAGGAGAGAGTGGGCATCTTTCCTGCTGCTGGAGGGGTGTCAGGGGGTTGCCTGACAGTGGCAAAATTTTCTGACAGGTCTGAGCTGTCAAGCCTTACTTTCCTGTCAGTGCCTGGTAAGCAGCATATAAACTGCTCAGGAGTAATCTAAGGAAATACTTTTTTTTAAGAAAGGGTGGTAGATGCATGGAACAGTCTCCCGGAAGAGGTGGTGGAAACAGAGACTGTGTCTGAATTCAAAAGGGCCTGGGATAGGCATGTGGGATCTCTCGGAGAAAGAAAAAGATAATGGTTACTGGGGATGGGCAGACTAGATAGGCCATTTGGCCTTTATCTGCCATCGTGTTTCTATGTAACTTTTAATTGTACATCGCTTAGAATTTTGAATAGGCGATAAATCAAATTTTATAATAAACTTGGAAACTTGGATGTAACCCCAAATAATCAATCCTGGTGCATGCGAGGCTTCCGGCATTGAATATTCAGGCATGGGTGCTGACTCAGAAGTTAACTGGGTACCAACCAATATTTGAACCAGAACCCAGTTAACTCAGCACATAAAGTTAACCCAGTTAACTCAGCCTTTTTGCTGTCCTAATTTAGGACCCCCTTTACAAATCCACAGTAGTGATGCTGCCTCAGTAAATGCACCAAAGCCCATTCAATTCCTGTGGGCTTCGGTGCATTTACCATGGTAGTATTGCTACCGCGTCTTTCTAAAAGATGCCCTTATTGTGCTTACTTAGTCAGTTAATGGACTGACTATCACCACTAACTGGCTAAGTTGTGGTTACACCCAAACTCTGCCTCTAACCCTAATCGGTTAAGGAAGTTAGCAGAGATATTCAGCAACACTACCCAGCGGCTAGCTCAGTGGAGTTTAACCAGGCAGGAATTTTTGCTCAGTTAAATCCCTTTAAATATTGGGCTCCATAACTTTTAATATATTGTAACAAATCTCCTAGTCCTCAGCACAAAAAGAGGCAGATTAATGGCCTTCCACACTTGATTCAGCAAACAGGTCTGGTCCTCAGTCAAGTCAGCACTACAGATGGAGCCCATCAGCAGCAGTAATCCCTATTCTTGGTAGCCTGTTCACTCAGGGTAACTTCTCAAAATATCTTTTTTTTCCATTGCAGTCACCCTGAATACTTTTTTTTCTGTTAGTCCCAAACCAGGCTGGTTTTTACCAGAGCCTCCTGACTCCTGACTTTAAAGGAATACAGTTCTTGTTAGAATTCTAGATGTATGCAAATTAGACCCTGGCCACATTCAACCCTTATGCAAACAAGTTCTGATATCTTCCTCTAACAAGCTTTGTGGGGTGGGGGGGGGGATTTCTCTTTTCTGGATAGCTTCTTTGAGTAAGTAACCAGCATTGAATGCCTGGTCTGTTTTTAGCTGCTATAAATTTAGCCAGCTAAATTGATATTAAACATTGGACAGCTAAGTTTATAGTGTCCAAAGACATGACTAGCTATTTAGGTAGCACCAATTTTGCCACTAAACTTAGTCAGCCAGCCCTTTAAATTTTGCAGATAGCCAGCTAAGTATCTAGCTGCTATGTGCTAACCTTTAGTGGCCATCTCTCACTGAATATTAGCGCTTAGCTGGTTAAGTGCTATTTAACCAGTCAGGACCCATTCCTGGCCCCTTGAATAGCACTGAATATTGGACAAAATGTGACTATAGGGTCCCGTCCTCCACACCCAGTTGTTAGTCTGAAGTCAAAGCAAAATTTCAAGGAACAGTAAAAGGGAGCCTTATTCCCATCTCCAAGGTATGTATCTTGTCCTTCTGTCCATCTGTGAACCTGCCATCCCTCCTCCCCCTATCCAGGCTTTCCAGGTTGGAGTTCTCAGTCCATGCAATATGTATGTCTCTTCCCAGGCTGTGGGATCTTCCTCCCTCACTACCCTCTTTCTCTTTACTTATAGGAAATTCTCATTAAAGGTCCTAAACCCAAACTCTTCCCTGCTCATTAGTCATCTTCTTAGGGAATTTTGATCATTCTCTGCACAATTAGAACAATTGGTCTAGTTAGTCCCTAGCCTCTCCTAGTATGGACATTGCTTCCTGTTGGGGGGTTGCAGGCTTCCCTGCGCCTACCCTTATTGAACACTCCCCTATATTTCTCACAGCTGGATCTGAGCTTTTACCCCCCCCCCCCCTTTCCTTTGTAAAAGGGAAATGTCTTTCTTTCACCCATGGTCCCTGACAAGACCCGTTCCTGTCAAAACTTAAAGGAGAAACATATTTTCCTTTGTCTACTGTGGAAATGGGGACCTAGAGCTCCCCCCTGTGACAACTCTGAGACAGAGCATGACCTGTGCCTGTCACAGTAAGGTCCCACAGTGAGGCCTTAGAAACAAGCAAGATCTGTGAACACAGTCAGTTTCTCAATTGATCAGAATTTTCTTTATGTACTTAGAAATCACAATGAAAAATTACTCCCGTAGAATCAAAACTTAATTGTGATTTGCAAAATGTCTCCAAAATTCAGTAAAGAAAGGGAGCCAGCTGGCATTTGAATGAAAACTAAGAGGGAGGCTGACAAACCCTGGAGGGAAGCTGCTTGGTATTGTGCATACATCATTTAGATAAAAGTGTGATTATAGTGGTATATTTTCCAAAGAATGATTTTATCCCTGATGGAGACAGAGTGAGTATAAATGTGTGTTGGGTATAGTGAAAATAATGGACAACACACCAGTCAATTAGATTGTGTTTTTACCTTTTAGAATTTTTTTTTATTGAATTTTGGTGACTGCAATAAAGTTTAGATTTTATGGACTAGATTTGTTTTCTTTTCTTTTTTTTTTTTGTTGGGGGGGTACATGACAGTTTGAAGGGGTGCCAGTGCAAGCAATAGGCACTTGTTTTGGACTTAATCAAGTCTTAGCTAGAAAATAACCCATATCTGATCTAAACAATGTAGCTTAAGGGGGTTAACCTAGCTGAAAAGCTCTGTTCTGCAAATAGTAGCTTCCAGGGGAGAAATAAAAAAACTGCAAGTCTTTAAATTGTTAATAGATTTCATGTTCTTGTCACCATAGAGGGTTTGTTCCCTTTTATAAACTCCTAGTTTTTTGGTTGACGTAGCTTTTATGTTCACCATCAGTAGGGCAGTGATGCTGCTCCCGTGTTAGGCTATTACTGCCTGATTGTATTTGCAGTAAAGCAGGGGATGGAGGTAGTAAATCTTCAGCTACAGATTTAAGGCCCGTTACTGTACAGTTCAGGCCTATGTAACTTGGGAGCCCTTTCTATTCTGGCTGAGTTATAAGCTCGGCAAATTCCATCTTAGTCATTGGTCAGAGGAATTCATTCCTTCTCGTTAGCAGGGCCTATCAGGTCCAAAGGGATTACAATGGGAAAAAAGACTGAATGCTAGAATAAGATGTTATGTCTTTCACCATACTGCATTTACAATCTGTGCATAAGTTTCAAGTTTATTAGGATTTTATATACCGCCTATCAAGGTTATCTAAGCGGTTTTTACAGCCAGGTATGAAGAACTGACAATGCATGATACTAATAACTGACAAATTAAAAACAAATTATTTAAAGATTTTTTCATGTAGTATATAATTAAGTTGTGAAATTTGGAGCCGGAAGATGTGATCAAGGTGACTAATAAGCACTTTTCCTCCAGGAAACTGTCCAAAACTCTTATGTATCATTTTTGTTGAAACAGCATCATGAAGTGTAAAAATTAGACAACATACACAGCTCCTAGATAAATTTAAGGGAAGTTTAAAATGCTTCCTTTTCAAAGCTGCATACGAATTCTGATCTGGTACAGTATTTGCTTTAGTCGATTAGTAATCTGATCTTCTCTTACCTCCCTTCTGTTTTTGACCCTTTATTTGTTCTTTTCTTTTAAATTATAGTTCTCCCCCACTTTCCTCTTGTTTTTTTATGTTTGTCAAGTTTTATCCTGTTTTTAATTAGTCTGATAAATGTTTCCCCCTTTTTTATTGTAAAACACTGAGAATTTATGATTAGCATTTAATAAAATTTTAATAAACTTGGCAGTATATTAAATGTTTGCTATACCACCTAATGGGTGAACACTAGTACTGCCCGATTTGCCAATTTCAATTGATTCACTAATTCACTTTGGTGAATCGATTCAAATTGATTCGTTATGAGAAAAAATCAGACTCACCAATTCAATGACTAACACCCCACACACACACTCCCAATGAGACCTGACATACCTCTGTGCCTCCTAAAGCAGCAGCGGCAGTGGCTGGCCGGTAGAGGCAGCGCTCTGAACAGGCTGCTACGGCTTGCCCTGCTGGGGCCTTCCCTCTGCCATGTCACTGATGATGCGACAGAGGGAAGCCCTGGCAGGGCAGGCCCCTAGCAGCATGCTCACTGTGCTGCCTCGGCCGGCTGGCCACTGCTGCTGCTTTAGGAGACCTGAAGGTATGTCAGATCTCACAGAGGGGGGAGGGTCAGTTAGAGGTACCGCACAAAGGAATAGGAGGGATAGAAAGCTGCTGCACAGGGGGATGGGAGGAGGAATGGAAACTGCTGCACAGGGGGATGGAAGGGAGGAATAGAAAGCTATTGCACTGAGATAGGGATGGAAAAGGAGAGAGAAAAAATTGTTGGACATGGGTGGAGGAAGAAAAGAATGGAGAGATGCAATAAAGAGGTAGAAAGGGGTGAGAGGGAGAAATCCTGCATATCGTGGAGGGGAGGGAGACATGCATGGAGAAGAAAGAGAGAGAAATGGACATAGGGTGGAGAGCAGGGAGAGATGGTGCATAGGAGAGAGAAAGAAATGTTGCATATGGTAATGGAGGGGAGAAAGGGATAGTTTCTGCATGGAGTGGAATAGAAAGTTTTGACCCAGGGCACAAGGCAGGGAGAGAGAGAGAGAGAGATGGTAGACAGTGGGAAAGGAACAGAAATGCTGGATATGGCAGTGGAGGGTAAGGTACAGAGATGGAAGATGGATGGTGAGCACAGAGAAAGAAGAAAATGTCAAATGGGCAGGAGACCCTGGTGAGCAAGTTAACAGAAGACAAACAGAAACCAGAGCCTGGACCCAACATAATTTGAATAATAAAATGACCAGACAACAAAAGGTAGAAAAAAATAATGTTGTTTTCTGATTTTTTATTACAATGTCATATTTGAAATGTGTATCCTGCCAGAGCTAGTGTTAAACAGAAAACGTGAGCTAGGGCTGAATAGAGAAAGGAAAAGTCTTTTTTGTTTGTTTAATTTTGTTTACAGCACAGCGCCAGCATGGGGTTGGCGAGGGCAAAAGGTGATGGGGTGGGTGAAGATGGCGCAGGAAAAACAAATCTAATTAAATTGAAAAAAATTTCCCTGAATCGTGCAGCATTAGTGAACACAGGAGGTGGAATAAGACTAAAATGTGAAAAGAAAAGAAAAGGAAAACCAGTAATTAATGGGACATGACAGAAAAGCAAGAATGAAAGAAAAATGTATTTAAAAAAAATTCTCAGCAACTGACCACCGACTTCACTGTCAGCCAATTACACAAATGTTATGAAAAGGGCAGCTTTAGAAGTACTCAAAACGCAGTTATTTGTAAATGCCTTTTTCTAGATAATGATCCTTTATTATTGCTGCTTGTTGAAGAATTTTTTTATGATTCTTTGTATAAGCCTATTGGCTTTCATTTCCTAGAGTTGATTTTCTGAGGTTAATTTGTTGGTCTGATCTTACATATTTTATAGAATTATGTATGTAAAATTATGTAAGCCGTTTAGGTTTAAACAGTATATAAATTTTTAAAATAAATAAATAAATAATGTACATTATTTCAGTTCTGCAAATACAAATGGCTCCTTTTATAAAGGTGCGCTAGCGTTTTTAGTGCACGCGCTAGCCAAAAAACTACCGCCTGCTGAGGAGGAGGCGGTAGCGGCTAGCACGTACAGCATTTTAGCGTACGCTATTCTGCGCATTAAGGCCCTAACGCGCCTTCGTAAAAGGAGTCCTAAGGTTCTGAGTGTAGATTCTTTGGGAGGGAGTTCCAAAGAGTAGGGGCAGTGAAAACGAAAAACAAAGCATGGGTAAATTCTAGTTGTGCGCTATGTATGAAGGGAATACTAGACATGATTCAAAAGCTGAATGACACCAACATGTTGGAGCATAAGAGGGAATCAAAGAGGAAAGATGAGCAAAGGCATGTGAAAAAGAACCTTGTGAGTTAAACATAGAATCTTAAAACTGAACTCTGAAATGATTGTGAATTAAAAGCGGAGCGATGAGGCCATACTTCTTGGGAAAAGAGAGCACAAACGACTGTATTCTGGATTGACAGTAAGTGCTTATTTAGGGAAACATTAATTCTGGCATAACAGTGCTACAACAGTTTAGGCAGGTGGTCACTCTAGAGCAGGGATGTCAAAGTCCCTCCTCGAGGGCCGCAATCCAGTCGGGTTTTCAGGATTTCCCCAATGAATATGCATGAGATCTATTTGCATGCCCTGCTTTCATTGTATGCTAATAGATCTCATGCATATTCATTGGGGAAATCCTGAAAACCCGACTGGATTGCAGCCCTCGAGGAGGGACTTTGACACCCCTGCTCTAGAGTAAAGAAAAGTAAGACAGGCTAAAGTATCCATATATTTCTGTATCAAATGAAAGTGAGGAGTGCATTAAAATTGAACCTAAGAGTTGAAGCCTCCTAGAGATGGGGTTTTGAGTGCCTGCACAAGAACATAGCTTCTTCACTCCCTGTATCCATTCTGGATGGCTTACCTGTAGGTGAGAGGCTAAAAAATTTTGAAAACAGTAGTACCCTTGGAACCTCGTATGAGTGGATTCTCAAAATAGTCTGTATAGGATTAGAGCCCAACCAAATCCAGGATCTTTGGTTTCTGACAAAAAACAAATTTGTAACCAAAATTGGCTACTTGGTTTTTTCAAAAATTGAAACTGCTCCCCACTTTACCAAAAGGTTCCTCCTCATCCCACCCCCCTGGTGGCAGCCTCCCTCACCTAACCCCAACACTCACTCTCCACCTACCATCCTACTCAACTCATAGGCCTTCTTGGGCTTACTCTAGAAAGCCTTAGTGGTCTATCGGGGGGCAGGAATGAACCCAAAGAAAGAAATTCTGTTTTGCCGCTCCTGCCCATGCAGGTTTCAAATGCAAAATGGCTGCTAAAGGAAGTTTTGACAGCCATTACAATGGAGCAGCAGCATGGGACAGAATCAAATGGGGTTTGTTCCTATCCTACCCCCAAAGAGGGCACCGGAGCTTTATAAAGTAGACCCAGGGAGGGTCTACGGGTAGTCAAGTACATTTTCAGCCAAACCAAACCCAAATTTCATTGCCAAAACCAAAATCTGCTCAGCCTCCAAATCGCTTACTGTTTTCAGATAGTGAATCAACCTCCATATTGCCCAGTGAAAGTATTAAACTCTCGGTATCAGGAAATATTTACAAAGGAATTTTCTTCCCTCCTACAGGCCAATGCAGTTAAAGCCATTCCACTGTGGGACAGAATGCATAGAGTTTTTTTCAAGTATTTTCTGATCCCAAAACTGATTGATGTTAAATCTAACTAAATCTAAACTATTATTTTTTCCATGACACACTCAGCAGTCCATTCCACCGACCTTAACTTTGTGTAATTCCTGTCTTCCTGTATATTCTTCCATTCATATTCTGGGAGTCATTTTTGACTCCACATTGTCATTTCAGTTATAGATATCAGCAATTATTTAAAAAAAAAAAAGTTTTCCGATTATGGCAATTTAGGTCAATTAAACATCTTATGATGAGAGATGCTTTGTGCATACTTATATATGCCTTAGTAATTTCTACTTTGGACATTCAAAGACTCCAAATGGTTCAAAATATCGCTGTGAAGTTGTTATTGGATGGCCATAAGTTTGATCGTGCGATTCCTCTTCTTCAGTCGGAACATTGGTTTCCAATTAAGTTGCAGATCCAATTTATGATCTTAGGGCTCCTTTTATTAAGGTGTGCTAGCGTTTTTAGCGCACGAAGCAGATTAGCGCACGCTATCCCGCGCTACGTGGCTAAAACTAACTGGCATTAGCATCTAGCGCGCACAGCATTATAGCGCACGCTATTCCACGTGTTAAAGCCCTAACGCAGCTTAGTAAAAGGAGCCCTTAGTGGTAGTATTTCAAGCACACTCGGGTAGAGTTCCACCTTTTTATATCTTGTTATATTCTGTCATATTCTTCACAATCTTTGTGTTCTTCGCAGCAGTTTTTACTGCAGGTGTCATCAGTTCATCAGGTCCCTACTTCTACTTTTAGAGGTGTTTTGTGGTTGGTGGTGGACCCTATGCTCTGGAATCAGTACCTTGTGTATTGTTCTGATACTGCTGTTGTATGAGCGACAGCTTAAAGCTCATCTGTTTCGAGAAGCTTTTCCAGAATTAACAGCTATAGAGAGCTAGGTTTTGCCAGCAGTTTTGGTGCTGGGAGCCGGGGGAAACACAGGGACTCAAAACATATTCTTATATCGTTCCTTTTGGTTATATGGCATTCTTTTCTGTTTTTCTGGATTTTTAATTGTTACCCGCTTGTGTGGACATTGTGCCCTTAAGTGGATAAGCTAAGCAAAATAAACTTGAACCTATTCAATTCTAGACCTGAACAGAAGTTCAGGATGATTCAAAAAGGGAGTAGCTATTTTCTCTGGATCTAAGGGATGCTTACACTGATAAAATGATACATCCAGGCCACAGAAGTGTCTGAGTTTCATCATAGGAAAACACCATTATCAATACTGTGCTTTGCTGTTTGGCCTCATATCCAGGGCAGGATTAATTCGTCGAGGGCCCCTAGGCACCCAAGTCCACTGGGCCCCCCTGCCCCACCCCACCCTGCCCCCTTCCACATCCCCTGCCCCACCCCTATTTATTTACCCATTTTCTTATTTACTTCTTTATTTCCACTTTATTTCTTATTTTAAAATTCAAAACAAACAACAAAAATTACCATACCAGTGCAGGTTTTTTTTTTCTATGCAACCTCTAAACATCTCTGACCAAATTCCCCCTTCCTTCCTAGAGAAAGAGATTTTCAGCTGGCAGGGCTGTGGGAAGCCCACCAATTTATATTTTGCATTTGGGTAGGAGGTATGGGGCATGGCGGGAAGAAAGTTTAGTGCCTGTCATTTTATTGGACTAATACATTTCTCAACTAGCTTTCAGAGGTTAAAACCTCTTTCTTCAGGTCAGTAAACTATACAGTATCCCTGTCCTGACCTGAGGAAAGGAGTTATGGTCTCTGAATTAGTTAAAAAAAAAAAAAAAGTATTAAAATTAGTCCAATAAACAGGTTAACTTTCTTTCCATTTTCTATTAATAAACGATTATCAAAACAGCTACAATAGTACTTTATCCTAAAGCAAAAATAAATAAATAAAACAGATAGAAAATTTTTTTCTACCTTTGTTCTTTTGGTTTCTTCTTTTCTCATCAATCTCTTACTTCTATCCATTGTCTGCCCTCTCCATCCAGTGTACGCCCTCTCTCTCTTCCATATGGCATCTTCCCTCTTTCTATTTCCCTTCAATAAACTGTCTATCCTGTGCCCCTTCTCTCCTTTGTACATGATTCATCTCAGCTTCCCCCCCCCCTCCATTTTTCTGGTTTCTCTCTTATCCTTCTCTTCTATCTCTGCCTCTCCCTCCATTGTCTGGTATCTCCTTTCCTTCCTTCCTTTCCCTCCCTCCCATGGTCTTGGCATCTCTCTTCTCCCAGGCCTCCTTTCCATGTGCTATTTCTTTTCTCACCTTCTTTCTTCTTCAGTGCCAAACAGACAGACAAAAGGTGGGAATGGACCTTTCACATTCAGCTTTCTTCAATTTTTCTGCCTCCTTCTCAAATCTGTTTACCTTTTCTTCTTCCTTTTCCTTCATGTGCAGTAAATCTCCCCTCTTCCTTGCTCCCTCTCTCTCCTCCCCTCTATATGCAGACTTTCTCCCTTCCTTCCAAGTGCATTTCCCCTCCCCCTGTCCTCCTATCCATATGCAGAATTTCCCCCTTCTCCCCATTTCTCTCTCTACCCCACCTAGAATCTTCCCTATCTCTCTTCCACCCTCTCCCTGACACCCAATTATGGGTAGCCAGAAATCCAAGTGGGTGGGCATAAGAATCCCACCTCACAGGCAATCTAGTCTCTTTCTCTCCCACCTGGATGATCTGGCCCCTCAACTCCTCTGTTGCCACGACAACCCTGCTGGTGGTGCTGTCGGTTTAAGGGCTTTCCAGGACGGAAAAGGCTAAGCGGAAAACGAGCAAGGAGCTTCACCCGTGCTACAGCTAGGTCAGGGGGCTGCAGCAACAGCTATGCGTGCACTGCCTCCAGCCGGATGGTATGGGCCGGCGTTCTGTCCGTGTGCAGCCAGGAGAGCCCGAGCCAGTGTTGCTGGGATTGCTGATTTTCCCGTGGGCCCGTTTGAAAAGAAAAAAATTCAGAGTCATCTGTTGTTTCTTCAGCAGGCCCCCCTGAAAAGTTTGGGCCCTAGACATTGCTTACTGAGCCTACTGCTCATATCAGTGCCTGAGGTATTCACCAAGAGGGGCATAATCGAAAGGGACATCTAAGTCCGTTTACGTCCATCTCGCAAGTCGTCCAAAGTTAAAAAGAGCCTAAGACACATTTTTGAAAGAGACATCCAACTTTTTTTTACTTTCGAAAATCATCTAATTATACGTCCTGCTGATCTGATCGTCCAAGCCACTAAATCGTCCATCTTTCTACCACATTTCCGTCCAAGTCCAAAATGCCTAGAAGAAGCCCTGTTGGACGTGGGAGGGGTTTGCAAAGTGATGGATTGAACACCCAGACATGCCACCTAAATAGTGGGGTACCTTACAGGGCACTGCTGTGAACTTCGCACACGGTGAGCCCCCCAAACCACCTCCAGAATCCCCTAGATCCACTTATCTACCACCCCAATAGCCCTTAAGGCTTCAGGAGCCACTTATATGCCAGTAAAAAAGGGTTTTGGGGGTGTATAGGGGAGTGCACATGTTTAAATATCAATGCAGTGATTACAGAGGCTTATGGGCATGGGTCCTCTTCTCTATGGGTCCCTAACCCACCCCCAAGATGACTTAAACTGCCTCTGGACTGGACGACTAGGCTTTCCTATGCCAGGCTGCCAGGTGATGATGGTCTGGAGGCTGAAATTTAAAGTTGTGAATAAAATTTTTATGGGGGTGGGGGAGGGGTTGGTGATCACTGGGGTAGTGTGTGGGGGGTCTGTGTTATGTGTTTTCAGTGCTTATCTGGTGAGTTTAGGTGGGTTTTTGTGATAGACCATGTCTAATCACAAAAACCCACCATGTTTTACATGGTCTAAGTCACAGCGTCCAAGTTCCGTCTAAGTTCTGTTGTAAAACTTTCGGTTTTACATGCTGTACGACTTAAGTCTAAGCCGGCCCACATCCTGCCCAACTCCCGCCTTCGACATGCCTCCCGAAACACCCCGTTTAGCTTTGGACGTTGAGCGGCACTATGAAGGCCTAGGTCGTTTATAAATACGTCCAAAACCCGGTTTTATTATCGACGCTTGGATGTTTTTGAGAAATGTTCGTCCAAGTGCCGACTTAGGCCCTTTTTTTGGATGTTTTTCTCTTTCGATTATGAGCCCCCAAATGTATAGCAGTTGTTGCAGCATATCTACATAGACTAGGGGTACACATGTTTAACCTGTTTGGATGACTGGCTGGTATAGCTTGCATTTCGGGAAGGAGCAGAAACATCTTTTTGTTCAACTATTTAGGTGATGGTGTTGCTAGGGTTTATCCTATCCCAAATCACACATAGAACCAACTGAAAAATTGGAATTTATAGGAGATAAAAGTAAATAGGGTGGGTCTTGATATACTGCCTTTCTGTATGGTTGTAATCAAAACGGTTTACATCATTTTAACTGCTTATTTTGTACCTGGGGCAGTGAAGTGTTAAGTGACTTGCCCAGAGTCACAAGGAGCTACAGTGGGAATCAAGCTCACAACCTCAGGATGCTGAGACAGCAGGTCTAACCCCTACGCTACTCCTCCAAACATAATTTCTAGGCACAATTCAAGCAACTGCCTTTCTTCCACAGTAAAAGGTAACTATCTTGATTTCCACTGTGGAGGAAATTTGGAAGAGTCAGCAATTTTCCATTCCCTCTTTCCAGATTGATCCACAGTACCTCTTCCTGATCTTGCAATTGTGTGGTTTTAATATGATCTTTTTTTCTATAAAATAGTAAACACTACACAGATTCAGTAGAAATCCAAAACAATCAAATAACAACTCTTCTACCATATAAGTCAAAATAAATGTAAATATAAATATCACATGCACCAGGAGAGTACAGTGTAGTGGTTAGAGCTACAACCTTAGCACCCTGAAGTTGTGGGTTCAAACCCTGTGCTGCTCCTTGTGACTCTTAAAAACTTTTTTGTTTAAAGACGCATTTGCAAATTAATTAAATTTTATTACACAGTGTTACTCTAGTTAATTATTTTTTACCCATTTTTTAATCTCCTTATGTGTTCTCCCTGTAAGTTCTTTCTTTACTATAAAAAATGTATTTCTTTCCCTCTTACCCTTGTTTACGTTATAATTGAAATTGTATGTAATGTTGTTGTTTCCTTATATGTATATTTTATTGTACATCGCTTAGAAATCTGATTAAGCGATTTAACAAGCAACCTAATAAACTTGAAACTTAAACTTGAAACTCTGGGCAAGTCACTTAATCTAATCTAAGGTTTGGCTTTATATACCGAGTCATCATTCTAAGAAACCTCGACTCGGTTTACAATAATTAACTTAAATAAAAACCATAAAAAATAAGACTAAATTTGGGGAAATTAATTTTCAAAGTGTTTAGTAAATAAAGTAGTTTTTAAAGATTTGTGAAAAAATTGAAGTGAGCTGGAACTCCATAAAAGAAGTGGAAGATCATTCCAAAGTTGAAAAAACTTAAAGATCAGAGATTGACTAAAAATCTTGACTCCTTTAATCCCTTTTTTGGAAGGAAGAGATCATTGAAATTGTTGGTTACCTCTTGCAAAAGAAAGTCTCTAAGCATTCCAAGATAAAGAAAGGAGAGGAGTAAAGATACCATATAGGATTTTTAAAAAACATAAGCACATTTAAATTTAATTCTAAAATAATCCTTCACTGCCCGGGTACATTAGATTGTGAGCCCACCAGGGCAGACAGAGAAAAATGCTTGAAGTACCTGTACGTAAACTGCTTTGAGTGTGGTTGTAAAAACAAACAAAAAAAAAAATGCAGCATACAAGTCCCCATCCTCTTCCCCGAAGTGCATGCACTTCCAAGTTCATGATATATGGGCATGTGGAGTGTGAAAAACTCTATGAAAGGTACAGAACCTTTGGAGTTGCCATAAGTGTAAGTAACCTGATACTCTGCTATTGTTAAGTATTAAGACAAAGTTATCTTTATGAAGCTGAAGTGTTTCAGAAAAGATTCTATATTTTTAAAGCAGGTATGGGCATTTCTAGCCATTAAATAAAGGGTTGTGTTGATATGAAAAAAAGCTGAGATCCTAGGAAACAGGGTTTGATTCCCACTGCAGCTCCCTGGGACCCTGGGCAGCCTTCCATTGCCCCAGGTACAAACTAACCTTTAGATTGCAAATCTACTAGGACAGAGAAAGTACCTACATATAATGTATACAGCTTTGTGTATATCTAGTAACACTATAGAAATGATAACTGGCAGAAAAGAAAGGATCACGATTTTCCTAATAGTGTCATTAGTTGTGAATTAGAAGTGCTAGAGAGGTGTGTTGTAGCTTGAAAATGACTGCTTGTTCATGTGGACTCCCTGTGGTAGAACTCTTATGTACACTTCCTCCATCACCAGATCAGCACACTTAGGACTGTTTCCCATATCAGATGGTGCTTGAAATGGTGATATTGTTTTGCCTTAACCAGTTAACTCGTGTTAACCTATTAAAACTTCTGCCGCTCTTTTCAGGGGCTTTCAGAGCAAATTGAGTCAGAAGTCTTATGTAAACGATCTCATTTTCATAATTACCCAGATCACACTCGCATGTATATATGCACACTCTCTCTCTGGAGATTAATCTATTTTCCTTAATGTGTAGAGTTCATTTGCAGGTCAGGCCCAGATTTGACTTCCTGTTCAGGGAGCAAAGAGAGTGCTGTTGTGTAGCACAGCCTGTCTGAAATGGTGAGATTTACATAAACGTTTCACACTCTGGCCTCATAGAGCAGGACAAAGGCTTTTCAGGAAGAGCCAAGGAGAAGGCTGTGCCCTGAGGTCTCTGTCTTCCCATACCTGAATAAGGACAGAGCTATTGCCCAGACTCTCCTGACCTTATAGTCTCCCTGTAACACTAGTTTCTGTTTATCTGTTACAGTCTTAGAATCTGGGCATGCCATACTCTTCCTTCTTTGAATCTGCAAACATACTCTTTTCATATCAACACAAACCTTTATTTAGGGAGGGTGGCTTGACGATCATGGCGACCAGACATGCTGACTGAGTGCTCTTCAAGACGGTAGCCTGAATCCACACTCAAACGCGATAAAAATCATCGTGCAAAATCTTAAGGTACATCACCATCAAACTATGTCACTCTCAAAAAATAGCAAGGGGGAACAATCAACTAACGCACTGCCGTGGAAAGTGGCTTAAACACGAGGTACCATCACCCGAAAAGCAACCGCCGAAAACTATTGATTCACAAACCTTTATTTAGTGCATAGAAATACCCATATCAGCTTTAAAAAGCTAGAATCTTTTCAATTTCATAAATATAGCTTGTCTCAATACTTAACAATAGATGATAGGAAACCTTCATATCTGAGGCATAAAAATGAATTCTCCATAAGTTTCATAACTTATGAAACTCCATAGGTTTAATCATAAAGGGCCAGATTTTGCAAAAGGTCGCCTTAAAAAGAAACACTGCCAATCACATGTCAATCACACTAAAGCACTGTTTGCAGAATCGCTCCTACCGTTAGACAAAGGCACCAGTAATGTAGGCCAGGGTTATGAAGGCCTACATTCCCGGTACCTAGGTTTGACGAGAATTGCATCTACGGAGGTGTCTAGTGGTGCTGAAGGTAATTTCTGGCATAAACCACGCCCACTTTGACTTTAGGTGCTGTTAGATGCCCCTGTAAACGCAATTATGGTGTCCTTTTTTTTGTAGACGCTTGCATTTCTTTTTCATGACAATTGGTTTTAACTGATGTGATTTACTGTGTTGATTAACACCAATTAAAATGATTAAGTTAGGCAGTGGTAGAGTACCTACCCTTGCCTAACTTACAGCATAGTTTAGAGAATTTGGGCCAAAGTGTCTCTTGATTAAACAACAGATCTTTAAGTATTAAGGCAAAGTTATATTTATGAAGCTGAACTGTTTCTGAAGAATCTATTTTGAGCACATTTCTTGTTTTGGACATTGTGATTCATCTTAAGGAGCTTTACAAAAATAAAAATCAACTAATTAATAGTCAGCTGGCAGCAGTCAGGGTTTTTAAAATACTTACTGTTGCTGGCTAAGTTAGACCCGGATATTCAATGCTGGTCTATGTCTGGGCGCCAGCATTCAATATCCAGGTGCTGACCAGCTAAGAAGGAGGCCTATATTCACCCAGGACCCACAAAAGGCACATTTGGGCCCCAGCTGAATGTCTCTGAATCTTAAAGACCAACAAGTGATAACTCGATAACTGGTTGCACCAGCAAACACCAAAAAGGCAGACTCAATCAGTCAGCACTTCCCCTGCTCCTTGCTATGGACTACTGCTGAGGGGTAGACAACCGATTCAGGATAGGATTGGTCTATGAATGTGTCTACTATGTGACCCAGTCCTTGCTGATGGGCCCACCAGCATCTCCAACCTGTAGGAGAGTCATGGTGTGGCTCAGGCCCCAACCCGCATGGCAACTTTAGCCATTGACTGCTGTCCCCTTTAATTCAGTTGTTCTGTGAGCACCACCCTTTTTCATTGTTCCCATGGCCACCATAGCTACCAGTTATGAACTAGCCTTGAATCAGTGACACTTGTGTTGGAAGCCAGATGTCTTCCAGGAGACACTATCCTGCCTCATGGATGCTGGCTCTGTCTAAAGCTGATGTCCAGCACCCATCCCCTGCCCCTGGGTCCTGACCTTGCCAACCCCCTCACTGTCATTCCCATCCCCCTGGAAGGACAGACTATCCAGAGGTTCTCTTCTATCCCAGGGTATAACCCAAAGGGACACTCACCTTGGTGGACTACCAGTCACCTTTCCTATTTGTTCCCCAGCCTGATCAGAGCTAGGGAGAAGAAGGAGCATCTCATACCAGAAATGCAAGGATTACTGTATATCAGCATCCAGAGCCAGATCTGCCATTTGTGGCAATGGGTAGAGCTAGAGGTGGCAACATTGGAGGAATATGAAATAGCACCTGCATGCAGTGCTGCAAAAGTCTCAGCCATGCAGGTGCTCACATGCAACCAGCAGCACTGAATAAATAATCCACTGGAAAAAATGGACTTTCCTCCAGGATTAGCACATGGACTTATGAGTTTATGCTGGTGGATACCCTCCCCATCCCTTCCTGGGATCCCTAGAACATGTCAGTTGGCAGAAGAATGACTAGACAGTAGGAGGAGGGCCAAGGCTGAGCAGCAGACAGGCACACCACTGTGAGAAGCCCAACTATCAACACAGCCACAGGAAATCTTCCAGGAAGTCCTTAGAAAATTCAAATACTGGGCATCCAAATGGCAGATGAAATTTAATATGGATAAATGCAAAGTGATGCACAGTGGCGTACCTAGGGTATGTGGCACCCGGGGCCCATCATTTTTTGACACCCCCCCCCCCCCCCCATGTAAAAAAATATTTTTTGTAATGACCATGAAACAGAATAAATGGTCAGAATAGAAACAGGCAGTGAAAATTTTCTTATATTCCAAACATAACATAACATAAATTATGTCTGAATTGTCATGACATCAGAAGTACATATGGAGTAGTTGCAGGTGATGCTTGGGACAGTTCTGATTGTGTTAGTTCGGTTTTATGTGTTTTTTGAATAGAAGGGTTTTTATTTCTTTTTGAAGGTTTTGCAGTCTGTGGTCGATGTCAATTGGTTGTAGAGTTGGGGGTCGAGTGTTGCAGCTCGAATGGCTAGGAGGTTGTCGAACAGTTTTTTTTTTTTGACGTTTTTGGTTGGAGGGTGTGTGAATGGTGCGTGAGTTCTCCTATGTCTGAAGTGGATTGAATTATTTAGCTGAAGAAATTAGTTACCCCCTCATCCCACACACATTAATTCTCTTCCATTTTTGTTCCCATTATAAAAAACACTGATAAGTTCCCAGAAAAAAAATACATTAAAATAAGAAGTGAAAACAAAAGCCCCTACAGATGAGAACATAACATAAGAATAGCCTAACTGGGTCAGACCAATGGTCCATCATGCCCAGTAGCCCATTCTCATGGTAGCCAATCCAGGACACTAATACCTGGTCAAAACCCAAAGAGTAGCAACATTCCATGCTACCGATCCAGGGCAAGCAGACACTTCCCCCATGTCTTAATAACAGATTATGGACTTTTCCTCCAGGAATTTGTCCAAATCTTTCTTAAAACCAGCTACACTATCTGCTTTTACCATAACTTCTGGCCACTTCATTTTTAAGTTTAGATCTTTCCTTTCAAACAGAGACCTTGCTAGATGTCAAATACAGCACAAGGTAACTTCACATGGACTTAGCTGTGCAGGAAATGTGAATCTCCTCATACACCCACCATATAGTGCAAAAATGTGCAAAGGTCTGTTTTTTTCTTTCGATCACTACATAGCCTAATGCCACACAAGCAGCGCTGTTACAAACATATTCTGTAGGTCAATGCTAAGGATAACAAAGTTTCCTTCCTTGGACCAGAAGGAGATAAACCACTGGAAGAGATCCCAAAACAACACCCAAAGACCCACTCAGTGTGTGAACCAGTTGAGTGGAGTGGACTAACTGGGAGGTGGAAATGGGCCCGGAGTTTGCTCAGCAGAATTTCCCAGACCCCTCTTCCTCTCAACACATTGACACGCTGCCACCATCACCACTAGGAACACCTCACTGGGTAGGCCAGCTATGCTATAAATTTTATAAAACACATTATTATATTTTCTTATAAAGCACATATTTTAACTGAACTCTCTGACATCCTCACAAAAATAGAAGGAAGAAAAGTTCCCATTTCCTGCTGTCTCATGTCCCCGGCCTATACAATATTTTTTTTCTGCAGACCCTTCAAAAGTCTGACCAAATCCTCGTTTCACTTGCATTATAAAGTACTGAGGATGCCATCTCTCCCCAATCCCAGGTCCTAAAGTCTAAGACATTAGCGCAAACTAATGCTGCCAGATACAGGAAAAAAATTTTTGATTCGATTCAGCCCTATTGAATTGGTTTTTCAATTCGATTTTCCTGCCCAGTTGGGTGATTTTTTTCAAAACTCCTGGTGGGTTTTATAGCTTTTTCACCCCCTTTGGCTTCTCCTAACCACACTGGCGCTGTGGTGTAAATAAAATAAAGAAACAAAAATAACTTTTCCTCTCTCTGTTAAATCCTAGCTCACGTTTGCAGTCCAACACCAGCTCTGGCAGGATACACATTTCAAATCTGACATATTATAATCACAAAACAGAAAATAAAATTAATTTTTCTACCTTTTGTTGTCTGGTTATATTTCAAATCTTGTTGGTCCAAGGCTCTGGTTTTCTTCTGATAACTTGCTTGCCAGGGTCTCCTTCTTTCTGCATGCTAACCATCCATCTGCCAACTCTGTCCTCCCTTTCCATTTCCCTTCCCTTCCCAGGAAGTCTGGTATCTTTCCTTTTTTTCATCTCCCTCCACAGATCCACCTTTTCTTAAATACCCTTTCATCCGGCATCTCTCCCTCCTTCCCCACCACCCCAGAGTCCACCATCTCTCCCTTTCTTTTCCTAATTACCCTCCTATCCAGTATCTCTATCCCTCCTCCACACCATCCCTTGTGTCCAATTTCTCTCCCTTTCTGTTCTTTCCCTCCCTAAATCCCATGGTCCATCATCTCTCTCCCTCTCCTCTATTTTCAGACCCATTATTTCTTCCCCCCCCCAAAGTTTGGCATATGCACGTCTCTTTGAACATCCCCTTGTAGGCCTGTCCCCCCCTTGAAGGCCTGTCTGCCTGTCCCCCCCTTGAAGGTCTGCACCCCCCGAAGGCCTGTCCCCCACTTGAAGGCCTGTCCCACCCCCTTGTAGCTTCTCCCCCCCATGTACGCCTGTCCCCCCTTGAAGGCCTGCCTGCCTGCCTTTCCCCCCCCCCCTGAAGGCCTGTCCCCCCTTGAAGGCCTGCACCCCCTTGAAGGCCTGCACCTCCCCTAAAGGCCTGCACTCCCTTGAAGGTTTGCACCCCCCTGAAGGCCTGTCCCCCCCTTGAAGGCCTGTCCCCCCTTGAAGGCCTGCCTGCCTTTCCCTCCCTTGAAGGCCTGTCTCCCCCTTGAAGACCTGCACCCTCCCTTGAAGGCCTGCATTCAATTGAAGGTCTGCACCCCCCCGAAGGCCTGTCCCCCCCTTGAAGGCCTGTCCCACCCCCTTGTAGGCCTGTCCCCCCCTTGAAGGCCTGCCTGCCTTTCCCCCCTTGAAGGCCTGTCCCCCCCCCTTGAAGGCCTGCACCCCCTTGAAGGTCTGCACCCCCCCAAAGGCCTACACCCCCCCCAAAGGCCTGCACCCCCCCTGAAGGCCTGCCTGCCCGCCCCCCCTTGAAGGTCTGCACCCCCCCCCGAAGGCCTGTCCCCCCTTGAAGGCCTGCCTGCCTGCCTGTCACCCCCTCCCCTTGAAAGCCTGCCTGCCTGCCCGCCCGCCCCACCCTGAAGGCCTGATGCCCCGACCCACCCCGAAGGACCGCTCGCCCCCCTGGCCTCCCCCCACCACCTATGAAGCAGCCGCAGCAGGATCGCGAAGTCAGCGTCAGCGATCCCTGTGCTGCTTCCTGCGCCACGGTCCCGCCCCTCCTCTGACTTCAGAGGAGGGGCGGGATCGCGGCGCAGGAAGCAGTGCCTAAGCAGCGCAGGGATCGCTGACGCTGACTTTGCGATCCTGCTGCGGGCTGCTTCACAGGTGGTGCAGGAAGGTCAGTGGGGCGAGCGGTCCTTCGGGGGTGGGGGGGGGACTGAACGGCAAGGCCGGGAGCACCCCCTTAGGGCTGGCACCCTGGGCGCACCGCCCCCCCCCCCCCTTGGTACGCCACTGGTGATGCACATTGTCATAGTTAGGAGTCAGCACCCAAGAAAAAGATCTAAGTGTCAAAAAAGATAAAGCAGGATTAGAAAAGATTCAAAGAAGGGCAATCAAAATTATGAAGGGGATGGAACTCCTCTCATATGAAGAAAGGTTAAAGAGGTTAGGGTTCTTCAGCTTGGAAAAAAGATGTCTGAGTTTGAAAAAGGTTTGGACAAGTTCATGGAAGAAAAGTCCATAGTCTGCTGTTGAGAAGCCACTGCTTGCCCTGGGATCCGTAGCATGGGATCTTCCAACTATTTGGGATTCTGCCAGGTATTTGTGACCTGGATTGGCCAAAGTCGGAAGCAGGATACTGAGCTAGATGGACCTCTGATCTGACCAGTATGGCTGTTCTTCTATTCCAGTGGAAGCAGATCAGCAGCAGGAGGTTAGGAGTACAGAGGGGCCAGGAGCATGGAAGGGAAGGGAGAACCAACTGAGGACATCTAGGGAGCCTGGGCCAAGGAGACCACATGGCAATCTCTCTGAATCCACAACAATGGACAGCAGGAACATAAAAGAGGCCAAGCTCCCTTGCTTGGCCTTTTTTATTTCTTACCTGCAGCCCACCTCCTGGCTAGACAGAATCTACCTACAGACCTTTCTTTGCCCTAGGTGTCCAGTGGCAAATGACTACCGTATTTTCACGCAAATAACGCACACCCGTATAAAACGCGCACACGGGTATAGCGCGCAGAAATCACAATGATATGTACAAAAACTTTGGTATACCGCGCTCACGGGTATACCGCGCATGCTGCCCGACGCTCCTTTTGCCCGCCCTGACTTTCCGTGCGCTGTCCCGACTCTCCGTTCACCCCCCCTGACTTCCGTGCACTGTCCCCCCTTGAAGGTCTGTCCCCATCCTGAAAGCCTGATGCCCCCCCCCCGACGTCCGATACATCCCTCCCCCCCGAAGGACCGCCGACTCCCCAACAATATCGGGCCAGGAGGGAGCCCAAATCCTCCTGGCCACGGCGACCCCCTAACCCCACCCCGCACTACATTACGGGCAGGAGGGATCCCAGGCCCTCCTGCCCTCGACGCAAACCCCCCTCCCCCCAACGACCGCCCCCCCCCACGAACCTCCGACCGCCCCCCAGCCGACCCGCGACCCCCCTGGCGACCCCCACGACCCCCCTTCCCCGTACCTTTGGTAGTTGGGCCAGAAGGGAGCCCAAACCCTCCTGGCCACGGCGACCCCCTAACCCCACCCCGCACTACATTACGGGCAGGAGGGATCCCAGGCCCTCCTGCCCTCGACGCCCCCAGGTGGGACCTAAGGCTCCAGAGCCTATTCTGATTGGCCCACGCGCCTTAGGCCCCACCAGTAGGCGGAGCTTTAGGATGGATGGGCCAATCCAGCCTCATTCCTTCGTTGGCTGCCTGCCGGACAGGCGGGTTTGGCTCCCGTCTGTCCGGCCAACTACCAAAGGTACGGGGAAGGGGGGTGGGGGGGTCGTGGGGGTCGCCAGGGGGGTCGCGGGTCGGCTGGGGGGGCGGTCGGAGGTTCTTGGGGGGGGCGGTCGTTGGAGGGAGGGGGGTTTGCGTCGAGGGCAGGAGGGCCTGGGATCCCTCCTGCCCGTAATGTAGTGCGGGGTGGGGTTAGGGGGTCGCCGTGGCCAGGAGGGTTTGGGCTCCCTTCTGGCCCGATATTGTCGGGAAGTCGGCGGTCCTTCGGGGTGGGGGTGCGAGTGGTCCTGCCGGGGGGGGGGGATGTATCGGACGTCAGGGAGTCGGCCGGGCAAGAGGGCTTGGGCTCCCTCTTGCTCCGATCGTGGATGCGGGTGCGGGTGGGAGCGCGTGCGAGCGGTCGTTCGGGGTGGGGGTGCGAGCGGTCTGGCCAGGAGGGTTTGGGCTCCCTTCTGGCCCGATATTGTCGGGAAGTCGGCGGTCCTTCGGGGTGGGGGTGCGAGTGGTCCTGCCGGGGGGGGGGATGTATCGGACGTCGGGGAGTCGGCCGGGCAAGAGGGCTTGGGCTCCCTCTTGCTCCGATCGTGGATGCGGGTGCGGGTGGGAGCGCGTGCGAGCGGTCGTTCGGGGTGGGGGTGCGAGCGGTCCTGCTGGGGGGGTGAATCGGGCGTCGGGCGGGGTGGGAACTATGTTTTAAAACTTTTGTATACCGCGCTCACGCATATAACGCGCGAGGGGTATGCGCGGTAGGTAAAAACGCGTATAACGCGCGCGTTATATGCGTGAAAATACGGTACTACCCATTTCACAGAAAGAGTGGAAAAGGATAAATTTCTTCCCCTATACCTCCTCTTCTCTTTAGGGAGAAGCAATGGTACCCAGTTACTCTCACCTCCTGAGCACTCTGGCCCAGGGGGCTCTGTTTTCTTGGAGCTTATTTCTTATTGGTTACTAAAATGTATATGTTTGAGGTAGCAAGCAAATCAGTGGTTTGTGTATAGTGATTGCTGCTGAATCTCGGAAAGCAAGGCAGAAAATATAGACATGTTTCTGCCAGGTATATAAATAAATAATTATGTTATGTTATATTATATTATAGACTGATGACCTCATCTGGCTAGAATCTGCATTTTAATATAAGAATTATGAAGAGAAATATCTTCCCATTTCTCCAGTTCCTTCTCTTTCTTTCCTTCCTTCTTTCTCTTTTAATTCACTGTCTAGTGAGTTTCTGATTGACTCAAAGACCAATTAAAGTAAAATTTAATGGGAGAATATATTAACTCCCTGAGGTTTTCCTGCCATCCATCACATTTTTATAGCAGGAGCTGTAAGGAAGCTCATAACTTCATAGTGTGAATGTGATAATACAGAGGGCAAGAAGTGTATATGGATTTACTGTGGGGCTGTTATGCTAGGAGCACCGATTTACTGCCCAGTCCCTTTTCTTTATTTAGAGGGAGGTCATTGGATCTGCAGATACAAAAGCATTTTGCTATTAGATAGCAAGTGACTGACGAGGAGAGAGGGGATTCCTTACATATGTATTCTGTTCAGCCACAGTGCAAGCAATGTACAATCCATCTTCCCTTGTCAGCTTCTGCAATCATTTTTAAAGTCCCTAAATTGGAAAATGTATGTTTTGTATACCTATTTGAGAATTAATTACATTTGCCAAGAAATAAAGTTGTGAGATAGATATTTGTACTAGTGTGTTTTGGGGTTGTTGTTGTTTTTTTTAATTCATAGCTGGATTAAGAAGTAATTTTTCCTTTTATTTAACCAAAATAACTTAACCAACTAGTTGGTTAATGCAAATTGTTGTAGTAAAAAAAAAATTAAAATTAAACATAGAGCATCCTTCATCCCACCTATGCCCAAAATTGGCATGGGGTCTTCCACTGATTATTTCCATTTATTCATTATTATTTATTAGTTGCTAAAGCACTTTTTTTTTTTTCTAGAACAGAAATAAAGTTCATCTAGCAAGTATGAAAAAGAAGGCTTTTGTGATTTTGATGGCTAGAATTCTCAAGTTAATGATTGCCCTGTATGACTAAAGATAATTTTTCTTACAGCATTCCTACATAGATAGTTTCTTGGTGGGATTTTTAGCTACAGTACTGAGCTAGTCTGAGCTCATTCTGTGGCAGTCCGTTGGTCCCCAGGTAATCCAGTAGGGTGATAGTGAAATAGGACTGAGTACTGACACAGGAAGGTGAGGGGAGACTGATAGCTGCAAGAGCTTAGAAAAATCGGGGGCGGGGGGGGGGAGGGGGGCTGATACAGGGAAGGCTGGGAAAAATACAAGAATTTGAACACCTCATCAATGTTGGGAACAAAACCTCTGTACTTTGTGGATTTTTGGGGGGGTGACTTTAATATATTTTTTTTTGTGGGAGAGAGGTAGGAAGGAAGTGTGCTGTGTTGTGACCATGCACACAGCCCATTTCTCTTTTTGGTAGGGAGCATAGTCTGTGACACTTTCAGGCTCAGAATATGTTTAGTAGTTAAGCGTGACCAGTGGGGTGCTCAATGATTGATGTGCTTCGTTACTGTGTCCTGGCTCTACTGGCGTGTGCTAAGCCACACACTGACCAGCAGCTGTCTGCTTGGCTGCCTTGTTAAGGTTTCCTCTTGATGACATCAGCAATACATCACTCTGGCTGATGTCCTGGATTAAGCAGACAGCTTGTGGTATGATGAATAGGTCAGATTGATCTGTCGTTCTCCATGTCATAGCTTGTTTTTTCATTCATCTCTATTCACATTCCATATTTGAAAAAGTTATTTTTATTGCTAAAAATGTTAGAACTTGTGAAATCATCACAATCAGAGGTGTCTCTCTGGCTGAATGTAGAAACACGCCTAAAGAGAGATTTTCTGCCTTGGCTATGCTTGTGTCTCCGATGAGTGGAATAGTAGGGCATTAACCCTCAAATACAATGCAGGTTCTCTCAACCTCAGTCACAAGACCAAGAAAAGACCGTTAGCTCAGTTCATGATGCAGATGAGATTATAGGAGCCAGTGCTGCGGGTGCACAAGCACCTACAATACTAAGCAAGCAGGAAGAGACATTGTGTATTGCCTATAACTTGCCTTATTACTCATGATTTTCAAAGGCTAGTGCAACAGGTGATTTCAAATACATCTGTCAAATCTAATAAATCATAAGCAATACATAAAAGTCACAGATCAATAAATATAGAAAGCCAATAAAGTAAAAAAATCCAGATGTAAAATGAACAAACAAAATAAAATTGCACTCATAAATATCAGATTTGGATTGGATTTTAGATTTAATTATTTGTTTTTCCAAACCCAGGCAAGTTACATTCAGGTACAGTGGGCAATTCTTGTCCTAGACAGTTTAATATAAAAATAAACATCTTAAAGCCTGTTCCCAATACATCAGTTCCTTATGCAATGGAACAAAAAAAAAAAAAAAAAACAACCACAACAATGTAAATGGACATTTTTTATACACATGCCAATAAACAAAAATACCATATAGAAGGAGGGGTAAGACTTCTCACTAAATACAAAAAGTGAAACATCAAATTTTCATGGGAAAAAACTTTCATAGAGCAACTCAAAGCTAAAGAGGTGAGGACATCATGAGAAATCAATGAATAATAATAATAATTTTATTCTTATATACCACCAAAGCTATAATAGTTCGAAGCGGTTTACAATAAGAAGAGCTGGACAATCAGCGAAAATAGGTACAATGTAAAGCCATCGAATACATGTATCAGATAGAAAAAATCACTCTATGGACCTGTTCAAAGAGTAAAGTTGATTGAATGATGTAACACAGTTCACCAAAACTTGCTCAGAATCAAGGAGGGGAAAACTGGGGCGAACCCCAGAAAAACCACCTCACAGCCCAATCATCGCATGAAGGGTAAACGGTAACATTATATCATTCCATGTATGCTTTGTATGTTGAAAAAATATTTAGCACTATAATGATTAAATAGTTTTTTAAGTCGAAGAACTAAGCAAACTTAACTACATATATTAAAACACCGCTGTATTTACAATACTATAAACTTCAGGTTTAATTCATAGGCTCATGTGTTTCCAATTGGTCATTCAAAAAAGGCAACACTTACCTTAATAGTCTCAACTAGACTCCAGCACTGGCTCAGCTTCATAAACTCCCAACGCTCATAAATCTTTCAAGAAAGCATTTTGATTTACTAGATATTCTTCGGGGATGCCTTCCCCAACGTTGCCACTCAAACGCTGCACTGATGCCACGAACCTGGTTTCTGCCCTATGTGGCATGCCCACTGCACTGTGGGCCAAGCAGGAGAGACAATGAAGAGGAGGCCATTTTTGTGCCCCCTTGCACCCTGTGCAGCTGTCCCACTCACACAGTCCTTGAGATTCATTTATTTAGTATTATTTATTTTTAGTATTTATAAGCCACACGGAAAACATGTAATATTTGTAAGGGGAATCAACTTTTGGAATCTTATTTCACAAACGGGATGAAGGAAGAAAAAGCTGTTTTATACAGTCTTGTCTCCTTAACAGATAAAAAAGCATCATGCTTGGACCTTCATGAATCAATTCCACCGAGATATGCACCCAAAAATTTTTAAAAGAGGGTACTAGTCTCATACAGGGCAGGATTAACCAATAGGCCAAGTAGGCACGTGCCTAGGGCCCGAAATAGTCAGGGTGGCCCGATGAAGGAGGGCATCAACATTGTTTTTTCCAAACGGCGATGGGCCCCTCCAGCATCGATCGGCAATGCAGCCCCCCCACCCCCCGATTGGCAACGCGGGCCCTACCCTGATCAGCAACGCGCCCCCCCCACCCCCCCCATTGATGGAAAGGAAGACAAGCAAGCAACGCAGGTAAGAAAGGCAATGGGAACTGTAATTGTGCAAGCAGTGCTGCTTGCCCAAAGCTTCCCTCTGATGCAGCTTCCTGTGTCCGCCTGGGCGCATGGTGGGGTGGGGCGGGGCAGGGGTCCCAGTGTACTTGGGTGCCTAGGGGCCCTCGACGAATTAATCCTGCCCTGGTCTCGTACAAAATTCTTCCTGCGACAGTGCTAAAAACTCATCTGTCCCAGTCTATACCCCTTACATGAATAACATACCTTTATGAATAACACCAGGTAAAGCTTATTTAGGACTTTGAAAACCAGGCACAAAGCCTTAAACTGAGACCTGTTAGAGATTGCATTTACTATAGCACTTTCAGATCTGAGGTCACAGCCAAACAGATGAGTGGCTTAATAATCTGTAAATGAACTAAACATATACCCCCTCCTTTTTCAAAGCCGCGTTAGTGTTTTTAGCGCCAGCCGCCGCAGTAACAGCTCTGATGCTCATAGAATTCCTATGAGCATCCGAGCTGTTACTGCTGCGGCCGACGTTAAAGACGCTAGCACGGCTTTGTAAAGGAGGAAGATAAAGCATTATACGAGGGATCTTCAAAAAGGTTCTGCACTTTTTTTTTTTTTTTTAAACACTATTTATTAAATATCTTGAAAGCAAATTACATCACCGCGTAATCACCCTGTTTCGCCTGACTGACTAGTCACATGACATTCTACGACACAATCTCTTACCTCTTCTCCTGCCCATTTCCCGCAAAAATATGAAAGTGTGGAAACCTTTTGAAGAACCCTCATATTAATCAAACTGGAGGTTTGCTTAATAAATGGCTGTCTGACCATATAGGGGTGAAAATATGCACTCATTGAGATCCTAGCAATATTAGATTCAGACTTGGAAAATGCATACCCTTATTTTCACTGGTAAAACAACTTCAATAAATGACCTTTGATCTTTGCCAAAAAGAGGTGAAGAAGCAGACAACCTTTCCTATTATACAGTTCACTCTCGTTAATTATTAGTATTTTTTTTCTGCTGCAGGCACACAGATCTGTCTTTCTGTACATCTAGATTGTTACAAAAGTGTTTCCTTGTACCAGAACTTTTATCTGTTTACATTTGCTTTTTAGCTATAAAGTAGTAAATTTAAAACAAACCAGAGAAAGTATTTCTTCATTCAACGTGTAATTAAACTCTGGAATTAATTGCCAGAGAATATGGTGAAAACAGTTAGCTTAGCAGGGTTTAAAAGAGGTTTGAATAATTTCCTGAAAGAAAAGACCTTAAGCCATTATAAAGATAAACTTGGGCAAATCCACTTCTTATTTCTACGATCAGCAATGTAATATCTGTTTTACTATTTTGGGGTCTTGCCAGGTGCTTGTGACCTGGATTGGCCATTGTTGAAAACAGGATACTGGGCTTGATGGACCTTTGGTTGTCCCAGAATGTCAACGCATATGTTCTTATATTCTTTATACTATATGTGAATTTCTGGGCACAGTAAAACTTGACATTAGAAACTACATGCCTCATGGAGTTCACTGGGCCCCTCTCCACAGAATGAGTGTGCTGAATGCAAGCAACCGTTATGATTCCATTCCCTGCTGTTCCACTGTGCGAAGTGATAGTCTTTGCTTCATTCATTAGAAATCTATTTAGCAGTGGGTGAGGCTGAAATGGCAAGCTGGAGAAACAGCAAAATAATATTCTGCAATCCAACTGAAAAGAAGCCTGGTAATAAAACCATTTTTTTTTTTTTAGGTTAGGTACTAAGGGATTTTATTGTTTCTGTGTTGTTTTATACAGAGAAGTAGCTGCATATATGGAGAGTAAATTTATAAAGCAATTTTGCATATATTAGGAAAAATCACAAAATAAAGGCAATTGTTTAATTACACGGAACAGAGCTAGCAAAATGCAACATATATACTCGTACATTGCCTGTTGGATAGTTCGTCCATACACTGTGCAGCACCTGGTCTTTAGTCGTGTGGCAGCCACGAGGTCAGAAACATGGACGTTCCATTGCAAGATTGCACTATTGAAGAACAACGTGCAGTAGTTCACTTTCTTTGGACAGAGGGAGTGAAACCTGTGGAAATTCACCTTCGGATATTGACTCAGTATGAACGTAGCACCATGAATCTACACAAAGTTTATGAGTGGGTAAAAAGTTTTAAAGTGGGAAGAACAGGTGTAACCGACGAAGGTCGTTCTGGTCACCCATCAACATCACACACACAAGTGCATATTGGCAGGGTATATCTCATGATTAGAGTAGACCAATGAATAATGGTGTCCAACTGGCTGTAAATTTGGACATCAGCTATGTATCTAAATTTGCCATAATGCATGATGATTTGGGATACAGAAAAATCTATGCATGATAGATTCCCAAACAACTTACTGATCTGCACAAACAACAGTGTGTGGAGGTTGCGACCACAGTTCCTGAGATAGTATGAAGAAGATTCAAGTATTCTGGAGAGAATTGTTACCGGAGATGAGACATGGGTGCATCACTGCAACCCAGAGAGCAAAAAACAGAGCATGATGAAGTAAAGGAAGCGGTGGTCACCTGGCTTCGGGAGCAGCTGAAAAACTTCTTCTCTGCAGGAATGCAGAAGTTAGTTGGATGATGCAACAAATGTGTCACCTTGCATGCAGACTGTGTGGAAAAGTGATATGTTCAATTGATCACAATTACTTCTATTAAAGCTATTAAATGTATTTTGCTTTTACTTTTTGATTTACCCTTGTTTGTGACAGTATATGCTTGTAAAATTGCTCTTATAAAATTACTTCACACACAAAAGAACACATGAGGACCAGAACACATGTACTTGTACATGATCTCAGTTTTGGTATGTTTTGGGTAGAGTGCAGGCATATGCGCCTGTCTTTAAAAAATAGATTGCAATTAGGCATCTTCTTTCATTCCCAATCTAGGTGACCTACTAAAAATTACTTTTGTTGGAAATATGGTAGAACATACAGAAAAAAGGTTGAATTGACCAAGTATGAAACTCAGGAAAACTGAGAATGTCCTTCCATGGTGAGAAGGACATCTTGTCAAGCAAGGAAGGTCCCAAGAAACAAGTAGCAAATGGTCTGCTAGGTCCTGAAAGAAGGAAATCATGGATATTAGAACATAAGAATAACCTTATTGGGTCAGACCAATGGTCCATCTAGCTCAGTAGCCCATCTTCACAGTGGTCAATCCAGGTCATTAGTACCTGGCAAAAAACCAAATAGTAGCAACATTCCATGCTACCGATCCAGGGCAAGGAGTGGCTTCCCCCATGTCTGTTTCAATAACAAACTATGGACTTCTCTTCCAGGAAATTGTCCAAACCTTTCTTAACCCCAGCTACATTAACTGCTCTTACCACAACCTCTGCAATGCATTTCAAAGCTTAACTATTCTCTGAGTGAAAAAATATTTCCCTGTAACTTCAAGTGTTCCCTAGTGTTTGTAATTTTTGACAGAGTAAAAAATTGATCCACTTGTGCCCATTCTACACCTCTTGGGATTTTGTATCTCCCATCAGTCTAACCTTTTTAGCCTTTCCTCATACGAAAGGAGTTCCATCCCTTTTATCATCTTGGTCACTCTTCTTTGAACCTTTTCTAATTCTGCTATATCTTTCTTGAGATAAGGCGACCAGAATTGAATGCAATAATACTCAAGATGAGGTTGCACCATGGAACAATACAGAGGCAGTATAACATTCTTAGTCTTGTTAACCATCCCTTTTTTAATAATTCCTAGAATCTTGTTTGCTTTTCTGGCCACCAATACACATTGGACAGAAGGTTTCAGCATTTTGTTTACAATGACACCCAGTTCTTTTTCTTGGGTGCTAACTATGATTTGGGTTATTCTTCCCAATGTGCATCACTTTGCATTTGTTGATTGTCTGCTTCCATGATTTTCTTCCTTCAGGATCTGGCAGACCACTTGCCTACTTGTTTCTTGGAACCATTTATGAAACTTACAGGCAGTAGAGCCAATCCTCAAAGCAGAAATCAAACGCATTGATGATGAGTTCTAATGTTTACGTTTCATAAAATGTGGACAGATAAAGGTCACTTGGTCCACGCAGGATTACCTTTTTTGCCTGCCCTAGATCCTACCTGATCTATGGTTATCACCCTTCCTTGTCCTGCCACTAAAGCCCCTTTTGTTTGAAACATGTTAATTCAATCCTTTTGAGGGGGGGGGGGAATTTATACAAAGCAAAGTGAAATTAGTTTTCTTTCAGCCTTTCTGTGTCTATGTTGTATCATTTTTTAATTTATTCCTTTTGATACTTAGATGATCTTCCAAGCAAAGACGATGAATCTCCCTTAGAGCAAAACACAGCTGTAGATTGCAGCGTCTGTAAAGTATGAAAGCAAGGCAACAAATGTTCTAAATATAAAGAATGCCCCACAGAGAACCTCATCCAGCTGTCATGGCAACTGCACTTACAGAAGCAACTAGGTTAAGATGAGTTTATTTCTCACTCAAGAGCAGAATTAGACAGACCAATTACATTATAAATATGAGAGTATTTTGTGGATTTTGCTGCTCAGATGAGTAAGGATGTTAACCTTCTCTGATGGCTTTTGCCATTTCACCTTAGCTCTCACCTGCCCCTGCTACTCAGATGTCCCTCCTGCATTATTGTCTCATCCGCACTTCTGCTCCTTCTCTTCCCACAACAGCTCTGCAGTACACCTCATCCCCTATAAGATTCTTATTCCATAACTGTATCTGCTCCCCCTACAAATCTGCAGGTTTGCCTCTGCATGAACCTTCCCCTTCCCCTGCTATTCCAGTCCTCCATAGAATTCTGTCTTGACCTACGACATCCCGGCTATTCCTGTATTGAGACAAACACCCTGTTCTTTTTGTATACCTTATACCTGAGCACACAAAGCATCCTAGAGGCTAGTAAAAGTTGAGCAGAGAAACTCTCCCATATATAGTTATCGGGTACTTTCCTTAACATTTAGGGCTCCTTTTACTAAGCTGCGATAGCGGTTTTAGCATGCTAGACGCTAATGCAGCATTGAGCTGGCGTTAGTTCTAGCCGCGTAGCATGGGCTTAGTGCTCGTTAAAATTCTCCATGCTCCAAAAATGCTATCGCGGCTTAGTAAAAGAAGCCCTTAATGTTTTCTTTGGAACAATTTTTTCTGAGATTAGGTTGATTACTAAAATGTCCATGACGCTGTAGATAGTTCCTTCTTACTGCGCTTAGTTCTCGTAATTTTGTTTCCTCTTGGCATTTCCTTTTCACTTAGAGCAACCAGCCAGACTGTGAAGAAGTCAGCGTAAAAACAACAACTAGAAAAAAATGCCGATAAGAAAACATAGCGGGAGAATGTAATCAAATAGATGGAGTAAAAAACATTTTAAGAGATAAAAGTAATGCTGTCATAGGTAGATTGAGAATATGTTATTAAGTCATGTGCTGGTGGAAGACTGGAATTCCTGGAGGAATTCCAGTTTTATATTAATTTATGTAGCACAGATATTGACAGTGTCAAAAAAATATATCAGTGTTTTGTTACTTTTTACTATCCCTCTTGTGTCACCTACACATGGCTAAAGGGACACTGCAAAAAAAAAAAAGTAGGTTTCTGCTGATTCTCCTCTAGATTGCAGAACACAACTTCAATGAACTGCAATGCTTTTCTTCAAGTCTTCAGCCATTGTTTCTGTCACTAATTCATCTTTGCTCATTTATTTGAAGAGGGTGACTAAGACAGGGTTGAGGATTTTAAGGTGGGTTTTTTGGTTTGTTTGTTTTTTGTTTAATTTGGATTGGGGATCAGTAGTAAATTTGTTAGCCTCTACTGCTCCCCTGTGGAGAAGAATCATATGTGCACTTTTACATTGTAAACCTACTGCATGTCACTGTTGTCTCTGGAGTCCTGATGTGAGTTAATGTGTGCTAGAACACATTTTACTTTACTCATGCACAAATAAAATAAAATCACGTCAATAACCTGTCACTTGTGTCTCCAGGACCCAGCTGGAAAAAAAAGTCTTTTTTCCTTTATTTTAGGGGATGAGACATAATTTCCTTTTGTTTACCTTATACTTCCAGCTCAGTCAGTATAGGATTTGGAAGGATTGTCTTGACCCTTCGTTAACAACTGTCTGGAACTTTTATCGCTGGCTAGTCTTAGGGTAGTAGCCCTTTCAGGACCAAGGGACATATTTGTCCCATAACTTTAAAATCCTATAAATTTTGATTGGGATAGTCTACAGTTCTAAATTTGATATGTACGGATTCCATATGATACTGCCTTTATGTAAACAAACTGGTTCCGACATTCATTCATTAGCGTCGTTGCCAGATTGACGAGAAGATTCACTTGCCACACTGTCCATAAGCCAGAAGTTTGATTTTTTTTTTAAAAAATAATGATATTTCACAAAAAAAATCAATTTTTTGGCATCTACAAGCCCTTTTTACCATAAAAATGTCGTCAAAACCACAAAAATTGGCCTACGATCCTTATGGTCCTGAAAGGGTTAAGGGCACGGGTCAAATCAGTCAAGTCACCCACACTTTTTATATTCATCATTTATGTTTTTCTCTTCTTCTTTACTGTCCCACATTTCTGAGCCTTGCTCTTTGTTCCAGGTCTTCACTCGGTTACTCAGTTCTCTCTCTCCCTCCCTGTATTCCCTTTTCCCTTTCTCTTGCATCTACCCTGTCCTTCCCCAACCTTAACCCTCACATTCACTCTCCTTTCTCATCCCTCACCTCCAACCTCATCCATCAGTTCCACTATATCCTTCCAAATTCCTGAGTTCCCATCTTGAAAATTACTTCTACATCCTCCAGAGGATCTCTCTCTCCGCTCAGCACTCTGTTCGCAGGAGATCAGGGCTGATGATTGGGTGCATCCAGCTGCACTTTCCGTCAAAGGCTCTTTTCCCTGTCTGGCAAGAGAGGAATCTGTAGCAGTAAAAGCCCGTTAAAAGTCTAGATCTTTTCTCCTGGATCAGTACTGCCTTTCACTTCCATGGCTCCAGTTGGCTATGGGGGACTAGTGTTAACCAGCATTTCTTTTGCTGTGTATGGTTTTTCTCAAACAGGAGAGGGATAGTAATAAAATGACATTATTTAGACCTGGACCTCATCAAGGAGG
This sequence comes from Geotrypetes seraphini, assembly GCF_902459505.1. Classification (NCBI taxonomy): domain Eukaryota; kingdom Metazoa; phylum Chordata; class Amphibia; order Gymnophiona; family Dermophiidae; genus Geotrypetes; species Geotrypetes seraphini. The sequence goes on along the minus strand of NC_047096.1, from coordinate 79,885,596 downwards.
AGGAGGAGGTGCAGCCTAATGATGTAAAATATGGTGGGGCTGCCATGCCAGCCTAAAACACCCACCTCGATTCCCGCCAAGATTCCCAACACACTAGTCTGCCCATCATGGCAGCAGCCCTCTGATGAGGTTTACAGATAAAACAGGGACTGAGAGATGAAGTTTGGAGTTTGCATTGCTATATAGGTCCCTTCAGATATGGATATCTTTACAAAGATCTTTCCAGTATGACAAACAGTATGGCATATAAGCAAATGCTGATATTTACAAATTTGTTTTCATGATTGTTTCAAGCCATTGTCCCTTCCCTTGATTATTCCTAGCTCTCATGCAACAGTGACACCAAGTGGCTGAATTTAGGGTTGTTGCTGAATTTAGGCTGGCTGCAGGGATCTGTTGTAGTGATCGAGCTGAGTATATTGTGAGGGGATATAAAATAGAAGACAATAAATCTGGATAGTTGATAATTAAGCTCATGGCACTGGAACCCATTCCAGGTTCTGACTGAGCTAGAAGCACAAAGGGGCAGGGTGAATCTATCCAGCCCCTATGGACTTATCACAACCTACAAAGATTCCAGTTGTCTCCAGAACCATACAAATGCCAGAACTCTGTTATTTTCTTTCTAACAGAAGAGGAGGTTCATAAATAATCTAAGCTGTCTGGAGTGGGCCCATGGTGGTTGACTGAGCGATAAAGAATTAGAGGGTGGCTGTTTTCCCTGCTGTTTCAAAATGGACACAATTGCAGCGAAAAAATTTTTTGATTTACCGTCAATCTCTATTAAAGTTAGGTGCTACTTTTCAGCTTCACTTTCTCTACAAATGTTATATTACTTACCAATCCAATAGATATGTTTTCTACGATCCAGATCAATTACAATTTTTTCTGGAAGGAAAAGTGACTCAATAGTTCCGGAGATGCCTACTTACCAGAACATTTAGTATTGATTCAACCCAGCTCTGTGCTTGTGATTTTTATTATAAGTTTTCCTTAAATTTAACTACCCTGGAAGTGCTGGATTCTCCTCTTCACCAGTAGTGGACTATAATCATAGTAGATTATTGCAGAATATTATGCTTATTATTTCCTGATCAGATTATTATTATTTTCTTTCTTTATCAAAGTTGTATTCTTTGATATAAATAAAATATAAAGAAAGAATTAGAGGACGGTGGATATTTATTTATTTGGATTTATTAACTGTCTTTTCATGAAGAGATTCACTCAAAGCAGTTTACAATAAAAATCAGGCACTCTTAAGAATTTCCCCTATCTGTCCTGGCAGGCCCACAATCTGGCTGTGGTACTGGCTGTGGTAATGGAGGGTTGTGACCAGTGTTCCCGCTAAGGTGTGCTGGCCTGCGCGCGCGCACAAAATATTACATCGCAGCGCAAAGTTTCTCTTCACAGCGCACACACGCGTCGCAAAGGTAAGGGGAGGTAAGGTAAGGGGACGCATTGGGGGGATTGCACTTCCCCACAATTGCCATGCTTCGGTTCCTCTTCTTCCTTCCTTCCTCCCCCCCCCCCCCGCGGGACCCTGCGGCACCATCAACTCTTACTCCCTCTAATGTCGGCCCTGCAGCTCCAGACTTCCTCGCACCTTCTCCCCTCCCCCTTTGGATCGCTATTATTTTAAATGTTATAGCCGCGGAGCTGTATCCATCAGTGGAGATGTCTAACCTCGGCCTGCCCCGGAACTCTTACTGCAACAGTGACTTCCTGTTCCTGCCTAGACGGGCGGCTGCTGCAGTAAGAGTTCCGGGGCAGGCCGAGGTTAGACATCTCCACTGATGGATACAGCTCCGCGGCTATAACATTTAAAATAATAGCGATCCAAAGGGGGAGGGGAGAAGGTGCGAGGAAGTCTGGAGCTGCAGGGCCGACATTAGAGGGAGTAAGAGTTGATGGTGCCGCAGGGTCCCGCGGGGGGGGGGGGGGGGGGAGGAAGGAAGGAAGAAGAGGAACCGAAGCATGGCAATTGTGGGGAAGTGCAGAGCTGCAGGGAAGAGTGTTGCGGTACCCAGCTGGAGGGAGAAGGAAGATGAGGGAGGGAATTAAAGGAGATGCCAGGGCTTGGAGCATAGGAGGAAGGTATGCCAGTCTAAGGGAAAAGGAAGGGGGAGATGTGAGAGCATGGAGGGGGAACGAAAGATGGAAGAAAAGGAAAGGAGAGAGATGCCAGAGAATCAGGGAAGGGGAGATACCAGACTATGAGGAGAGGTGTGGGAGAGGGAAGGCGAGGAGAGAGATGCCAGACCAATGGGGTGAAAGGAGAGATGGAAGGGGGAGGCATACAGTTTCTGGAAGGGGCATAGAAGGAGAGAAGATGCCATATAGGGGAAGAGAGACGGCAGACAGTGAATGGAAGGAAGAGAGTTACAAGAAGATGAGGAAAGGAGAAACCACAGAAGACAAAGGTAGAAAAAAATTTCTATTTATTTATTGCTTTAGGAGACATGTGTCACTGTTTCTGTGAAGCATTGTATGCAGAGTCCAGCTTCTTGCTGGTTCAATTTAACCTTTGTCTATGTATTTTTATTTTATCCCCCCTTTTACAAAACTGTGAAGCGTTTTTAGCACCAGCCTTGGTGGTAGCAGCTCTGATGCTCAGAATTTTATGAGCATCAGAGCTGTTACCTCCGTAGCTAAAATCCACACTACAGTTTTGTAAAAGAGGGAGGGGTTAGTTTGTGATTACATATTCCTTACTAGGCGAAGGTGTTTTCTGTGTTCTGTGTGTTCGAAAGACATGGTTTTCTGTTAGGATTGACGGTGTAGGATTGATCTGTGCTGGTCTGGCTTGTTTAGTTTTACAATGGGTGTATTGATGTACTGCTCACTGCAATATGTAAGATGCTGCCTTTTCCTAGGTACTCATGTGTGACGTGTGGTTTGTTACTAAAAATCATGTTTTTCTTACAGATGGGGGGGGGTGCCAAAAAATGATGGGCCCCGGATGTTACATATGCTAGGTACGCCACTGTATGTAAAGATACCAGAAAGCTGGCGTAGCAAAAACTTCTAAGTTTTGAGTATTTAACCCTCCCACAATCTCACGGGCACTCGTTTCAAGTTTATTGAGATTTTGATTTAAACGCAATATCAAATATTTTCAATGCGTATAACAAAAATAAATTTGGGGAAATAAATAAAACCATTTGAACCAGTGTTCCCGCTAAGCTGCGCTGGCGTGCGCTGGCGCACAAAATATTACATCGCAGCGCACACGTTTCTCGTCACAGCGCACGATCGGAAGAGGCGTACGGCAGATGGCAGGGCGGCGAGAGGAGAATCGGGCGAGTTGGCTCATAACTTGCTGGCGCCCGATATTTTTGGCTCACGGTGAAAAAAGTTTGCTCACAACACCCGCCCGCTTAGAGGGAACACTGGTTGTGACTTGCCCAGAGTCACAGGGAGCAGGCTGGGATTGAACTCACGGCAGCTCTAACCATGGGGCTACTCCTCTCCTTAAGGAGATCACTTGAGGAAAAGAGAAGTTATCGGTGAAATGCCTTGGGGATCAGTCTAGGAGCTGATCCTATTCAGGAAATGTTTGTTTTTGAGAAAGGCAGGAAAAAGCTGGAGGATTGGTCTAATGTTTGGTAGCTAAGATTCAACATTATATCAGGAAATTCAATACCGGGGCTTTAGCATTGAATTTCCATGTTTGTGGAGCCGGCTAAAGCATAGCTGGTGAAGTGTGATATTCATCACTTAACTGGCTTTGGGGCACTGCATATAGATAGGTAACTTTTATGTAGTCCTATTTTGTAGTTACTTTGGTTGAGTGTTCTGCCCTAGGAACGTCCCCAAATTAGCCAGTTTTGAGATAGGTACTTACCAGACATTTTCAGCAGCATTAGTTCACTAACCGTTTAAGTGCCACTGAAAGTGACAGGTTATCCCTGAACAAATGATTTAACCATTCCGCAGCAGTTTCTGGTTGATTAAATTGCTTTGTTGTTTCCATAAACATTTTGTTCATGAGCCTGTTCAGTTGTTGATCCTTCTTTATGGAACGCTTCACCGTTGAGTTGGCAACTTGAATCGGACTTGCTGCATTTTTAAAAATGTTTTGAGACTATTTTATTTAGCAACACTGTTGATATTGTTGATTGGTTGTTGTACGTGTATTGACTGTTTCAAATGTTAGATTCACTTGGAACTTAAGATTGATGAACTACAAGTAAATTAAAACAAACAATTGCAGTGTAACGCATTTGGTGAGCAGAAATCCAAGAGAGCAACATATAATACGTGATCAGATATTACAGTAAATCAGGAGAGAAATCATAAACTGATCCCAGCTGATGACCTTAAGTTTGCAACACTACTGAAAGACAATGGTCAGGGCTAGAGATATGCTAGAATGTCCAGGGAAAGTTGCAGCAAAACAAGGTGGAAAGTGCATTCTTCACATTGTGACACAGTGGTGCATTGCCCTTTTTTCCAATGGCAACACTCAAGCATATCTACATGAGGCTCATGATGGAGAGGCTTGAGGTGAAGTGTGGGTGGGGGATGTACAAAGTGTATATGTGAGGGGAAAGAGGATGGTACATATGAAGTGTGTATGTTTCAAGTTTATTAGCATTTGATGAATCGCTTATACAGTATTTCTAAGCGATGTACAAGTTAAAAACCACCAGATGGTGGTCTCACATATATATTATACAAATTAATCATAAAACAAACAATTGACTTTTAAACAGCAGGGATAAAGACAAATATGAATACGTAGGAAAGGGGGGAAAAGTTACAATCTCTTTATCTGTTGAAATTAACATAAAAGGGAAAACACAATAGGGAATGAAGGGGATTGGAAAAAGTGATAATCTTTACTAAATGTAAAGGGATTGGTATGAGACGTGCTATAAATCAAAGGCGTCTTGAAACAAAAAGGTTTTTAAAATTTTCTTAAAAGATAGAAGGTCTTTTTCAATTCTGATATAGTTTGGTATGGAGTTCCATAGTGTAGGAGCCATAACGGAAAATATAGTAGGATATGTAGGATATGTTTGTGTATTTTGGGAGGGTGTTAGGGGATGAGTTTATCAGTAGGGGTATTTATTTATTTGGGATATGTATGTGTATGGAGGTTGGATGAAGGAAGCTTAATCTTTTCTTCTTGTCTTCTCCAACCCATCTTCATTCCTCTTCTCCTTTCCTTTTCCTCTTCCCTCCCTTACATTCCCACCCTTACCCCTTCTATGCTCCCCTCCTCTATACTTCCTTCACCTGCTCAGTAGCTCTTTTCTATGACTTCTTTGAGCTTTCAGCTAGCGTGTTGGTGGAGGCCTCGCTGATTATGTCCAGAATCATTTACTACGGTCAGGTCAGCACTGCAGGGAGGGATCCAGTTGTTGCTTCAGGTAGCCACTACTCATCCACATGTCCTTGCTGACCAAGAAGGGAAGTTTCACCTTCCAGTAGTTTGGCAGTTCTTTGGTCTTCATTGCACCCTGCAATTTTATCCGCTGCCAGTCTGCCACTTCAGATGGCAGAGTTTGGCTATTTCAGTCCTTCCGTTCTTCAAGTAGTGGGGCCTAACTTCCTCATTACTCTCAAACCTCCTACTCTGTATGTGTGTATGTCTATCCACAATTATATAACAAACACCTAACCATAAGCGGATAAAAGGATGTAATATTGGATAAGGACTATCAAATCCAGCTTCCTTTTTCTGATAGTAACCAATCCAGGTTACAAGTACCTGGCAAGATCCCAGAGATCCAGTCCATCTTGCTTATACCTATTTATAAGGAGTGGGTTTCCAAAAATACTTGGCTAATAATGGTTTATGGAGGGTTTTTTTCAGGATTGTGTTTAAAGCATTTCTAGCAACATGTTCTACAGTTTATCTGCTGTCTCTTCTATATACAGTCAGGCAGTCTCGGCAACAGACACTCTTACTTTATATGAAACATGCCCAAAAAAATAACTGATCAGATCATTGATGAGTTTTCATGTGCTAGAGCAGGGGTTCCCAACCCTGTCCTGGAGGACCACCAGCCAGTCAGGTTTTCAGGATACCCCTAATGAATATGCATGAAAGAGATTTGCATGTAATGAAGATGATAGGAGTGCAGAACTGCCCCATGCATATTCATTAGGGTTATCCTGAAAACCCGACTGGCTAGTGGTCCTCTAGGATAGGGTTGGGGACCACTGTGTTAGGGGACTCCCAGTCAATAGGGCTTTCAAGATTTCCACAATGAATATTCATGAGAGACATTTGCATAGAGTAGAGGCAATCCTTGTAAATCTCATCAACATTCATTGCAAATTTCCTGAAATCCCAGGATCCCTTTGATCTAGAGGATTTTTTCCAGTTTTACAGGCTCCAATGTATCACTATGGATTAGCATTATGCTATAGATCCCGGATAATTCTGCTCTTCATGTCCCCGACCCTGAAGAAAAACTTGAAACGCATCGGTGGGGAATGAAGCAGACCCGGTTCAAAAGCTAAGTTAATTTTATACACTGAATACCTAAAATGTTTGCTTTTAGATAGCACTTATACTTTATAAATTATATTATGCAAATAAATGCACATTAGTTCAAAAATAGCACATAATAAAAAGTTCCAGTGAGGACGGCTACCACACAATTCTATCGTGTGGCATTCTGAGGAACATATGTGATTTGAACATATGAATAGAGGTGAACTGGTATTTATTGTTTCATATGCCACAGCATTTAGGGCTAGATTTCTGAAGTAGGCGCTGAAAAGCTATAAGGCTGTTTATAGCTATTCAGGGAAATTTTTTTTTTAAATTAATCTTTATTAAATTTCAAATCAGTAAAAAGTGCAGAACACTATACATCCAGTAGCCATAACAGTAAGCACTTATTTTCAATCAATAAAATTACATAAAGAATACCCCCCTACTATTACTTATGCATGTATATATAAACAAAGCTTCATCCAAAGCAAGGCAAATCATAGGTTGCATACGCAGGAGTTTCATCAGCCGAAAACCTGAAGTCATTATGCCACTATATAGATCCATGGTGAGACCGCACCTGGAGTACTGTGTGCAATTCTGGAGGCCGCATTACCGCAAGGATGTGCTGAGACTGGAGTCGGTCCAGAGAATGGCCACCAGGATGGTCTCGGGACTCAGGGAGCTCCCGTACGAGGAGCGGTTGGGGAATTTGCAGCTCTACTCACTCGAGGAGCGTCGAGAGAGGGGAGACATGATCGAGACATTCAAATATCTCACGGGCCGCATCAAGGTGGAAGAAGACATCTTCTTCTTCAAGGGTCCCGCGGCAACAAGGGGGCATTCGTGGAAAATCAGGGGCGGGAAACTGCACAGTGACACTAGGAAGTTCTTCTTCACTGAAAGGGTGGTTGATCGCTGGAATAGTCTTCCACTTCGGGTTATTGAGGCCACCAGTGTGGCGGATTTTAAGGCCAGATGGGATAGACATGTGGGATCTATCCGCAAAGATAGATAGTGAGGATCACTGGGGTGGGCAGACTTGATGGGCCTTGGCCCTTATCTGCCGTCTATTTCTATGTTTCTATGTTTCTAAAGAATACAACAAAGAAATAACCCTCCCACCCAACCTCCCACCCTAACCTGGATGTGTATAGAAATTCACTATAAGTAAAAATAAGAGACAATTATGATGAAGTGATAAAAGACTTCAAGGGGCCTCACAGGGAAATATTTTTAAAACCAATAGAAAGAAATTTTTTTTCACTCAGAGAATAGTTAAGCTCTGGAACGCGTTGCCAGAGGATATAGTAAGAGCGGATAGCGTAGCTGGTTTTAAGAAAGGTTTGGAAAAGTTCCTGGAGGAAAAGTCCATAGTCTGTTATTGAGAAAGACAAGGGGGAAGCCACTGCTTGCCCTGAATCAGTAGTATGGAACGTTGCTACTCCCTGGGATTCTAGAATCTTGCTACTCTTTGGGGATTCTGAATGGAATGTTACTATTCCTTGGGTTTTGGCCAGATACTAGTGACCTGGATTGACCACCATGAGAATGGGCTACTGGGCTTGATGGACCATTGGTCTGACCCAGTAAGGCTATTCTTATGTCCTTATTTCTTTTCATTATTTTTCTTATTTTATTTTCCCTGTCTGTCTTGCCAGTAGCTAAGAACTTTTCTTAGGCTTTCTTTGCATCCTTTTTGATGTTTTTCCTTTCTACTTCAAGTTCACTTGCTCTTTTCTTTCTCTCTCCCTTCTACTACTACCCCATTATTTTTTCTCTGTCGCCCCTAATTTTGATCTATTGTTGGAGTCTTTCCCTTTATTTTATCTCATTCTCTATTAACCATGCTTTTTCTGTGCCTTTCTTTGCCCTGTGGGATGAAAGTTGAAGAGTACAAACCGCCACGCAACCTAGAATTTGTGAACAGAAATCAAAATATTTAGATAAGCGCTGACCTAGAGTTGATCATATTTACAAGTTATTATCCTGTAAGCCTCCCATGAAAAGCCAAGTCTTTGTAAAAGAGGTCCTGCACTTTATCTCTGCTTTTAGCTGTCACTGGCAGCATTTCATTTGCCTCTTTGTTTGTTTACATTAATTAAGATGTAAAATTAATCATTTTGGCTTTCTCTCTCAAAGATTAAAAAAAGTTCAGAGGCAGGGTAAGAGCAGATTGGCAGTGGCCTCGTGCAGGTGTTTGACTGCTTTTGTGCACTGAGTGATAAAACGCGTATTTATTCTTTGAGACGTGTGGATTGACACAAACATTTACGATAAAAATCCATTTCCCTTCTAGTGACAGTTGATATTTTTATGTGTCACAAGTAGAAGTTGTGGGATGTTCTAACCGGCATGCTTCTTGCATTCATGGCTCTGCCATGTCTGAGTACTGCAGAGTCCAGGCATACCAAAAAATAAAATGCCACATCTCAGCTTTTAGAAAAGAACCCTAGAACTTGAGGAAAGATGTTGCTGCCAGGAATAGCATTTCATTTTCACATTCTTTAAAAGTTAACTTTATGACAATAGTAATGGCTATAATAGATCTCTGTCTTCTTTTCCGAAACTCATAAGGGTCAGCTTAAGGCAGGGGTGTCAAAGTTTTCAGGATTTCCCCAATGAATATGCATGAGATCTATTTGCATGCACTGCTTTCATTGTATGCTAATAGATCTCATGCATATTCATTGGGGAAATCCTGAAAACACAACTGGATTGCGGCCCTCGAGGAGGGACTTTGACACCCCTGGCTTAAGGCATGAGTCAGATAAGGCACTAGCTCAGGTCACTAAAGCTCAACGGCACCAAAAACCTGCTTTTCTGGCTCACCCTTCAGAACAGTGACAACACAGATAGTTCAAATCCCATGCATGTCTTCTCCAGCTTGTATACTGAAGGATTCTCCCCTCTAGCCATTACTACTACTGTTATTTCTATAGCACTACCAGATATACGCAGCAGCACTGTACAGAGTCACAAAGAAGAAAACAGTCCCTGCTCAAAAGAGCTTACAATTAGAGAATGACACTGGAAAGATCTTTGTAAAGATATCCATATCTGAAGGGACCTACATAGCAATGCAACCTCCCAACCTCATCTCTCAGTCCCTGTTTTATCTCTAAACCTCATCAGAGGGCTGCTGCCATGATGGGCAGACTAGTGTGTTGGGAATCCTGGCGGGAATCGAGCTGCGTGTCTTAGGCTTTTTACCAACATGGCAAACCGTGGTCACTGAAGTAAATCTGCAGTAATGGGGGACAGGTGCAACTGGTTTGCCGCAGGAATGGGGGAAAAGACCTTTCACCACCTCGTGGAAGCAGTGAAAAGTCTTGCTTCTGTGGTAAAAAATTTGTGCCCATGTCAGACTCAGCATCTCCTCCCCAGCTTCTCTTAGGTCTATTTTACCTTTAGGAACCAGCCATTCCAAAGCCTGAGACCAATGTGATTTGAAGAATAAAATTACAAGACAACAAAAAGTAGAAAAAAAAATTATTTTATATTTTGTGATTAGAATATTTCAGATTTGAAATATGTATCCTGCTAGAGCTGGTTTTAGACTTAACTGGGAACCTCAAAGTCCAGGCTGTGCTTCTTTAGCTTCCAGCTGGCTTAGAGCTCTTTCTCTGACCAGGGGGCAGTTGCCCTAGTTGCATTCCCCTAATACTATTCCTGCCATGTGTGACTGAAGTATTCTGCTAGCTTGATTTTTCTATGTTAGCATTCTGTAGTAATTTGGTTTGTTCAGTTTTCACAATAGTGGAGGGGATATTTGTGAAAGGGAGGGGAGACAGGGATTTTGTTGATCCGTATTTGTGTTTATAAAATGACAATTGTACAGAATAGCCTCTTTTTATACTTTAATAAAATAAGTTCAGTATAAAATCATAACTATTCGAGGCTTTTGCAGGTGGGATCTGACAGTTTGCAGGGCGGGGACAGGGACTAAGCTCATGGGGACGAGCTCATGGGGATGGGGTGGGAACGATGATAAATTTTTTCCCATGTCATTCTCTACTTACAATCTAAACAGACAAGATAGACAAACAGGATGTCATGGATACAGTTAAGGGGAACGGTTAATCTGCTGGCTGGGTTGGAGGGCAGAGGGGAGTACAGGACAATCAAGCCATTGTGACATCACTGATGAGGTTGACTCTTAGGCATTGGTGGAATGAGTCATTATGACATCACAATCTCAGCTCTGCTTCCCAAAGACTGAAACTCTTCACACTACTACTATGAATTCTATAGTGCTACCAGACGCACGCAGCGCTGTACAGTCACAAAGAAGACAGTCCTTGCTCGAAATAGCTTACAAGACAGACAAACAGAATGTCATGGATACAGTTAAGGGGAATGGTTAATCTGCTGGCTGAGTTGGTGGGCAGAGGGAGTAGGTTTATGGACTGAAGGTTATATCAAAAAGGTGGGTTTTCAGTCTTCTTTTAAACAAGGGAAGGGGCTTGGCAGACAAACTCTGATAATTTATTCCAGGCATAGGGGGCAGCTAGATACTGATCTCCCACCTCTGTGGTTAGCATTTATCTCTCTCTCTCCTTCACCTTACCCTTTGCACCCCCAGTCCTCCAAACTTGTGTGTCTTCGCCAGCAGTGGCAGCGATTAAGCCAGGCTGCCTCTAGATGTCCCTGCAGCCTTCCCTCTGCTGAGTCCTGCTTCCTCTAATTCAACTACTAGTTGCTGTATGGGTGGGACACAGCAGAAGGAAGACTCCAGGGCCATCCAGAAACATCCTAGTTTAATCTGTGGCACTGCTGGTGAAGACAAGTGTGAAAGTCAGTGGGGGGAGGGGGGACATAAAGAGTGAAGTAGCAAGAGAGAGATCAAACGGGGGGAGAGGAGAAACATACTGGACCACGAAGGAAGGGAGGTTAGGGAGAGATGGAGGGGGGAAAGAGAGAGAAGGAGGCAGATTGGACTGGGGCGAGAAAGGGGGGGGGGGAAGAGAGAAAGAAATGCTAGAATGAGGGAGAGGAGCAGGGGAGAGAAAGGGAGAGATGTTGGTCATTGGATAAGGTACAGATTAAAGGGAGGAGAGAATCTGGACATGGGGAGATACAGAGACAAGTCTTCACACAAGCCTTTAATACATAGGGAGATTGACCATACAGTGCACTCATTCTATCTGCGCCAGGACTAGCCACACACACCCCAACTAAATCAGTTCCTTATATCTTGTTTAACTGTATAAACAACTTGCCTTGAGTTTAGCCTCTCATTGTCCCCATCTAACATCTTCATAAAAGTGGTTAATAAATCACAATAAATGAATAAGTGATGTATGGGGAAGAAGCCTAGGGACAGGGACACAGGGGCAATGCAGAACATAGGGAAAATGTGACTGAGGGATAATGCTGAACAGAGAGGTGAAACAGGAGCTTATGCCAACAAGGAAGTTTCCACCAATCAAATGTGTATATTATCCCATTCAACTCAGTCCTCTGGGGTAGCTGCCAGTATTAGATCTTATTGGCATGTTTTACAACTCCATCAGGCTTTTCAAGAAAACCCATGCATAGCCTTTACCCGGGGCAAAAATCTTTCTTCAAATTTTCCATTCTTCCAATTTTCTTCAGAGAATTCTGAGACATGATCAGAAGAATATCCTTTTCTTCCAATTTTGTGAGGACTTTTCATGCTTCCAGTCTTCCAATTTTCTTCAGAGAATTCTGAGATATGAACTTAAGGACATAAGAATAGCCTTACTGGGTCAGACCAATGGTCAATCAAGCCCAGTACCTGTTCTCATGGTGGCCAATCCAGGTCCCTAGTACCTGGCAAAAACCCAAAGAGTAGCAGCATTCCATGCTACCGATCTAGAGCAAGCAGTGGCTTCTCCCATGTCTTTCTCAATTACAGACTGTGGACTTTTTCCTCCAGGAAATTGTCCAAACCCTTCTTAAAACCAGCTACGCTATCTGCTCTTAGCACAGCCTCTGGCAATACATTCCAGAGATTAACTAATCTAATCTAATCTAATACTTGGTTTTGTATACCGAGACTTCAATCTACGAAAGCTCGACTTAGTTTCCAATAGCTAAATTAAGCTGAAATAAACATATTGAATGGATCTCCAAAAGGATTAATTACCAAAGTGTTTAGTAAACAGAATAGTTTTCAAAGCCTTACGAAAAAAAAGAAAGGGAGCCAGAACTTCTCAGGAAAAGTGGAAGATCATTCCAAAGTTGTGTTAACTTGAAGGACAGAGAGAGGCCAAAAATCTTGGTTCTTTTGATATCTTTACTAGATGGGCAGGAAAGCTTAAGTTGTTGATCGCCTCTTGCAAAAGAGAATCTATAAAGATTCCCAAGATAAAGGAACTAAGGGAGTAAAAATACCAAGAAGAATTTTCAAAACAACACAGGCACACTTAAACTGGACTCTAAAATATACTGGGAGCCAGTGAAGGTTTAAAAGCAATGGTGTCACATGATCAAACTTACACTTCCCAAAAATCAGCCTGGCAGCAGTTTTCTGGACCAATTGTAATCTGGAAATAACAGGTTTTTGTGATACCGAGGTAAAGGGCATTACAATAATCAAGATGAGATAGAATAATCGATTGAACCAAAATGGAAAAGTGGTGTTGATGAAAAAGGTGTCTAACTATTCTCTGAGTGAAAAAATATTTCCTCTTTTTGATTTTAAAGTATCTCCCTGTAACTTCATTAAGTGTCCCCTAGCCTTTGTAATTTTTGACGGAATGAAAAATCGATCCACTTGTATTAGTGGATTAAAAAAAAGTTGTTTAAATTTTTCTAAAGTTTTTTTGTAAACTTCTTTATAGTAAAGTAAGAATATCATCTCCTTGGAAAATAATTAGAGCCCTATTTTGAGTTGGTGGTTTTTTATTTTTGATTACCACACCATTGTATTCATGATTTACCACATCATTAGTGCAGAACATCATGCAGGATAGAGGAATATGATGCAGGTGTATTGAAATCTGATATTGCAAAACGTCTTTCTGAAGAGACCGAGAATCCAGACTTCCTTTGTATGATAGTCTTTCTATGATCATGTTTCTACTGCTCAATTTTCAAGAAGTTTGTTCCAAGAATGCTGACAAGGAAGATTTGAATTATCCCAGTCATTTATTTAAAGATCGACAATATTGTGAGTCCCAGTAATTCAGAGAGGAAACATCAGCTTCTCTGAGGAGTGCCCAGCACTTCATTTATCTGAAACTTTGTTATGACTGTGAGCTAATAGATAACCACACTCTACAAACCCTCATTCTTCACTAATGGAAAATACTTTATTCATCATGTATCACCCAGCACAAAGCCTGTGAATGCTTGTTCTCCCACATACATATTCTTCTCCAGCCCTTTCTAATCATAGCACAGCTGGGTGTAGAAAGTATTACCCTAAATCTCAGACTCACAAATTAACACTTCAGTCTACCACACTCTCATATTGTCACTAACACGTGCCAAGTGCCTTGAGAAATCAACAAGTGGGATTTTGACATAAGGTTAAGCAGACAAGCCCAGAGATGAAAAGGATTTAGTACAGAGGATTAGGTAAAATAAGGAGGAGAGTAGTTTTACTAGAAAGATGTGACATGTTCAAAAGAATCACTGTTGCCGAGCCTCGGTACTGAATGATGTCATCAAGATTTCACAGTTATATAATTAACCCTATTGACCCCAACATCAAATAGTCTCAAATATAAGGTATTTATATAGGGCCCGATTCACTAACCTGCCCGACCGTGACTGATCCATGTCCGATCCATGACAGGCCGACCAATTCATGATGGGACAATATTCAAATGGGGGTGATTGGAGGAACGCCTTCCACTGAACACACAGATCGCTACTGAGCGATCCCGATGCATGCGCAGACCATCTTCTTTGAATGTAGATGGTCTGCGCATGCGTTTGCTGTCTCTGCTTTTTTATTTTTTTACTTTACTTTTACTCGCGAGCCTGTGGTTTTAACCCACAGGCTTAAAGCAGATTAAAACCACAGGCTCGCACTGCAGGGAAGGGAGGCAGGGCAGGAGAGTCGGGGCTGAGCAGGGCGGCATGACCAGGAGAATCAGGGCTGAGAGCAGGGTTTTTGCACATGCGACTGTTCCTCAACAGTCGCTTGTTTTTGGGATCGACCAGCCTAGTCGGTATGCCTGAATTTTATTAGTGAATCGTGTCCTTCTTACTTTGCATGCCATTTCCCCTCATTTGCATGCATGAATCGGAATCAGATCGGCACAGATCTTAGTGAATCGGGTCGGAGGAAAATCAGGTCGCAAAGGGGTCGCAAACCAATCAGTACACGATCAGTTTGCTTAGTGAATCCAGCCCTAAATATTAATATCAATCTGGTATTTCTCCGCTCTCATATCATATCTCTCTGTTGATTTAAAATGCGAGTCATTGATATGTCTTGGCTATTTTGTGCTATAGTAAACCCAAGAAACAAAGAGCTATAGCACTGATGCTTGCTGACACCTATTGATATGTGTTATATATCATAGGTCCCATTTAATTCAATGGAACCTGTTTACTAATAATGTATATTTACCCCTGGTCTCTATATATGGTGCTTTGAGTTGTGTGCACTAATTTGGGTATGCACACAATTTGCGCAAGAAACTTAATTGAATAATAAGTCAAATTAGCACTAAATTGGCTTCCTAATTGTTAGCACTATTTGGATTTAATTAAAAGTTATATGTGTAAATATGTGACAGATTTGCACCTAAATTTTACACCCGAGTCCAAAAAGGGGACGAGGAAATGGAAGGCTCATGGGCGGATGGCGACATTCTTAGAATTTACATGCATAATTACAGAATAAGGAGGATCCGTGCCTAATTCAGGAATGAGGATTTGTACCACATTTTAGTTGGTGCAAATGGATGAGCCTACAATTTGGCGCAGTTCACAGGCTTAAATGCTATGCTATAAACTGAACCTAATTCTAAGTGCCGTTTTTTTTTTAGGCACCATATATAGAATTCGGTCCTAAGTTGTGGTAACGTGCTAATGTAGTAGCATATAATAGTGAGTCTAGCCAATGGTGTGTAGTAGTTTTATAACAGATGATTTAATTGTTCCAAAGTTCCAGAACTCTTTTTATACTTTCCGTTGCATTTGCATGATGTTTGCCACTACTGTAAATAAGTATATAAGTAATAATAATAATTTTATTCTTATATACCACCAAAGCCATAGTAGTTTGTGGCGGTTTAGAAGAAGAGCTGGACAATCAGCGAAAATAGTTACTATGAAGTCGTTGGATATATGTAGAGAGGGAGAAAGTCAGAGTAATAGACACAGTGTAGAGACATCGAGTACATGTAGGTAGAGTACAGGGATAAGGCATTAAGAGTTCTTGGTTACAAATAGGTTGAACAGGTTAGTTTTAACTAGTTTTCTAAAGCTAAGATAGGAGGAGGAGTGCTTAATGATGTTACCCAGCCAACCGTTCTGTTGGCCTGCCTGGAAAGCAAGTGTTCTGCCCAGGTATCTCTTGAATCGGCAGGCCTTTATTGTTGGGTGGCTAAACATATGTACTCTGCGTGTAGGCCTGGGGGAACAGTCCAGGTTAAAATGGGAAACCAGGTATATGGATGGATTTGAAACATAGACAGGCAAATTTGAACAACACTCTTGCTTCTAGGGGCAGCCAGTAAAGTTTTTGATAGTAGGGGGTTATATGTTCCCATTTTTTATACCAAAACTCAGTCGAACTGCCGGGGGGGGGGGGGAGGCTTGTGGGTCTGGCTGCACGTGCCTGGCTTTTGCAGCATCGGGGAAGCAGGGAGAATGCAAAGGCAATGTGAGTCTATGGGTTCCGTGATCGACTCACGTTGCCCTTGCTATTTACTGGTCGATCACGATCAACCTTTTGGACACCCCTGGCCTACAGGATGTGCCTCTCACTGTGAAAGGCACATCCTGTAGGCAGTCAGCTGGCACTTCTTATCCTCTTCCCCATCGTTTTGCGGTACACCTGAAATCGAAGGAGGCACACTAATGTGCCATAGCACATCCAATGCGATACACTGCTTTAGAGTAAATCTTCAATTTAACAGACTAATTGGGAGGAGGAGGCGTCTGTTAGATCGAAATGTCTGTTAAATCAAGATGTTTTAAAAATAGCATCTGTATAAAACCAAACGTCTGCTACATTTAAATTTTTTATTTTGAAGTGCAATGCAATCAGTTTTCATATTAAAAACCTTAAATTTAGCTATATGAGAGAACATTGCATCATCTATTAAAAAATATATATGTACATATAAATAAATGATGTTTGTTTAACAACAACATAAATTGCTACATTTATTCAGAAGAGAAATCATCTTATCTGTTTATTTCAATATATGCTAATGAGAATAAGACTGCTAAATCTTGTCCATTAAATCTGAAGTCCATTAAATTAGGATTTTGTTAAATTGAGGGGTTTCTGTACTTTCCCCAAGTCTAACAAAAGCAATTTATGGACTTTTCCTCCAGCTTTTAAATCCAGCTACATTAACTGCTTTTTTCCACATTCTCTGGCTACAAATTCCAAAGTTTAATTATGTGTTAAATATACTCCTTAATAACTTTCTCCCCTTTTACAAAAGCATAGCGCGGTTTTTAGCACTGGCCATGGTGGTAACAGCTTCAACGCTCTTAGAATTCCTATGAGTGTAGGAACTGTTGCTGGCATTAAAATACATGCTACATTTTTGTAAAAGGGGGGGTTGTATTTTCTTAAAGAGTAAACAATTGATTCACATCTATGCAGTCCACTCTACATAGAACTTTACAGACCTCTATCGTATCTCCCCGTCCTTCTCTGAGCTGAGCTGAAGAGTCCTATTCTCTTTAGCCTTTTCTCATAAAGGAGTTGTTGTTTTACTTTTATCATTTTAGTCACCCTTCTCTCTACGTTTTCCAATTCCACTATATATTTTATGTAGGACTGTACATCGATTAAAACATTTAATCACACAATTACTGTAGTTGCAATTAAATTTTTAATCACCTGATTAAATCTCATTACCCCCTCCCCTTACTAAACTAAAAATATATACTGCTATACAGAGAAAGAGAGACTGGCGCCTGCTAGCTGGCCAACAGTACTCTGCCGGCAGTGTATGGGGAGAGGAATACTGGACCACGGACCACGGGGGGGGGGGGAGGTAGGGAAAGAAGGAGGGAGGAGGAGAGAGATACCAGATCGTGACAAGTGGATTCCCTATTCTGAAAAGGTTTCCTTACTCTCTGGAAACTCAGAACCATTAAATCATACTTCGATACGTCAACATTCAGAATCCTAGTGCAATCCCTCATAATGAGTCAGCTTGACTACTGCAACATCGCCTATCTAGCAATCTCACAAAAGAATATGAGACGTCTCCAAATAATGCAAAATGCTGCGGTCAGACTTATCTTCGGGCTGAAGAAATTCGACCACGTGATACCCTACTATCGGCAGCTGCACTGGCTACCAACGGAAGCCCAAGTAAGGTTTAAATTTGCCTGCTTCTGCTTCAAAGTACTATACGGCCTGACCCCCAAGTACATAACGGACCTTTTCGCATTTTCTAATAACAAACTCAAGAGAAACACACACCCAAAACTCATTTCCCCTCCACTTAGAGGCTGCAAAATGAAAAAACACCACGAACACCTTCTCTCTCATCAAGCAGTCCTATGGGGCAAAGACCTAGACCAACTGCTTTCGCCCACTACATACGGGGAATTCAGGAAACGCCTAAAAACATACCTGTTCCAGAAATACCTAAACAATTGACCCGCTCTCCCTCTCCCTCCCCCCTCCCTATTCCACCTGAACTTACAGCACTGTTATAAATATAATCTGTTATCTTCATCTTATCGTAACTTTACATTGCTATTTATCTCCAACAGATCCTGTCGGACATTACCTACTAAAATGTACATATTACATTTTCGCTCAGCAAATTGTATTTCTATACTATTGCCTCCTGAGGTCTCTGATCTCTGTATTTCCTCTGAATATCTACTTATTGTATTTCGCTGAATGTCCAGCACTCTTGATTGTAAACCGCCTAGAAGTCGCAAGATTGTGGCGGTATAGAAGAATAAAGTTATTATTATTATTATTGTGGGGGAAGGAAGGGAAGAGATACCGGACCACAGAGAGAAGGAAACCTGTATTAGCATGCGTTATAATTTTTAAGAGATAAGCTTCAAAAAACGCAAAAAATTCACTAATAAAAATAGAAACTACACAAGAAAGAATTGGCAAAAGCTTTAAACTCCCGATGAGAATAGACACCAGCATCCAATCTAATGAAAAAAAATATATTAACAATAAAGATAAAGGGACCTCAGTACGAACTCAGTCAATCCTTCGATTCATTTGTGGCCACGGGCACAATGACTAGCCCCAGACCAATAAGGTCTAAATAAACATTGCCTAGTAATGAAAAAATACAGATACAAAATCAAACACAAAAAAATTGTGTTTATTAGCACTTAATATTTACTTTTGAAAAAATTATTTCAGGACATTGTGATGTACTAGGCAATGTTTATATAGACCTTATTGGTCTGGGGCTAGTCATCAAATGAATCGAAGGGTTGACTGAGCTCGTACTGAGGTCCCTTTATCTTTATTGTCTTCTTCTTTCCCAAGGAAATAGAGTAAATTTTTGAAATGAGTGGGAAAGAATTTTGTGGGACTTTCCAAAACCTCCTGAAGATACCTTTTAAACATGTCTAATGCTGAAATTGTAGGTAATTTAGGAAAATTAATCAGTCTTAGATTCTGTTTTCTTGTTATAATTTCCAACACTTCCATCTTAAATTTGATAATCCCATTTTCCTTTATTAGGAGATGATTTTGTGCTCCCAATACCTCATACTTTTTTCTTGATCCAAAATTTTATTTTCAGTTTGTCCACTCTTTGTTGTAACTTTAAAGTCTCAGAAAGTACCCCAGAGCAATTAGTTGTTAGGATTTGCATTTGAGTTCCCAGGGATAGTTGTAAATTAGAAATAGCTTCCCAAATTGAATATAAGTCAATAACTGGTGGCTTAAGCAATGGGATTAAAGAGCATTTAAATTCCATTTCTTTGAGTTGCACAGTACTTGTAGGAAATTCTTTTAGCAGTGGTTTGTGTACCTCTCCTGCCCTATCCAAGTCTCCCTGTAACAGCGATGTTGAAGCAGAAGCAGCTAAAACCTCCCTCACTGCTCGTTCTTCCTGCTGTTCAAGTTCGCAGCTCTCAGGAGTAGCTGCTAAGCTCCCCTCTCTCTCCGCATCAACTGGCACGGAGCGGGGGAGTGGCTGAGCGGGGAGCCTGTGCTCCTCCGGCGATAAGCTGGCTTCCCCAAATGAGGCGCATAGACCCTCCGACACTGAGGACATCTCAGCCGGCTCTCCTCTGGGCTCCCGTATGACAAACTCATCCATCGGGCCAGGTAAATTTGTTTGCAATCCAGGTTCCGATGGAAATACTTGGATTTCCTTTTAACCATAATAATGTAGAAATGCTCGACAGCGTTCTACCAAACGCATTCAGACCACCATCTTTGTTAGTCTCCAGCAGTTCTAGTTTCTTAGATATGGTTATGGGATAGTAGATATGCCTTTGGGATATTAGAGACAAACATGAATATTGGGCAAAAAAAGATTGACCTCTGAGAGAATATTTGGTGGATGGAGGACAAAATCTAATCGAACCTTTGGTAGCATGAGAAGAATCATACTGCCACCACTACATTTAAAGCTAGGCCTGATGAAACAATTTGTTAAGTCATTGAATACATACCATGGAAAAACTGAAGGCAGGAATTTTCGATGGTCCACAGATCAGACAGCTTTAAATGATCCACATGCCATAGCATCAGTTAATGAAATTGAATCATGTGCCTGGTCATCATTTGTTCTTGTTGTGAAAAACTTTCTTGGCAACAAGAAAGCAGACAACTACACACAATTAGTAGAGGATATGCTCTTTCATTTCAACAGGCTTGGCTGTAACATGTGTTAAAAGTCCATTATCTGCACAGTAACTTAGATTGCTTTCCAGAGAACCTTGGTGATTTAAGCGAAGAGCAAGGTGAAAGATTTCACCAAGACATAAAAACAATGGACTCCACATACCAAGGAAGATGAGATGCACACATGAAGGCAGACTATTGTTGGAATTTTATGCGGGATTGCCCTGGCAGATTCCACTCTCAGCCTTCATGTAGTCTCTCTTTCTCTCTCTCTCATAATTCCACTCCCTGCAGTCTCTCTTTTGGATCCTACCTCTGATTTTCTTCACCTTACTAGCTACAGAGGGAACAGCTCATTTCCTACTTGCCTACAGTGGAGTAGTCAAGCAGTTTCTAATTCCATGAAACCTAAAATTGCAAGAGTGCTTGAACATCCTGCACTGTGCAGCTAAGCTTATAGTGAGCTGAACTGCTGTGAGCAAGTAGGAAACATTTTCTGTGGTAGCATAAAAATAATTACAAATTTGGGGGCAAGATATCTCAGGTGCTAGGGTATAATTTCTAAGCACCATGGTGACCTGGAATCTGGGATTTATTGAGCCTTGAGCCTCTGTTTAGGTAAAATTTGTTTTCTTTAAGAGATCCCCTTGTAGATTAGATTTGCTGCTTACATTGTAATACAGCATCTCATAATTTTCTAGCTAGTTCAAGTTCAATTTATTTAATGTACCGCAAATATAAAACCAAAGGTAAATAAATCTAAGTGGTTAAGGCAACTGGGCCAATCGGAGTCATATTTTCATTTATTTATTTAAAAAATTTATATTCCACATGTCCTGCAATTCTATGCCGAGTACAATAAAACATCCCAATAATAAAAAAATAACAAATTACATCCTTATCATAATAAACATGTTACAATAAAAACAACAAAAAACATAGATCTGCTTCCCAGTGCATTCTGGGATGCACTGGGAGTGGCCTAAGACTCCGATTGGCCAGATCCCTAAGGCCCCTCCCATGGAAGTGACTTTAGGTATCTGGCCAATCGGAGTCTTAGGCAAATCCCAGTGCATCCCATAGGATGGGCCTTAGGTGCCTGGGCCAATTAGGGCCTTAGGCCCCCTCCTTGGTGCATCCCAGGATGCACCAGAAAGGGTAAGGCCCACCATTCTGAAGAGGTGGGCCTACCATCCGGAGGGAGTAGGCATCCCTCAACCAGCCTTCCTGTTAAAGGTCCCGGGGGTCCGAGTGGGTTTTGAGGGGTGGGGGTTTGAGGGGTACCAGCAGGAGGGAGTGGGCATCCCTCTGTCAGGGATGTTGGGGGGTGCCAGCAAGAGGGCATGGGCATCCCTCCTGTCAGGGATGTTGTGGGGTTGCCAGATGGAGGAAATGGGCATCCTTCCTGCCGGGGATTGTATAGGGGTTCATGGCAGGAGGGATTGGGCATTCCTCTTGCAGCATACATTGGGGGAGGGGGTGTTGGGGGGTGGTGGCGGGAGGGAGAGGGCATCCCTCCTGCCGGTCAACTTTCAGTAGGGTTCGTGGGTTCCCTGCTGCTGCCGCTCAGCTAATCACAGCATGGAGATTCCCTTGCTACGATCAGCTCAGCACAACCACGTCTGTGACATGGATGCTAGTTAGAGAATCGGGGTGGTTAGGCAGGGTTAGGCGCGATTCTGTATAAGACGCCCATGTGCGATTCTCAAAAACCATTTAGGCGGCTGTTGAGACTGGGCGTCCTATACAAAATTAGACCCTATCTGTTTGCACTTGCAGTTATCTATAGAGTTATTGTCTGTTAGTTTACAGAACTCAGCTTGTGTATTTCATGGTATGTATGTTTAATGTCACTATTAGATATCGAATAATGTGTGGATCGGTATTGATGGAAAATTCTTATGCTCATACAGTGGTACCTTGGTTTGCGAGCCTAATTCGTTCCAGAAGCATGCTCGTATATCAAAGCAACTTTACCCATAGTCGGATGATTCATTCCACATCCCAAAAACAGACACCCCCCACCCCCAAGGCCACTGGCACTTCCACACCACTCCACACCACCCCGTGGCACTCCCCCAAACCCTTACCTCCAGCAACACCTGGCAAGGTATGAAGAAGCAGGGCAGAGGAAGAGAGGGTGAGCGCGCACATTGTGATTTTCCCTGTCTCGTACAGACTAACGGCCACACCTGAGCTTGGGCACACAGCGTTCTCTCGTTGATGCCCCGGCAGCAGGACAAGCCAGATGGAGAACAGGACTCATCGGGCAGGACTCACTTATAATACTGATGAAAAGTTTTGTGTTTTATTTCAGTATACCCCCGATGCAGCCTTATTTTGGCTAAACATGGCGACGTCTGCTTTTTAAAAAAATTAAATTATTATTACAAATGGCTAATAACATTTTTTTAAAAAAATCTTTATTAATTTCCAAGACTAATACAAAGTGTCATGAAGTATACAAACATTAATCAACATAAGCACTTAAAATCCATAAATAACATTTCAGAAGAAAAATATCCCTCCCCTTTCTTCCAACAATTCAATCAAGAAGTAAACCAAAAAGATATCCCCCACCCACCCCGTCCTGGATATATATATAAAAATAAACAGTAAATTAAATAAAAACATATTAATTTTGTTTTATATTTTATATTGGGGGGGGGTTCCTTCTCTGCTTAATGCCATCCAGAGTGATTTACAAAAATAACAATGTAAAACACAAAAGAAAAGTAACATTTATGTTTTTAATATTTATTTTTATCATACAAATTTGGGGGTTATTTTAAATGAATATTTTCAAAAGTGTACATAAATGCAATCCATTCTGCAACCATGCCTCCAAGAATTTGTCCGTTCAGTTCAGGTAAAGTTTTATATTTACAAGGTATAAGTGTATAACTTTATACACATATCAGATGCACAATTTTAAAAAGTATCTTTTTGTGAGCATAAAACACATTTATTCAAAAAAAATGGCTTTTTACTGTAAAACTACCCTCATTAATTGCTGGTGGTATCAGAATATAGTGAGCTAGGTTTATTTTACATAGTTCATTTTATATTCCAGTGGAATCTCAAAGGAGGGTATTTTTCGTCTGAAATATGATTCTACGATTACAAAAAAGCTATAGGAAATCACTTCATATTTTTAACATTTCCAAGAGGCTTCTGGCTTTCAAGGCCAAGAGGGGAAAGCTGATTTATACCATTTGTCATCATACATTGTAAAGGTGAGGTCAGTATGTGTATCCTTCATCTGTTCCCTAGCACTCTACATCTCTTAAGCAGTGTGGAATCAAAGCATTTCAGATGATAGAGGTCATGAAAGTGACACCATGGGAGCCTTAGGATCATAGCCCTCTGTTTTTTGCAATGTGACCGAAACCTATACATCTTCATGCTGCCATTGTTGCCTCTTGAAAAATAGAATGTAGTTTGTTTTAGGGTTATTTTAACTCCATGGGTTATTCTTAAAATATGGGATTTCAGGGTGATCTATTGGAATTATCTGTCATCTGCCTGAAGAGGATGATTAGGAGTTCAAGAAATTTCATTGAAATAAATGACCAGCCTATGAGATAAACTCACAACAGGTGTCCTGTATTAATAACATAATAGAGCCCATATCTGCCCCTCTGCTGTATCTTTACAGATCTAATGAAATAATCCCCAGAAACGCATCACACAGAAACTACTGTAAGCAACAGCCCTCCAGTGACAGACTTGACAGTTTTCAGTTGGTTTATTGAATCTTGTGCATTGTTTAGCAGGAATATGATGAAAAAACTACATGGCCAAATAAATAAGTTTTACCTTTTACCCAGTTTCTACCATTGTATAGTGCACATTAAAGCATTCCCAATTTTCAGCTATTTATTGGTTAGCTTCACACATTAATTTTAATGAGAAATTCCTTAATATCCTACAAGCCCAGACCAGACAAGTGGGTTATGCTCCTCAACCAGAACATGGAGGCAGAGAACACTGACAGTGACGTAGTGCAGCCCTGGAACTTGCTAGAATTTGTCTACCTTTAGCAGATGGTGAAGGTTGGACTGATGCAGACTTGACTCCCTAGGGTGCAGTCCATAGGCTGCAATCTTCAAGGTAGAGACTCTTGGCTAGTGTTGGCTCCCAGGAATTTCTCAACATACCTTCCCCTGGTTGATCCCAGAGGGATATGATCATTCAGGGTGCTGAATCTTAGCCTCAGTGGACAAAGGTCCCATGGGGTAAATATGCATATGGGTTTTTCTCTCCCCCCCCCCCCTTTGGCCTTCCACCACGTGCTCCTTATCCCTCCATGCTGCATGTCCTCTGTTCTTTCTCCTTAGAAATTATAAGGGTCTTCATTACTTGTCTTATGTTTTTTTAATAAAATAAAGCGCTGGGGGGGGGGCACGCCCCATTGCTATGGAGAGGGGATTTCCTGAAGTTGGAACAGCCATGATTCAATGGTTTCATGGTCAGCTGGTGAGCTACTAGAGAAGTCATTGCTGATGCAGCAGCAGTGGAACTAATGGTGAAAGGGGAGGGAGGCATCTTTGTTATGCTGAAAATTTTGGAACCATAGTTGCTGGTAACACATTGTCTGCCACAGCCAGAAGAAGGAAGGGCTTACAGTCCAGTCCAGTGGTTGCTGCTTCTTAGGATAATGCAGTGTAGTGCTCTATAAGCTGCATTGCATTCTGAATTCTCCCTAGGGAGAGAGCAGTGGTGTGGGAGCTGCCAGAGCGTTTGAGGCAGTGGTGAGGTAATCTGTTTTACCATTGGTGGACCCTGCTAAACAAGACCTGCACTATACTGGCAGGTTGAGTTCCTGTGCCACCTAGGACCACCTTGCAGATTTTTCCCCCATGAACCAGCACAGGACAGCAGTGGGATTGCAAGGGGAACAGTATTTCTATCCTCATACATGGTAGAGCAAGTAACTTTCTGGATCTGTAGTGAGTTGATCCTATCTGAATCAGAGCTCCTTTCCTCTGAGCCTGAGGAGTAATGGAGAGATAGCATGCTGGTTAATATATTTTGCAAGAAGTTTGTTATCTACTTATTTTTCAAAAATCTCAATAAATTTACCTTGACTTAAACAAGCAAACAAAAAAAAGAGAACTGGATCTAGGCTCTACTACCTAACTGAAGTCCACCAGAGTGATCTGGATAATCTGAACTTATATTGCCTTACAACAAAATAAATAATAGAAGGGGGTGTCCTGCTTTGGCAACACCTTCTGTTGGTGTTTTACGCCCTTCCTGTTCCTAGTCTGTGCCCTGTCTGTGAAAGAGCCACCAGGGATGATTTGTATTGTTAGAGTTCCAGAATGTTTTACCATATGAGGCCAAGAAAGAAAGAGCATCTGGGTTCAAACCCAGCTTTCTCAATAGGAGTCAGTACCCCTGGTGGTAACTTATTTGGGAAAGAATGAAGTGTTACACCTGTCCTCTTTGATGGCCTAGTTTTTACCATAGTTATCCATGAATGTTTGATTTTCTACCCAGGTTATTGTCACTTGCTCTGTATTGACATTCCAAACAAACTCAACTGGTGTCAGTGATTTATTTATTTACTTATATGTACTTAGGCCCTGCCCATTCCATCCCAGGATGCACTGGGCGGGGGTGCCGCCATTTTGAAGAGGGCAGCTAAGGCAGGAGGGGTACCTACTCTCTTCTGCCTCCTACAAGTAAGGTATATGAATTCCACTGGGCTCTCTAGGGCCAATGATAGTTAGGAGGTTGGGCCCAGCCCAGACTAGCCCAGCCGGGGGATGGGGTGGGTCAGGTCAGGATTCCACTAGACCATCAGGGCCAGTAGTATTTAAAGAATTCAGCTCGGCCCAGCTGGGGGGGATTATGGTGGAATCTAACTAGGCCATTGATAACTAGGGGATCAAAGGAAGCTCCTCCGACATCAGAGGGAGGCTTCCAGCTCAGCCATAGGATGCGCATAGGAGCTGCTGCTTGCGGCTTTGTGTAGAGAAATGACTGCAATTGGAAGGAGGAGGGAGCCGGCCAGAAGAAGGTAAATACCTACCAGAGGGAGGCATGTACATGGGGCATAGAATAGAGGGAGGAAGAGAGAGAGAGGCGCAGATTGGGATTCGTGAGGGAGAGGGGTACATTGGAACACTGAAGATAGAACAGGACCCCCGTTTGTAAGTACGAGTCTGACGTAAGTCGGATGTTCATAAAACGGGAACTACCTGTATAGGACAATCAAGCCATTGTGACATCACTGATGAGGATGGCTTTTAGGCATTGGTGAAATGAGGCTTTATGACATTATAATCTGAGCTCTGGTATGTTGCTACTATTTGTGTTTCTGCCAGGTACTTGGGACCTGGGTTGGCCACTGTTGGAAAGAGGATACTGGGCTTGATGGACTTTTGGTCTGTCCCAGTATGGCAATTCTTATGTTCTTACAATTGCAAGGATATACCATTGAAATTTATCCCGGAAAAGTGGCACAGCATTTTTATAAAAAGCTGATGCTGAGTATAAGTAAATTTCAATGGATCATATCAGTTCTTAAAACCCCTCACTGACTCTCAACACTCTCTTATGCAAAGTTTAATTTCTTGGCCCTAGCCTAAAAACCCTCAAAGATGGAACACAACCCTACTTAAACAAGCATCTTAACCCCTACAAATCATCCTGCACTTTGTGCTCATTACCAGAAGGCCACCTAGTCATACTAGCCTGTAAGTAACTGTGCTTTACAAGCATCTGAAGGAGCACTCACTACCAGCAAACTTCAGACAAACTGCAGATCTCGTTTTCAGAAAACTTCTAGAAACATGGTTTTTGTTCTTCGGTTTTAATCTAAGCTCCTTAATTTTGATCACCACTATTCCAATCTGATACAAAGTTTGATATATCAAAATCACCCAGATAGTTCCATGTTCTACCTCCATTTAGAGTTGCCAACTGGCTTCAGATTTGCTCAATAGGACTAATCCAGTCAAGGTTTTACCCCATTGCATGCAAGGATTTATAGTTCTAATTTTCCCTTTGCATTCCCTAAGAAAAGATTGCAAGTCCATGCAAGCAATGGGGTAAACCCAGGACTGGATCAACCCCGAAGGGCAAATCTAGATCCAGCGGACAATCATACCTCCATTCAGTACATTTACATGTTTACCACTTTGTGATGATTTCTCCTGTGATGTTCTACATTGTGCTTCTGTGCTATTCTCTTTCCTTTAATTTCCTGTGATCTGCTTCATCTGTAGACCCTAACTAGGAGTAAGCAACCTTTTTAGAGGAAAGAGCCATTTTAAAATAATGTTTGATCCAAAATTTACAAAGAGCTGCAACGGGTAGAGAAGAAGATTTGAGATGAGATTTTTTAATGGGATATGAGTATATATGCATTTAGCACAAAAACAGAACTTCAAGTACTTACAGAAAATAAAGAAAAACAATTTAGTCAGACTTTTGACACTGTATTTCCACCCAGAGTTGTTTCACATCCAATATTTCTCCTTCTCTCATCCCCCGAACCCTGTGCAGCATCTTTCACCCCTGCCCACCAGCCTCATGCCCAACATTTCTCCTTTTATCACCCCTCTCCAGCACCATGCTGCATCTCTCCCACCACCAGGTCCAACATTCCTCCCTCTTGCATCCTCCCTCTCCACCACCACATCTAACATTTCTATCCCTCTCATCTCTGTCTTCCCCATGCATCTCTACTATACTCCTCTCCCACTGCCATGTCCAATAATTCTCTTCCTCCCTATGCCCAATAATTCTCATCTTTCTTCTTGTACCCATGTGTACCATCTCTTTCCTTCTCATTCAGACACCCATGTCCAACAATTCTCTTATTTCCTCCCTCACCTCAACATCTCTTTCCCTTCCTTCCTCTCTCCTTCCATCCTATATCTCAAGTTCATGCCCCCTCCCTCCATTCTGTGTTCCAAGTTCACTTTCCCTCCCTTCTGTGCCCCAAGTTTGCCCTCCCTCCCTCCCTTCTGTGCCCCAATTTCATGCCCCCTTCCACTGTGTGTACCTGTTCCTGGCAGGCTCCACCTCCTTTCTTTCAGACAGAAGCACGTTTCTTCACAAAGCCACGGGCAGCAGATCCAACATGCTGCACGCAGCTGACCTGGAAGGCTTCCTTCTGACGTCGGCCCCCCGAATAGCTAAAGTCGGTCAGAGGGAAGCCTTCCGGGTCACCTACAGGCAGTGTGTTGGAACCACTGCCTGTGGCTTTGTGAAGAAACACATGCAGCTGCCTGAAAGGAAGGAGGAGGAGGCCGCCAGGAGACAGGTACATATCGCAGAATCCCCACAAGAGAAGAGCTGCAGCCATGTGATCAAAGCATACGGCTCGCGATCTGCAGACTGCTGACCCCTGCCCTAACCTGTTGTACTATGCTTTGAGCTCTCTATTTATACAAGTGTGTTATAAATAAGCAAATATGATTACCGTAATCAAGTTAAGGACATTTGCAAAAGAATGAGACATCTTAGGAGGCTATAGAGTGCAGAGAATCGTATTTCTTGTTAAAGGTGAGTTCACTTTTATCTGCACTGAATTGTACACAAATGTGTGATGGTGCTTTTTCATCTGTGGAAAGGTAGGGTAAAAATTCATGGATACAACCAAGCAAAACTAGAACAGAGTCAAATGGCAAAACACTTCCTCACCTACAGTGCATCCATGATTCTCCTGTCTGAACAGGATTTGTGCTGGTTTTCCTTTGAGAAATGGGAATGAACTTGAAACTGACAAAAAAAAAAAGCATGTGACTAAAGGTGACAATCTCTTGGTTTATGCAGATAAAGGGACGGCTGCTTAAGGAAATGGTTGATGGTCCTTGGCTTCATTTCTCTGCAGTCACCATTGTTGTTAATCTTGCATGCTGTGGTGACACTATCTGATGTGCACAATTATCTTTTCTCACTGAAGTAGAACATGGCGAGTTAAATAGACCGTGTCTACCAATGGCTCTCTGTTCTGTTCCCTGACTGCTACCTGGATATACATGCAATTATAAAAGAGCCCATTGTAGGCTTTTCTGTTATTGAGCGATAAAGCCCTGCCTTGTAGTCTCTTATAGAGAGTCTACATTTAGGTATTTACTGTCTATGAATTCCTAGAGCCTGGTGCCCTGACACACAGATGGTATCTTTCCATCCCCTTCTGTCTTGCTGACAGGTTGCTAGTCCAAAGATAGTAACAGGCAGCTCTGACACTTTGCAGAGGTCAGTTGTAGAGCTCAAGCAGTGCAGAGCTTCAGGGTTCAAAACTCAGGAACTGAAGCAGAGCAGGGTTTAAAGCAAAATTTTATTTTAAAAACTAACCACATTCAGTAGATCAATAACATGCGCTTCCTCTAGCCTAGGTGTACAGGTGGTTTATGATCCTGAGTAATTAGTCCAAATACAGTACCGTCTCAATTATTTGACCTTCACTAATCTTGGTTCAACGCTGCGTGCGTCTGGTAGCCATATAGAAATAATTAATAGTAGTAGTAGTTCTATTGTGTATATCTGTTGTAATCCACCTAGAACTTTTTATAGTGCAGAATAGAAATGTAGAAAAATAAATAAATAATCCAACCATCCAGCATATATGACAGACCCCCGGGTGACATCTTTGCAGTCACCGTTAAGACACATGGCTTCTCTTTCTGTTTCTGGCGTAACACAGAGGGAAGTTTTGTACCTGAGACAAATTGTTTTGGACCCAGAACCCTGCTTTTACTGCAAAACAGCACCATTGTGTCCCAGAGTCCTGTTTTTTTACTCCTCCTTTTTTTTAATTGTTTAGGGGTTACCATTGTTTTCCATATTATCTGACTTTTCTGACAATTGGTCAGTTTCATTTATGTCGGATAATCGAGACAGTACTGCACCTCAAACTGGAAAAATCAAATCAGATCAGTATATATAATACTTTTCAGATCAAAATATGCCGGTTCAGACAGATACTCAGTGCAGAGCCTTTCTTAAAGTGCTAAACACAAAAACTTCTCAGCATTCCAGTCCAATAAAACAAAGCAAGTTAGGTACATAGTGAAGATAAGACCAAAATGGCCCGTTAAGTCTGCCTAGCAAGAAGAGCAATGGGTTGAAAACTAAGGGCTCCTTTTACGAAGGTATGCTAGGGCCTTAACGCACGGAATAGCACGCGCTAAATTGCCGCGTGTGTTAGCCGCTACCGCCTCCTTTTGAGCAGGCGGTAGATTTTCAGCTAGCGCGCGCTAATCCAGTGCGGGCGGTAAAAACACTAGCACACCTTTGTAAAAGGAGCCCTAAGGAGGCCAGGGCTCAATTCCAGATTCCGGCACTCAATGTGACCTTCGGCAAGTTACATTATCCCCCATTGCCTCAGGTACCTACTTAAATTGTAAGCTCTGTGGGGTAAATGTATACTGTAAGATTGTATGGGGTTGCATATATCCAGTAGAACTATAAAAATGATTACTATTTTGTGATAATAATTTATACTTTTCTGCAGATGCACATGAGTTCTCACATGCAGCTCAACCCACCTCTTCTTCTTCCCCAATAAGAATTGCCGCTGCTGGGTCAGACCAGTGGTTCATCCTGCCCAGCAGTCCGTTCACACGGCGGCCCTTTGGTCAAAGACCAGCGCCCTAACTGAGACTAGTCCTACCAGCGTACGTTCTTGTTCAGCAGGAACTTGTCTAACTTTGTCTTGAATCCCTGGAGGGTGTTTTCCCCTATGACAGACTCCGGAAGAGCGTTCCAGTTTTCCACCACCCTCTGGGTGAAGAACTTCCTTACGTTTGTACGGAATCTATCCCCTTTCAACTTGATTTCTTACCCCCTTTTCCACAGCTCTATACCCCCTACAGACATCACAAAAACTTTTCCAGGATCTCAGGTTTTAGTTTTAATTAGTTTATTTTGCCTTTTATCCTGAGCAAGACAAGCACTTAAGTCAATACCCAGGCTCATTTCTATGTAAGAAAAATGCTTGAAGTACCTGTATGTGAACCGCTTTGAGTGTGGTTGTAAAACTACAAAAAAAATTGTGGTATACAAGTTCCAATCCCTTTCCATTTCTTAAGTTTTGGATTTAACACTGCACATATTTCTTGGAGATCTTATGCAACTATACTGCTGCCATTGCCATACTGGATGGGCCATTTGGCCTTTATCTGCCATTATGTTTCTATGCTGGCTGACCCAGTTCCTTCCAGAAAGCCCAGTGCAGTATAGTGGTGTTTTAGGGTTATAACTGCTGCTCCATGCATGTTTCTGTAATACCATCTTAGAAGCACAGCACTGATGTGGATTGTATCTTCCACTCAGTGCATAGTGGTGCTTCATTTCCTTTTGGATTGCCGTTACTGTTGGATTCAGACCACGCTGGCTGCGCTTCAAACTTTATTACACAGTATTATTACACCTATACAGTATTAAGTAACTACATATATTGGAGACTTCTAGATTTCCTGTAGCTTCAGGGGCTATCAATACTGTGAGAGATGTTAAGGGTGAACCATACCAGAGAGTGAGATTTACCATGCCAAAGAGTGAGATATTTTAGATGGTACATCTAGGGCAGTGAATCGCA
The DNA here is from genome assembly GCF_902459505.1 of Geotrypetes seraphini. NCBI lineage: Eukaryota > Metazoa > Chordata > Amphibia > Gymnophiona > Dermophiidae > Geotrypetes > Geotrypetes seraphini. Next base: position 79,853,622 of record NC_047096.1, on the reverse strand, counting down.
AACTGTGTGCCACAGTGAGATTCTGGGTGTGCCGCGAGAAATGTCCTGTACATGAGTCAGCTGGTGTTGGCACCTTCCCCCACCCCAAGGATAGTAATTTCAAGGTTAGCAGATAGGGGGATTTCCAAAACCCAGCAGTTTGTCCAGGTTTTGAAAGTCCCCAAGCTCAGGGCCTGCATCTGGAGGGCCTCCACGCAGTGCAGACATTGAGGTGATGACATAACCTGTGCATGTGTCATCATTGTGTTGACATCCGCATGTGTATGGAGACCCTCCAGACACAGACTCGAGTTTAGTATACCAAGGAAGAAAAAAGTTTACGAGACACTGATCAAGGGGATACATCTAGAACAATGCATCGCAAACTGTGTGCCTCTTGAGATTCGAGGTATGCCGCGAGACGCTTGGGAGGAGAGGTGCCGGCGCTGGCTGATTGCCTATAGGACATTCTTCTTGCGGCAAGAGGCACGTCTTGTAGCCAGTCAGCCGGTGCCAGCACCTCTCCTTTCTGTGCGCCTTCCCTGCCCTGAAGGGCCTTTGCGCATGCGTCAACGTCAACATGATGACATCATGCATGCGCGTGAAGTCATCGCACTTCCAGATGCCTCAAGCCGTGGCCACTACGTTTACTGTGCCGCGGTTTTACAAAGTTTGCAGAACACTGATCTAGAATAATTTAAGTGCAATATTGCTTTAGAAATCAATCAAGGCAGCATTAAATGATATCAGTTCTTCTTTTGAGTTTCTGGAAAAATACAAAGTGGGTAGCATTTATGTCAATTTTTTGAGCTGAAAATTGTCTTGCACCCAGTAGTTAAAGCCGATAATAATTCTATTGGTAGTGAATTATAAATTGAATGTGTCCTTAAACAAGAAACTTTTCAGGTTACCCTTAATTTATCAATATTTGATTCCTCTCTAAGGTAGACCAAAAGAGCATTCCAGTTTTGAGGGGCGATGATAGAAAAAATTTCATGACGTCTTGTGCTAATGATTTTCAATGATTGATCAGTGGATCAGAGAGAATGGAATGGCTTATATGGTGTAAGTAGCTTTTTGATAAATTGTGGCATTTTTGAAGATAGAGTTTTGAGTGTCAGTAATGATATTTTATAAGATATCCTATGAATGACTGGTAACCAATAAGCTTTTTCTAGGAGAGGTGTCACATGATCCAATTTTTTAGCGTTGAAGATTAGTTTAATGGCTGTGTTCTGGATTATTTGAAGATGTCTTTTTTCTTTTAATGTAGTTCCTATAAGAAGAGAGTTACAATAGTCAAGTTTAGAGATGATTAAAGAATGTATTAAGATATTTAATGACTTTGGTTCTAGAAACTTTGAAATTGACTGGATCAAGCGTAACCAATAAGAGCAAGGTTTTACAACTTTACTTATATGATCGTTTTTGATCAAAGGTTATGCCTAGAATTTTAATAGTAGAGACTGTTTGCAGCTGTACATTTCTTTCTCAACCAACAGACTTAAGAGAAGCTCACACTTGAGTTTTGTTTCCCCACCGGTTAGACAGGGGTGTCCAATCTGCGGCCCAAGGGCCCCAGGTGGCCCTGTGAAATATTTTGTGCGGCCCCGGTCGAGGGCGATGCAGTGTTTTCCTCTGCTGCCCCCGGGTGTTTACCGTCTTGCCGGCTCCCTCCTCTGTCTTGCTGCAGCCTTTGCACATTTGTGTGGCTCCAGAAACATTTTTTTTCAGCTCCTGCGGCCCAGGGACGCCAAAAGGTTGGACACTCCTGGGTTAGAGGATGTCAATTTAAAAGACATCATCAACATCTTTTCTCACATCAGGCAGCATTATGGGGTAATGATCTGGAACAATTGCTCAGGACTACTACTTATGAGGATTTTAGGAAGCGCCTAAAAACATATCTGTTCCTGAAATATTTAGGCAACTGACCTGTACAACCTCATTCCACAATAACTGATCCCGAGAGGAGTTAATCACTAGCTTTTAACTTTGTTAATTCCACTCAATTTGTAGCATCTTTTAATCATTGTAAACCGCAGAGAACTTCACGGTCCTGCGGTATATCAACTGTTCTTATTATTATTATTACATTATCAAGAATGATTGGAGCACTTAGATATAACTCTTCTTTCCAGTTCTTTATTTTTTAAATATTTAAGCGCAAATTCTATAAGAAGTGCCCAAAAGTTAGGCACCGATATAGGCACTGTTCAGCGCCATTCAAGTCAAACTGGGTGCTGTTTAGTGAATCGCACTGAGCGGCACCTATTTTGGAGGCGCCCGTTAAATAGGCCAGCTCTAGGCACAACTAGAAGTTAGGTGCCCATGCGCGCGCTTAATGCACGCTTAAGAGCAGTGATTTTGTAAGATGACACCTAACACGTAGCCGCACACCCGCCTAACATGCATAGCGCCTATTTTTTTGAAGACCGCCTAAATCTTTAGAGGCGCTGTCTTACAGAATCGCGCTTTCTTAATAGGCGCCTATGTTTCAATCAGTACCGATTAAAAAGCTTAATTGAGCTTGTTGTTCATTTTAGATAGACGCCTATCTAGTACTCCAAAATAGGTGCCTAACATTAGGCACCGGTTACAGAATTTGGGCCTTAGTGCTAACATGTTTTCTTTCAGCCAGACTCTAACTTGATTGATGAAATTTCAAGAATAAATTTAAAACTCCGTGTCATAAGGGTTCAATGGGTGCAGGAGTTGGATATCATCTGCGTAGGCATATGTTGTGAAACCAATGGATTGACATAAGCTCAAAAGGGCGGATAAGAAAATATTAAAGAGTAGAGGTGACAGAATAGAACCTTGTGGTATTCCATATTTATTTGTAATGACCTTGGATGAATGCTCTGAAAAGAGACTTGAACCTGTCCAGAGATTCCAATTGATACTAGTCTTTTCAAAAGTAGTTCGTGATCAATGGTGTCGAACGCTGCAGACAGATCTAAGGAGATGAGAATGACTGATTTATGGAAGTCTAGATAATATAGAATTTCAGTGGTCATTCCAAATAAGGACTATTCAGTGTAGGAATGTTTTCTGAATCCAGTCTGATTCAGGTATAATACGTTGGGTGATTCGACAAAGTCTGAGATTTGATTGAACACGATCTTTTCAGTTAATTTGGCTAAAAACGGAATATTCGCAATGGAACAGTAGTTGGATTTTTCATTGGAAGAGACTCTAGAATCTTTGATAATCGGGTGCACCGTGGAGATTTTCCATTGCTTTGGTAAGGTACCTGATTTTAGACTATTTAAGATTAATGTGTGTATTAAAGATCTGAAACAGGAGAAGAAGCATTTGAGAATGTAAGGAGGGATGAGTTTGGTGTGAGAACCCTTAATGTTAATAGATTGGAAGAGACGTTCTGTTTCAAACAATGTTGGAAGGTTAAAGTTACAGCATTTAGAAGTGGGTAAAAAGTTGGGGAGACTGGGGGCTCCTTTTACTAAGCTGCACTAGCGGTTTTAGCTAGATGCTAACACGCTGGCGTTAGTTCTTGGCGCATAGCGCAGGGTTACCGCGAGCGGCAATGCAGTGCGCACTAAAAATGCTAGCGCACCTTAGTAGAAGGAGCCCTGAATTTTGTTTGCGGTTGTTTAGTTTGCAAATATTGTTTGCTTTCTCTTGGGAAAAAAATCACCAAGTTCCTGGGCTTTTGGAAGTAGATTTGGTACAGAATGTTGCTCTGGGGGATTTGTGGATAAGGATTTGACAATCGAGTAAAGGACCGACGGATTTTTAGATTTTAAGATCCAGGGTTGAGTAGTAATTTTTCTTTGATTGGTTAATTTTGGCTTTATAATAGGAAGCTTGTTTGTTGTAATTTTTCAAATTTGTTAGTGTTTTATTATGTCTCCATTTTCTTTCAAGAAACCGAAGCTCTAATGAGCGAGAAATAGGGCTCAAAGAATATGAGAGTAAGAGACCTCTGTATTGTAATCTTTATTTCTGTAACATATACATTTTGACTGCTGTGTTAATTCCATGGAACACATGAAACTAATACCGTTTAACAGGGAACGATTTTGATGTGGGGATTCCAGATTAAAATTGAGGTGCATCGGCTGTATATCTGGATCTCAGTTCTGGTCCTGCAGATGGTCCTTCAGGTTAGGACTGAGATGCACTGACAGAGTTGGCCATGTACATCTTCGTAGTGATATAGCAGGAGGAGCTGCAGAGCAAGTCTCACTGAGACACTTTGGCAATGCTGTGTGGATCTCGTTTCTGGAGGTCAAAACGGAGGCGTATTGACAAAACTAGTAAGGCTTTAAGCACATCTCTCACTGGTTATGGCGCTTTGCTCACATGTGTTCTATTATATTTATCACAAAATAAAGTTTCTTTAGTTAATATATATGTGCACTAACCCCAGAGATAAACTCCAAACGTTGTCACTATAATTATAGTGGAGAAAAAAAGACTTCAGTTGTAATAAGGCTCTATAACCATCCATTTATACCGTGGTTAATCAATCCATACAAACTGCCCTAAACTCTTAGCCTATAGTTTATGAGGTCTGAGCCTGCCCTTCCAAGGCCTGTCATGTTAACCTGCTGTAGATTTTCTCGAAGCCTTAACCCACTGAGTGCTGTAGCCTATCCAGTACCTTAATCTACCCTCAGTATGACCCCTCTAATGCAGCTGCTATGAGTGTATCTATTACTGCCACCTGTTCCAAGGGTGTCAGTGACAAAAGCTTGAACTCTGTCTCTCATGTCCTCATATAAGTCAAGATTCTATTCATATTAGAATAATCTGTCTTTTTTTCCTCTCTGCTATTTTATGTGTCATTTTCGTGTCCTTGTTTCTCATTGTGTTCTTATAGTAGTTCAAAGAGAAATTTGTGAGATTTAAACAGAGAAAGAGTGCAGTAGCGGTCACCAAGTCCCTAGCCAACATCATTTCCATAAGTGACTTCTTGCCAAGATCAGAAAAAATATTTTAAGGTTTGGGAAACTGCTCTTGTAGGGACTCAACTCACTTCAATCCCAGAATGTTACAGAACTGGGGTAAAGGTCAAAGTGTTCACGTTTCTTTCTAAACCACTTAAAACTGTTTTCAGCATGAAATTCAACATGAAGCAGCTCCACATGAAAGTAACTGAATTATTCAGATAGATTATGTTCTTATTTAAAGAGAGTTTATTTCTGGAAGACCTAGGTCATATTGTTGTCACTCCCATTGTAAAAAACCCAAAAGAACCTATTAGTGAGACCAATTATAGGCCTGTAGCTAGTATTCCATTGTTTGTAAAACTTGTAGAGGGTTTGGTTAATGTGGATCTGGTAAATTATTTGGATAAATTCAATATTCTCCATGATTATCAGTCTGGTTTTTGTGCTGGTTTCAGTACCAAAACAGTTCTTGCATCCTTATTAGATTATCTTTACAGACAATTTAGTTTAGGTTCAAGCGTTTTGATATTACAATTAGATTTGAGTACGGTAGTGTGTTTGATTTGGTTGGCCATGATCTATTATTGACTTGTTTGGTGGCCATGGGAATTACTGGGAACGTATATAAGTGGTTTAAAGGATTCCTGCAAAGCAGGTCTTATCAAGTATATTCCCCAGGGGTCTGCAACCTTTAAGACATAAAGAGCCACTTGGACCCGTTTTCGAAAAGAAAAAAAAACTTGGAGCCGCAAAACCATTATAAAACAAATCTAACACTGCATATATTGTTTCTTATCTTAATGCTATATACAGGATCACTAAATTGAAAATAAAATCATTTTTCCTACCTTTGCTATTTGGTGATTTCATGAGTCTCTGGTTGCACTTTCTTCTTCTGACTGTGCATCCAATCTTTCTTCCTTTCTTCCAGCCTCCTGTATGTTTCCTCTCCTCCAGACCTCATTCTCTCCCCCAACTTTTTCTTTGTCTCCCTGTTCCCCCTTCTTTCTGTCTCCGTGCCGTCCCCCAAGCCACTCGGTTTGCTGCCACCGCAATCGGGGAACAGCCCCCAAGCCACCACCGTCCCAAGCTTTCCCTGCAGAAGTGTTGCGCTGACCAGCATTCCGCTCCCTGACGTCAATTCTGACGTAGGAGAGGAAGTTCCGGGCCAACAAGGCATTTCTCCTCATTCCATCCAGCCTGAGCCCCATCTCTCCTTGATCCAGCATTTCCCTTCTGTGTCTGTCAGAATTACCATTCCACCTATTTTCCAGCATCACCCTTCTTTGTGTCCATCTCACCTATATCCCTATCTCATCATTTTTTCAGAATCTTCATTTGTCTCTGTCCTTGTCTTTACCCCATGTTCACCATTTGCCCTTTCAATGTCTTTATCTCCCCCCCCCCCCCCCACTTTTTCAGCATTACTTCTATGTCTCTATTTCACCTCCTCTTCATGTCCCCTCTGTATCTCTATCCTTATTCAGTAGGTCCTGCTTACTCTTTCTCTTCTTTGTGTCACTATCTCCATTTTCAGCTTTCCCCCCTTTTCCTTTGTTAATGCACCCTGTAGCCAGAATCTTTCCACCCTCCCTCCACTCCGGCCCAGCCCAGTATGAAATATTTCCTTTTGTTTCCCTCCCCTCTCTCTTTCTCTCTCTCTTCTCCTCCCTCACCCACGAGTCCTGCATCTGGCCCTCTCCCTTCTATCTGCACCTGGCAACACCCCCCTGCTCCGCGGCTCTCTTCAGCAACTCGTCAGCAGCGGTGATCAAGACAAGCTGCCGACATAGAGGCCTTCCCTCTACGAGTCCCGCCTTTGTGGAAAAAGGAAGTTGAAACAAGCGGGACTCGCAGAGGGTAGGCCCCGACGTCAGAAGCTGCTGCTGAGTTGCCGAAGAGAGCCGCGGAGCAGGGGATGTGGCCGGAAGCAGGTAGAAGGGAGAGGGAGATAGGAAGGCTGTAGATCTCCGGAGCATGACACCGACCCCGGCCAGGATGATTTCTTTTTCAGGCGTCGCGGCGGGAAATAGCCATGCTGAGCAGTGAGCTCAGCACTACACAGATGAAAGCCTTGCTTGCTGATTGGTCCGGCGGCACGGCGGGGCGGGGCCGCCGGACCAATCAGCAAGCAAGGCTTTCATCTGTGTATGTGCTGAGCTCACTGCTCAGCATGGCTATTTCCCGCCGCGACGCCGGACTTGTAACTGCATGCCTGCGTGACACACTACCGGAGCCGCAGCAAAGGTGGAAAAGAGCCGCATGCGGCTCTGGAGCCGCAGGTTGCCGACCCCCGTGCTGGGACATATTCATCTACTTGGAGTAATCCATCTGGTGACCCTCGGGGATCCCCATTGTCACCGACTCTTTTTAATATCTATTTGATTTCCTTGGCTAACTTATTGTAAAATCTAAAAGTTAAGTTTTATATCTATACAAGTGACATCACTGTATTATTGCCTATGTCTTCGTTTTCTGAAGACATAAAAGATCTGATTGCCAAAATTCTAGTAAAGATACAATGTTGGATGTCTAGATTTAAACTTTAACTGAATTCAGACAAAACAAAATTTTTTCTTCCTAGCCCTAATGCTTCTATTTCAGACAAACACATTTTAATTAACGATCAAACTTTTGAAATTGTTTCTTCAATTAGGATCTTAGGGGTTACATTAGACCGACAGCTAGCGTTCCAAGATCATACAGATCATATGATTAAAAAATGTTATATGATCTTCTGGAAACTTAGAATCATCAAAAGATATTTTGATTTTGTTTCTTTTAGACTCTTGGTAATCTTTGATTCTGTCTGTCCTCGACTATTGTAATATCATCTAACTTGCATCCTTTAAGAAAAATCTACGATGTATTCGATTAATACAAAATACGGCAGTGCGCCTAATTTTTGGTTTAAAGAAATACGATCATATCAGTCCTTATGGTCAACAATTGCATTGGTTGCCTTTTTAGGCACGTATTCTTTTTAAGTTATTAATTTTCAAAGTATTTAACAAATAAAGTAGTTTTTAAAGATTTGCAAAAAAAATTGAAGTGAGCTGGAACTCCTTAAAAGAAATGGAAGATCATTCCAAAGTTGAGAAAACTTAAAGATCAGAGATTGACTAAAAATCTTGACTCCTGTAATCCCTTTTTTTGGAAGGAAGAGATAATTTAAATTGTTGGTTACCTCTTGCAAAAGAAAGTCTGTATGCATTCCAAGATAAAGGAAGGAGAGGAGTAAAGATACCATATAGGATTGTAAAAGCAACACAAGCACATTTAAATTAAACTCTAAAATAAACCGGGAGACAATGGAGACTCTGGAGCAATGGAGTCACTTGATCAAATTTACGTTTCCCAAAGATCAATTTCGCAACAGTATTTTGAATCAGTTGCAATGTATAAAGACAAGTTTTTGTGGTACTGAGGTAGATAACATTGCAGTAATCGAAGCAAGATAATATAATTGACTGAACTAATATGGAAAAATGACGATGATGAAAGAGGTGTCTGACCTTCCTCAACAAACGCAGGTTAAAAAAACATTTCTTGACCACAGAGTTAATTTGATCCTTAAAAGAGAGAGAGGAGTCAAAGAGGACTCCCAAAACTTTGGCAGAAAACTCAATCTGTAAGGAGGATCCAGACATTATTATTATTATCGTTTACATGTGTAAATAGCATTCTCTGAGGACAAACAGGACTATAGTTCTCACATGTGGGTGATGTCATCTGTGGAGTGTGAGAAGCCTTTGATAGGTCTGATCACACATGTGCATGTGCTTTTCTTCTCGCATACCCATCCAAATCATCCGGGACACTCAAGTTTCTAATTTTTTGCAGACACATTTTCCCTCTCATTGTCACAGAACAGAACACAGAAGATTAGGTCTGGATGCCTTCGCTCAGCCATGTCCAGCTTACAAACTCCTTTATGTGTTTCCTCCATGACCTCTGGTTAGTCGGGTCATCCGCTGGATAGCATCACATCCTAGCCTAGTGATCCTAGTTGCTCTGGACTGGGCTCATCGTCCATGATATGCGGATCTTGTACGTCTTCAGCGGGACCAGAAGCTCAAGCTCCCTCTTCATCGTGACCTCAGTCAGTGTCTGGTGCCCATGGAGAACCCACAGTGCTTTGGTCTTATGCATGGCTCTTGAGCGCTTAGCCTTGATGGAGCGCGGTTATTCTGATGTGGTAGTTTTGATGCTTTTGCAGTCCAAGAACCCCTCCACTTTGGCTTTTTATGCCACAGCCTGGAAGGTGTGGGCTTCCATTCTGGTCGTTCTAGCTTTCCTTCAGGCATGCTTAGATAAGGGTTTAGCTGTGGCCTCTCTTAAGGTTCCAGAAGCAGGCCTTTCATGATTCCGAGCACATAGGGGTTCCAGTTCACTTTCTGCTCATCCCAATGTATCCAGGTACCTGGACAGGGTGCTTCACTTGTGATCTCCCTTGCGTCATCCTTTCCCTATGTGGAATCTTACCATCGTTTTTGCAGGGCCTTGTGGAAGCCCCTTTTCAGCCACTAAAGGAGGCTTCTATTCTGGATCTGACAATCAAGACTATCTTTCATGTCGCCATTTTCTTGGCACAGCTTATTTTGGAGCTTGGGGCTCTTTCATTCATGGAAGCGGGAGTTTTTTTCTGTATAGTACCTTTTCTGCTGAATGTGGTTTCTGATTTCCATGTCACTCAGGAGGTTCGTTTGCCTGCGTTTCACTCCATGGTATCAGAGCGAAAAGATCAGATCTTATGCAAATTTGGTGTCGAGAGAATCTTGTTCCACTATTTGGAGTAGACTAATGACTTTTGGCTGTCTGTTCATCTCTGTCCTGACTACTCCATCTCGGTGAGGTAGGCTGGCCTTTTAGACCTCGATCACCCATTGGATTCATATGGCCATTTCCGTGACTTACATTGCCTGTGACAAGCAGCCTCCAGTTTCTCTTAAGGCCCACACGACTAGTTGTGTAGCTGCCTCGTGGATGGAGTCTCACACTATTCATCCAGATGGAATTTTCTGGGCAGCTACTTGGTCTTCTCTTCATGCCTTTACTTGGTTTTCCGAGTGGATGTGGTGGCTCACTCTGATAATGCTTTTGGGACCTCAGGGTTGGGGGCAGGATCTGCAATTGCTTTGGTACATCACCTACAATATGGAATCCAGGAGGGATGTAACAGAATGGAAGATTAGGCTTTTATTGATAATCTTCTTTCTGTTAGTCCCTGTAATATTCCATATGGCCCACCCTCTTTGTGTAAACTCAGTTGTTCGGAATCACCTGCTTTCTTTCTGCCTCAGTTGTTCTCCTTATAGGCTTGCGGATCTTCCAGCCTATCGACGGATCCTGTAGGGAGTTTGCTCTTATGTGAGTATGTAATATTACTGATGGCTGTTTCCTGTAGGTGCTTGAGACGCAGGTTAGTTCTACATTGTTCCTCAATGTTTTTTCTGTGTTGCCTTTTGCCTGTTTATTATCATACTTGTTCTTCTCTTTTGCAGAGCAGATCATAACAGAACTTGTATATGTTGCTGGGAAAGTTCCCCTGTGCCTCCTTAGTTTGTCATGGATTTGTTCCGGTATGGTTGATTGGCTTTGGGACTGAACTGCAGGGGGCTCTTAACTCTCTCTCTAAGGTAGGAGGAGCACATGCTCAGAAAAGTATTTGGATTCTGCAACTCCTGGATTGCGGGAAGGGATTGAACACCTAGATTATGGAATCCTACAGGGACTAACAGAAAAAAAATTATCAAAGATAAAAACCTAATCTTCCAATACTTGAGGAGTGTGACATACTCACAACTGGTGACTTCTGTGCCTCAGCTCTGATCATTTGCCCTTTCAAAATAAACTGTTCTAAAATGCAGAAACGTACCCAGATGAGTAAAGAGGCCAAGCATGAGAAGTTTTTCAGCATGCAGAAGTTCATCTTTCATCAGCATCTCTGTTCCCTCAGTACTGGATATCAGTAGTGCCCAGCCTACTCAGACTGAGCATCCAATGATCTGACACCAAGGACATGCAAGGATTTTGCTTCATCCTTATTGACGCTGAAGGATCCTGATGCTGTGTGTCAAGAAACAGAAACATCTTAGGAAATTGCACTGGCTTCTTTTAAAGTGAGAATACTTTTCAAATTTGCTTGTATTAATTATAAAACTCTATTTGGAAATGCACCACGTTATATGTTAAAACATTTCAGATTTTCAGGCAATGACCGTCGTACAAGTGGTTGCTCTTTTTTCCATCCTTAAAAGAATGTTTGTATAGAAGATTTCTTGAATGAACTCTATCTTTTCAAGCTGGTAAATGGAGTAAATCGCCAAGTGGTCTGATTGTGGCATCTAATTCCTACCAAATTTTTAGGAAAAATATTAAAACTTATCTTTTTGATAAATTTGTCTGATGTTATTATGAATTTTAATGCTACTGCTGTACTATTGCTGTTTTTGTTCAGCTTTACATTAGATTAGATTTTCATTATTGTTAACCACATAGAACTGAGAGGTACTGTGGTATAAAAATGAAATTTATTATTATTTTGTTAAATTCAGTTAACCAGGAAATATGTACCTGAGTTAAGAGAACAGGTATAAATATAAGCATATGAATTGCGTGGTATAATTTTCAGAATGGAAATGCATGCATTCTTTCATTTTGAGAAAATGTATGAACACTTTTAACGTACAGAACTGTAAAATGTATCCCAAAGTAGAAATAAATAATGTGTACTACACAGTAAAATTCAAATGCTCAAAAAATTTTACATGCACATAAAATTCCTGCTTAGAGGGGAAGTTATCAATATGGGTTATTAAACCAAACTTTCAAAGGCAGATCTTCTCCATAATTCAACATCGTTTCTTAAAACTGCGAATAAGTTGTTCTCTTTGCCTTCTTCTAGAAGCTTCAACCCTGAACATCTTAATTCACTCACTTGTTATGACACAATTAGACTACTGTAATTCCCTTTATTATAGTATGAGATGTAAAGATTTACTTTGCATAAAGCTCATACAAAACACAGCAGTTAAACTTATCCCTGCAGCCCATAAATATGATCATGTTACACCTCTACTTAAATCTGCTCATTTGCTGCCCATTATCCATCAGCTCACATATAAAATTTTTCTGGTATTCACGATCCGCTAATCCCACACCCCTCTATATATCTTGACCAATTGCTTATTCCTTAGGTACATTTTCGCACTCTGTGATCTTCCCAGCAAAATCTACTGGTTGTACCGTACGCACAGTTAATCACATGCGACACTACAAGACGCACTCCTTTTTCAGTTACTGCCCCCATCCCTTTGGAATGCCTTACCCTCACGTTAATGTTTAGAATCGTCATTAGATAATATTTAAGAGCAACCTTAAAACCTTCCCATTTAGTAACGCATACAGTTGATCATCTCCCTACTGCACTGTTCTTTCAAGCCCTTTCGCTCCAGTTGCAGTGCCTCTAGTGATCTGCAATGACTGTGCTCCCCCATCCTCCCCTTTCCCAGCTTTCCTAACAAACATTGTATTTCTTTCTTCAACCAATGTTTATCCCTCCTCTCTTACGCCCCCCATTGTTTATTTTAAATTTATATTGGAAACCTCTTAGATGTTTTCAACAATAGGCAGTATATCAAGTGATTAATAAAACTTGATACTTGTTATTTTACTCATAACCCCAGTTTTTAGTGATTGAGCCTGATTGCATAAAATGAGACCTGTTCTAAAGTAGCACAAGTTAGTGATAAAATAACATGTCTTTAACAATAGCCCACGTAGATAACTACACTTCTTATTGTACTGTGCAGAAGTTTTGCATCAGCACATTAAATTAGAGCAAGGCCGCAGTAGTAATGTACAAAACCACCCTAAATGCTGCTGATGTTAGTGCTAAACAGCCTGAAATGAAGGGTCATTTAGCAGGGAAGATTTCTTTACACTCTCCACGGCAAGATTAAGCCTCCTCTCTTCCACTGCCACACCTAAACTTTATTAGAGTATCCCTCTCCTTCCCTCCTGAGTTCAAGCTTCCTCTAAAGCACACAGACCTCCCTTCCTGGGTCAGACATCTCCCACTCTAGATGGATCCCCTTCCTCCCTCTGTCCCCTCAGATCCCCTCATCTTTGCCCTCATGGCACTCATTCGGAAAGTGCATGTATTTCTTCTGGAAGATCCAAAATCTTTGCTCTTCACAGAAGTGGTACTTTACCACCTTATGTGTTTGATGTCATATTCTCACTTTATTCATAGTTTGGTCGCTCTGAACTGTTTGTGGTATTGCGGTATATAAAAATAAAGTTGTTATTATTATTATTAGATGGACTTAGATATCTATATCACCAGCATATTTAGATGTTTATCTGACTCCTGACATAGGCTTTCAGCCTAAACACATGCCATGTTAGATCAATGTAATTAAAGTTTCTTGTTCTTTAGGCCAATTGTACTTTTTTGTTGCATAATCAGTGGCGTTGCATTTTTTAACATCCCTTTACTTTGTTGTTTTGGACTGTGTGTGAGAAGTACAATTTTTTTTAAATTGTCAGAAGCTAAACCCAATATACTATATATATTTAGCTGCCTTTTTCCAGTAGATTAGTTAGGCCATGCTGTTGTAATCAAGCTGAAATCAGTCACTATTACAGAGGAAGGTAAGGAATATGTAAAGCAGTTGTTCCCAAACTTTCTAGTAACTAGCACGCTAGTAACTCTGAATTATGAAGAATTAATAAATGATTGAAATATCAGATGCTGTTGACTTGTTTTACTTCTGGAAAGATTGGAGAATGACAGATCACAGTTTATTATTATTATTAGGATATTTTTTATATACCGCCTATCAAGGTTATCTAAGCGGTTGTTACAATCAGGTACTCAAGCATTTTTCCCTCTCTGTCCCGGTGGGCTCACAATCTATCCAACGTACCTGGAGCTATGGAGGATTAAGTGACTTGCCCAGGGTCACAAGGAGCAGCGCGGGGTTTGAACCGACAACCCCAGGGTGCTGAGGCTGTAGATCCAACCACTGCGCCACACACTCCTCCTCTGCAGCAAGTGTTAAAAACACACAATATATCACATGTGGATGGTTTGGCAAATCTCCATTTTTGAGAGTTAGCCGTTTAAACTCTTTCAAATCCCTTTTCTCATAGAGTGAGGTGGAGTCTTAAAATATACCACAGTTCCAAGATGAGTTCAGTGTGGCATCCCAGGGTGCCCCGTTTGAAAACTGTTGGTGTAAAGCAAACCTGTATCCTGCTGTAATTCCTCTAGACATCTTCCTCCCAGAGATGTATTTTGTAGTATTTGTTCTTGCAAGTGTGGTGGTCTTGGAGATGGAACAAGTCCCATGCTGCTAATGTACTAACAATAAATGAAATTAAATAGTCAAAACAGTTCTGATTGCTATAATCCTTCTCATCTCGCCATGGGTAATTCAATTCTAGCATAAGATCTGATGGAGACTTGTAGGGGTCACCTCTATACCCTGCTGGGCTGTATAATCCTAGTAGCATCTAAACAGCATTTCTCTGTTGTTACCAGCCCGACCGGTGCACTTCTTTAAGAATATCTAATACAATATTCTTATAGCATAAGTATTACTCTGCATGTAAAGCAAAAACAATTTCACATGCTAGGATTATGGAAAGACTTGCTTTGACAGACAGATTTGGATTTCAGAACAGTGCTGAATTTTAATGGGAAGCTTGAAACTTAGGAAATAATTTTAGAAGCTATACCCGCCTTTTGTATTTTCCTTTCATGTGTCCTTTACTATACTTATTGTAGTTCTCCCTACTTCCCTTATGTATTGGTACGTCATGTCCGTGTATGTTGGTTTCAGTTAATAATTAAGACCCTGTTTTAATTGTAAATCGCTTTGAATTAATGATATTAATGATATCCTTCCCCTCGCTAAAAGGCATTTCCCACACAGGAAAGCTAGGGACCTCCCTCCACTTCAAAATCACTGAGCTCTGGAACAACCTTACCTCCCCTCTTCGGAACTTGAGCTCTCTCCAAGTTTTCCGCAAACATCTGAAAACCTGGCTTTTCTCAAAAAATGTAAGTCTCCCTCCAACTTAGGAATCAAGGAAACTCTTATATCTTGGCATCCCAAGTCCTCTAAATTTTCTTCACACTTCTACCTCTAACCCTCTGTTGTAGTTCCTTCCTATTTCTCCTACTGCAAACCGCGTCGAGCTCTACGAACGTGGAGATGATGCGGTATACAAACCTAAGGATTAGATTAGATTAGATTGCGATACATCAAAATTTTACTAAAACTTGAAACTTTTATATGGGTAAATAGTAGGGTTTACTTCTTTAAATGACCAGCATGTATAAAATTATTTTTATAAAGCTGCTATTTATACATATAAAAGTCACAGGATGTGTAGTTTGTAAGGGAACGGATTGTAGATGTAGTGAAGACAGGAACTAAAAGTATGCACATATTTCTGGATTTTGGCATTATCCCACCTTGATGAAGAGATTCACTCAAGGCAAAGTACAGTGGGTTCAATTTAACATAAAACTTCATATGAGGGAGTCTATAGGACGCTGACACTTCTTAAGAACACAGTTTCAGGGTCACATTAAAACCCCTGGTCCAGGCCAAGGCGGGGAAGTGACATGGGAGGGGTAGAGCCAGAAGTGCAAGGCCCATTAGTATAAAGACATAAAGTATAAAGATACACAGATGCTTTATAAAATAAGTGCCTGCTTATCCTCCAAACCTAGATAACCTGTAATAAAATTTTCCTAAAAAATGACATTGCTAAAAAAAAAAAAAAAAAGCATCAATGCTAAGCAATTAGTCTATATGGAGAAGCAGAAGAACCTCAAGTACTCAAAAATGCAACCAGGGACTGAGAATATGTACCAGAAGGCTATAGAAATTGTCCTGACTGAATTGAGCACCATTGACCTGATTAAGTGTAACGATACCTGTAGATATTACAGCTATGAACGCCATATGGAGGTTCTCTTTGTCACAGTGCTAGCATTGAATAAAGCACTAACAGTAAATATGAGCGAGTGAGATCATATCCAGCATATTATGACTTGTGAATGAGGTATATTCCTGTTGGAGTATGTGCTAACGAACCCATTTGGAGACATTATTCCACATAAAAAACTATAACAGCTAATCATACTGTATATAGCACTATCTCATCGCTCTGCGGAAACATATAAGGGAGAGTCCCGCTTTCAGTTCAGTTCAGACATCCATATAAGACAATATAGATTTCAGGAAATTTGTTTGTTTGTTTTTTTACAGTAAAGCAGATTAAAATTGAGAAGGCTATGATCATGGAGAACCAAAATTTACGATTCAAACATAAAGGGCAGACTAGATGGGCCGTGGCCCTTTTCTGCCGTCAGTTTCTATGTTTCTATGTTAAATTTTTAGGCATGTCTTGAATTTTGCCAGAGAAGGTCAAGATCCAGCAGGCCAGGTTTTTTTTAGGCTTAGGATGTGGCGGGGGGAAAAATGTGAAGTTGGTGATGGAAGAGAAGAGTATTGTATCTGGCTCTGAGAATTGCTTTGCCTTTCCTATCAACAGCGAATGTAGGTTGTCACATTTATCTATATGTCATACCTCCGGCAAGTGTGAGTCTTGTTCATATATGAAAAGTGAGTTCTATTTAAAAGAAATGGGGTTTTTTTTTTACATGTGTAACAGCTTTCAATTTTTTTCTTTTTTTTTAGACATAGAAGAAATTGTATTGATGGGTGCTCAGGAACTAAAGCATATTGTAAGACAAGGATTCCTGGAAAAGAAGTGCCGAGGTAATATATTCATTGTATACTGAGAAGAGAAAGGAGGATAAAAAGGCAGAATTAAAAGAGGATTTCAGCCTAAAGTGGGCCAGAGGTCCTAACTCAGGGACAAGGATCAAGGTCCTATGCAGATATCATTGTCCTGATGGGGTGCACAGTTTATAAATCAAACTCACTAAATAAGTTATCTATCTGTATAAGGAAAAAGCTAATCTTTGTATTAAACATCTGCATGAAACTTTATGATTTGTCCTAAAGGAGGAAAAAACCCACACAATAAAAAGTAAGAATGAAAGTCGCTATATTAGTAGTGACAACAGTGAAAAATTAGGGTCTCCGTGTGTACGAGTATATCTGTCCCAACATCTGAAAACTTGAGTTCTTTTCATATTACCTTACTATTACTGTATTTGACTCTGACCTTGTCATGATCCTATGTTATTTGTACTTGTATTCTCACCTCTCATAAACGGTCTTCTACTTAACCCCTATTAACAGCATTGAACATCAAGGTGTACAGTACTCCCCCAATATTTGCGGGGATTCCGTTCCAGGAACCCCCGCAAATCTTGAAAAACCACAAATACGGTTTTTCATGGGGGAGCCTGGAGAGGGCAGCAGGAGAGCAGCCGGAGCACCGCGAGTGCAGGAAATCACTCGTGGTATGCTCCAACCGCCTCTTCCTGCACTAAGTCGGGCCTTATCCAATCAGGAGCTGCGTGTCAAAGCAGCTCCTGATTGGATAAGGCCCGACTTAATGCAGAAAGAGGCGGTCGGAGCATACTGCGAGTGATTTCCTGTACTCGCGGCGCTCCGGCTGCTCTCCTGCTGCCCTCTCCTTGTCGGCGGTTCACGGTCAAAAAATACTATGAATGACCGGGACCGCCAACCGCGAACGGCCAGGGGAACACTGTATTGCAGTATATAAATCA
This sequence comes from Geotrypetes seraphini, assembly GCF_902459505.1. NCBI lineage: Eukaryota > Metazoa > Chordata > Amphibia > Gymnophiona > Dermophiidae > Geotrypetes > Geotrypetes seraphini. Next base: position 79,835,997 of record NC_047096.1, on the reverse strand, counting down.
AATTTTATATTATGTTGTTCTGCATACTGGAAACATTTTGCCTGGTTCAAGTAAGAAATGTCCTAATATTGTATAATTCTCAAGTGACAGCATATTTCTCTAATATTCATTTCTTAGATCATAGTTTCTTTGGATCTGAGTGGCAAAAGCGATGGTGCGTTCTCAGCAAAGGTATTTTCTATTACTATGGAAGTGAAAAAGGTAAGCTGGTTGTTTTTCTCATTAGGGAGAAGGGAAGAAGTATAGGTGTAGAAGTGAATAAGTTGGGCTGGGGAGTGTTTATGAAATAATCCTTTCCTAATAGGCTCTTTCATGGAAAAGAAAGTTATTCTGGGATAATGGCAGCAATTACCCCCTTCCACTCACCCAGTGCCTTACACACGAGCAGTACTGTACCTTTGTCACAACTTGCATTTGTTTGGAAATAAACCTCACCGTGTAGCTCCTTATGTGGATTGTAGTAGTGTTTTAAGGGTTTTTTTTTCTTTTTTTGGAGGACCATATTATGCATCTGACCATTTCCATCTATGTCATTTTTCAACTTAAAGCTTATCATTTTTGTGGCAATGGAAAGTTATGCACATAATGGGAAAGCTATGTAGTAACACAGATGATAGAAGAAAAAGACTAATAAGCCCATCCGATCTGCCCAGTTATCCCTGTCCACACTGTTAAAGATAAACCCCTTCTGCCTGCCATATGTTGAATCCCCTAGTGGTGATGTGATACAATTACATTACAATTAAATGTATGAGATGTTATAATCACAGTCAGATGTTTCAATAGGTTTCCCCTTCAATTCACACCAACACAGAGGTTAAACATTTAAATGCTTGTACAGTGGTGCCTCACACAACGAACTTAATTCGTTCCAGGAGCAAGTTTGTTATGCGAAAAGTTCGTTATGTGAAACGCGTTTTCCCATAACAATACATGTTAAAAAAAATAATTCGTTCTGCAGCATAAAATATGCTAAGATGACATAAAAAAGATAAATTTGTCAAAATGGTGAAAATGGTGGTCTTGCTGAGGCCAAACTCTTTGACGAGGTCACACTGTTTTACCCCGCATTCACTCCTTCTAATTATTTCCCGTTTCATTTCAACAGAAATCACCTTCCTGCTTCATGATATATAAAAAATATTGAGTTTATCTTAAAAGGACGACTGTATACAGTGAGAGAGGGCAGTTAAGTGCAGTGCCTGCGCGGAAGGATGCAATACATCGGCAGCTCGGGCGACTTCGTTGTGTGAAACGAAGTTCGTTGTGTGAATCAAGACATGAAGTTCGTTGTGTGCAGCGTTCGCTGTGCGAGGCGTTCGTTGTGTGAGGCACCACTGTATTTATTTGTTACAATTTTAAAAAACAATAACAATTGAGGGAGAAAGAAAACTAAAGAGGTATATCCAACAATTGTTGTTATCAGATGTTGTTTAGACAAGGTGAATTAAATTAAAATACAAATAGCTAACCTAATGTACCATTCACATGTGATCAAATTTATATTGATTACACCATTATAGTTAGTAACAATATTCAGCTCTCTTCTTTTCTGGAACATACAAACACTATGCACTCGAACCAAACTGACTTTAGAGCCCATCATTCCATGGAGCTACCCTTGTTAGGACTCGCCACCACGACCAAACAATACCTAGATAACAGAAAGTCAGTTCTCCTAATTTTATTAGACTTGACAGCAACTTTTGACACTGTCGACCATCATCTCCTACTAACTAGGCTTCAGAAAGCAGGGATCTCAGGAACTGCTCTAGACTGGTTTACATCGTACTTTTCCTATTGCTCATACCAGGTCATTCATGAAAATTCAGCAGTACCTTGTTCCACAACTCATATACTTTTTTGCTGCATTCAGAGGAAGTATTTCCGAGACGTGTTCAGGTTAGAAACAGACTATAACAAACTTATGTTTAAATATCTTTATTAAATGGCAAAGTGCAGAAAAACATTGCAAACAAAGTATAACAGGTTTCTTTTAGATACGCACATGTGAATCCCATCCCCCCATCCCCCAACCCTCTGCCCCCCCCTCCCATACAGACAAAACATTCCAGGAGCACACAAGGCATAAGCAGTCAAAGTCACAAATTCAATAATCGGCTTTGAGCTGGAGGAGTAAGATCCATCCAAAAATGTTCCCAAATCAAACAAAAATGGCAACCAGATCCAGTGTCAATATGAACAAATTGCCTCTGTTCCAGGGAGGCATGTATTATCATTAACGATCTCCATTGGCTATAGGTTGGGGGCTCATTAGACAGCCAGTTTGACAAAATGGTCTTCTTGCCTAGCAGCATCACGCTGGTTACAAAGGCAGTCAATCCATTAGGCTTGGGTGATGATGCTATAGTGTAGAATCCAAAAAGTGCTCGCGGGGTTGGAAGCCATGGCCTGCCCCACAGTGATGTGGTATACTGACCCAAATGAGTCCAAAACTGAATAATATGGGGACAGGACCTGAACATATGACCCAAGGTCGCATGAACCTGAGCACATTTAGGACAGCTATGATATTGAGTAATACCCATCCGGTATGCTCGCATAGGTGGGATATAAAGACGTAAAATAAAGAAGGTAACAGAGATGTGCGAGCAATGGAATCCTTTACATCTTTCTTGGTGGGGGAGAGTTCAAACTATCAAAATGATGGTATTGCCTGTGGTTTGTTATCAAATGGGTATGATACCAGTTTTTTTTCAGGGGTCCTTTTATAAAATGTTAAATCGTATTCTTACAAAATTTATTTGGCTGGATAAAACTTCTAGAATCGCTTTAGTATCTGTACAAAAGCCAATTACAGAGGGTGGGATAAAATTTCCCAATTTTTATAGGTATCATCAAGCCAATATACTGCGTCAGGGTATGTATTGGGTCCTCCCAGAGCTCATTGAAAATACCCCAGACTGGTTATATTTGGAATGGCGACTTATGTTTCCTCTACATTTATCAAACTAATAGGGAGATAATTCTTAATATCCTGAGATGAAGATCTTCAATTTCTAGAATCACAGCTCTAAGTTGATTTCAAACTTCTTTTAAAATTTTTAAACTAATAGTGATGTCACTAAACTGAGGTTAACAAGGGGACCATCACTGCTTCACTGTCCCCTGCCCATCAATATACATAACGACATTATCTGCTGCAATATAAATGATAGAAAGCTGCACTTATCTGAAAAGGATGGTATGATGAATATCATTAGTCCTCAGTAGTGATCAAGTGCCGTATAACAGTGCTGGTGAATTAAAACGTTGTTTTCTAATCGAATCTTCCTATAATCCCTGTCCCCCCATGTCATGTTCTCAGCATCAAAATGCCTAGCATATATAAAGACAACAGAATATTAATGGATACGTGGAAAACCTTACGATATGTCAGTAATTTAACAGCTATTCCAATTAATAAGTTGACAAATCAAACTATATGGCTAAACTCCAAGATTCAAATTGGCGGATTTAAGGTCATCTGGAAGCATTGGATGATTGCAGGTATAAGGACTTTAGATGATGTTATTTCAAATGGTAAACTGCTTGATTTTTCACAGTTGCAACATAAGTATGTTCTTAATAAATCACAAAATTTTAGATGGTTGCAACTGAAGCAGGCCATTCAGGTTGGGTTCCCTGAATGGAAAATTCTTAGTATGCAATATAGCTTAGAATTTCTATGCTTTCAGGCGGACTTTCTGGGTCACCAGGCCACACAGTGGTATAAATTTATAAGTGAATCTGTAAGCAAAAAGCCTAAAACTCCAAATGTCTTAGGGACATTTGGAGCATTGAGATTAAGCATCAAATTAGTGCGTCTCAATGGCCACAAATTTGGTCTTGGAGGATGAGATGTACGGTGTCCGCATCTATGAGACAAACTTGTTTTTTTCTTTTACATAAACTAAACTAAACCTTAGGTTTATATACCGCACCATCTCCATAGTTGTGGAGCTCGGCATGGTTTACAGGAATTGTAATGAGAAAGGAACTCCAAGGAAAGGGCTAGATGAAGAACAGATGAAGGAAGGAAGTTAGAGGGCTAGGATGTCAAATGAGGAGGGAAGTGTTAGATTTTTGAGAATAACCAGGTTTTCAGATGTTTACGGAAGGGTTGGAGAGCACTCAGGTTCCGAAGAGGGGGGGTAAGGTTGTTCCAGAGCTCGGTGAGTCTGAAGGGGAGGGAAGTCCCCAGTATTCCTGGGAGGGAGATGCCTTTTAATGAAGGGAAGGATAGTTTCAATTTTTGGGTGGGTCTGGTGGTATTAGGGTTTGAGGAGTTCCAAGAAAGCGGAATTAATGGTGGAAGGATGTCGTGGACGATCTTGAAAGTTAGGCAGATGCATTTGAAGTGGACTCTGGAAATTATCGGAAGCCAGTGAAGCTTGAGAAGGAGTGGTGAGACATGATCAAATTTGCTTTTTGCAAAGATAAGCTTGGCCGTGGCATTTTGAATCCGTTGGAGTCTGTGAAGGTTTTTCTTTGTTAGGCTTATGAAGATAGAATTGCAATAGTCCAGTCTAGAGAGGATGATGGATTGGACAAGAACGGCAAAATGTTTTTGATGGAAACAGGATCTTACTTTCCTCAGCATGTGAAGGCTGAAATAATATTTTTTTACCAGGGAGTTGAGGTGGTCATTGAAGGACAATGTAGAATCGATAATGACATAGAGCATTCTGGACCCCAGTTAGAATACAAAAGTTAAATAGCTCTAAGTCTAATAAATGTTGGCATTGTAATCTTGAAGCAGGGACTTTAGATCATTTGTTATTCTATTGTCTCTTTATCATGGCCTTTTGGAAATCATGGCCTTTTGGGACCAAGTAAATTGTTTACTGGAAAATCATGTGGCATTATCGTATGATACAATTCTATTTGGTATGTCAATGAGAACAAAGAGACAAATTTCATCAAGCAATAATAAACTTTTATTGATTATGACAGGAGTCGCCATACAACATATCACAAATAATTGTAAGAATTGTAGTAGACTCAATTATAATTTCTAGTGGAATTTGTTGTGTCACATTTATAAAATGGAAAGAACAATTGCTGTACAAAAAGGGAATTATAATAAATTTAAAAAGATTTGGGAGCCATTGACAAAGTATTGCAATGAATAGACGCCATTTTCCATTGAAAAAGTACACTTGTAAATGTGGAGGGGAGGGGCGGAGGAATAAGTTATATTAAAGGTTTGATCATTAGAAAGGAGTATTTGGTTGGCAATCACGTAACCCCACATGGTGGAATCGAAGAGGAATTAGTTGTTGAGCAGACAAACTAAACATCTCAGAGAGGGTCTAAATAACAAATTTATTTTGCATTTTCAGTTCTATATGTGTTGTTTTTCATGAAACAAGTACAGATATAAAAAAAAGTGGTACTAGTATCTGTAGGTACTCTGCGCCCATTGCTAGTTTCAAAATGAAAGTATATGTGTACTGTCATTGAAAATTTTTGCAAAGTTCACAGGTTAAAAGCAGGGACGGCATTAGGGGTTGGCAAACAGGGCAATTGCCCTGGGCCCTCATACTGTAGGGGGCCTCCAAGCTGGCCTCAAGCTGAAGAAGGTATAGGCCGAAGGCCAACTTTGGGGCCTCCTCCCCAGTTTCTGTCCTAGACCCCTGATTGTCTAACACCAGCCCTGAGGGTTTCAAAGGACCCTCAGCCACAAGAGGGCATCCGTTCAAACTCAGGGGCAGGAAATTTCATGGTGACACCAGGAAATATTTCTTCACCGAGAGAGTGGTTGATCCTTGGAACGAGCTCCAAATGCAGGTGATCGAGGCAAACAGCGTGCAAGAATTTAAGAGCAAATGGGATGCCCATGTGGGATCCCTTAGAGAGTTAAGCCAAGGGAACCTATCACCAGGAGTGGGATCCCTAGGATAGTATACTTGGGGATGGGTCAGTAGAGTGGGCAGACCTGATGGGCTATGGCCCTTATCTGCCGTCATCTTCTATGTTTCTATGTTTCTTAGAAGTATTGGTAGGCTTTATCATAATGCAGGTAGTATAAAAATTGCTGCCAGAGACTTTGATGGCAAAGGAAAGGAGAAAATAGCAAACTGAGTAACAGTTGGGACTACGCAGCAGGTAAGCATAAATGGACAGGCTGGATGGACCAAATGGTCTTCTCTGTTTGCATCTTCTGTTGTCTGTGTTCCTTTTCTTTCTGTATTCCACTGTTTGTTTTCTCCTTTTGCCTTGTGAATAACCATTTTGGTCATTTCGTGATGTTTGCCTTTCAGGTAAACAACCCAAAGGTGCATTTCAGATAAAGGATTACTCTGTGCAGGCAGCCCCGCACCTGCGCAAAGATTCCAAACGCGAGTCATGCTTTGAGCTGATATCTTACGACAAGCGCACTTATCAGGTGAGATGAGTGAAGGAAAGATTCACAAACACACACAGTACGAATTGCCTGGGAGTATGGAGCACACAACAAGGATCATTTTCGAAACTTTTTGTGCAACTGTGTATAGGGCACGTTTGAAAATTCTCCACCCTCAATGATGGTAAAAATATGCATGCAATTAATTCTGAAATGTGTTTATGTTTATTCAGTGCTTGATATACCGCTGTTTTTGTGCAATGGGTCACAGCAGTAAACAAACATAGACTAGCAGGTACTCTAAGTATTTTCCCTGTCTATCTTGGCAGGCTCTCAATCTAACTACGGTACCTGGGGCAACGAAGGGTTAAATGACTTGCTCAGGGTCTCAAGGACCGGAGTTCCCTACCCCTGTCTTAGGAAACTAAAATTTTAAGCATCATAAACATAAAGTTTTGTTTCAGTTTACAGCTACCAGTCCAATGGAAGCCAAAGAATGGGTGGATCAACTAAAGTTCCTCATGAAGGGTGAGTACGGCAGCTCAAGGGGCACCTGGATAAGAAGAGAATTAGTGGTAATAGGGACAGAGATGGCTTTAACAAAAGGAGATCAATGCCTTACCAATTGGTTAGAATTCTATGAAGGTTTGCATAAGCATGTGGATAAGAATGAGCCAGTCAATACAGTGTATCTAGATATCTCAAAGACATTTAAAAGACTAAAGTTATAGGAGGGAAGGCAGAGTCCTCTTGTAGAGACTAGTTTAAAGATAAAAATAAAGAATAGGACTACATGGTCAGTTTTCTCACTAAAATACAGTCGCAGACCATTAAAAGAGAAAAGTTTGCACTGGATGGTGTAGTTAGTTTAGGGTTTGACCTGGAATGTTTTAGGTGGAAGGACAGATATTCTAATCAGCAGACTAATTCAGGAAATTAGGAAGCGATCAGATCCCCAGTAGCTGCAAGGATTAGTTGGGGGATAAAAGCCTTAAGGAGGTAAATTATTTGAAGGACTAGTTAAAACAAGGGCTTACTGAGAACAAGGAAGTATTCCAGGAGTTTGAAGTCTGCTCAGATTTCTTGCCTCAGAGAATTAGTGTTGGGTATTGACTCTGATTTCGGCCTCACCTTGAAACTTGGCCGGTTGACTTTTAACATACTTTGTGTCGGGATTTGAACTACTAGTTAATGATGGTAAGTTCTTGTTTGAATTTTTTACATGTAAGTTATTCAACATGAAGTATCTGCCTATACTTGTACCTGTCCTGCTTGTTTGTCCACAGTGAGGAACCCACGTAATAGCCCCTTGCTTCCATCTTATTATATAGTTTTACCTCTCTCTGTCTTTCTCATAATTGTGTTGTCAGTTGAATACTGAGCCATGGTAGTCAGCATTTTTTTTAATGTCAGCTACTTCATCGATAGCAGCACTGCATAACCAGACAGGACAGTCAGTGCTAGCACTATATGGATAGTATTTATTTATTCAATTTTCTATACCGTTTTCCTAGAGGAGCTCAGAACAGTTTACATGAATTTATTCAAGTACTCAAGCATTTTTCCCTATCTGTCCCAGTGGGCTCACAATCTATCTAATGCAGGGCTGCCCAAGTCCGGTCCTCGAGATCTACTGGCAGGCCAGGTTTTCAGGATATCCACAATGAATACGCATGAGAGAGATTTGCATACCAAGAAGGCAGTGCAGGCAAATCTCTCTCATGCATATTCATTGTGGATATCCTGAAAACCTGGCCTGCCAGAAGATCTCGAGGACCGGATTTGGGCAGCCCATATCTACTGTACCTGGGGGTAATGGGGGAATTAAGTGTCTTGCCCAGGGTCACAAGGAGCAGCGTGAGTTTGAACCCACAACCTCAGGGTGCTGAGGCTGTAGCTTTAACCACTGCGCCACACTCTCCCCTCTTGCCGCGCAATATTGAGACCACTATTCAGATTAAGTTTCAAGTTTATTCAAAACCTAATATATCGCTTATCAAATGTCTAAGCGGTTTACAATAAAAGTTAATTAAAAAAAAAAAATTAAAATACACATACTAGAAACAAAAACAAAAAAACCCCCAGTCAACTGGATACATAGGGAAAAAAGGGGTAAAGTACGGAATAATATTTTAAAAGAAAAGAACACAAAGGTATAACATAAAGGGAGGGGGAGATAGATAACCAGATGAAGCTAAGACATCCTTTTTGCTAGTCTTTCTTTATCTGGATAGTTATCCAGTTAGAGTACTGAATATTGCCATTGACTGAATATCTCCTGCTCTACCCCAGCATTATCTGGACAGTGCTGAGGTAATCTGTAGGAATACTGAGCAGCAGTGGAGTAGCGAGGGTAAGTGGCACTATTACCCAGCCCTCCTCTCTGCCCCCCGCTTCTTCCCGACCCCCATGCCCCCCCTTCCCACATATGTTTTTAATTTTCTAGGAGAAAGGAGCATGAACTTGCTGCCCGTGTCATGTCAGCTATCCCTCTGACGTCTCTTCCTAGGCGCGGGGCCCAGAAGTGATATCATAGAGAGGTGGCACTGATGTGGGCAGCAAGTTCATAATGCTGCTCACGCAAGAAAAATTAAAAAGGTACGAGGGAAGGGTAGGGACACACGTGCACGGCAAGGGGGGGCAAGAAGGAGGGAGCAGAGAGGAAGCTGGGTGTCTGCACCCTTTACAAAGATTGCGCCCAAGGTGGACCACTTCCCCCCCCACCCCTCTTACTACGTCATAGTGCTTCTGAATATTGGACTGTGTACAGTATGGTGATGAGACAAAAGCGTGGCGCGCTTGAGTCTTGCGCTCAATTGTCTGCTCTCTAATGTCGGCACGCCTTTGTCCCGCACGCTTATGACTGTGAACCACTGTACGGTTCACAGTCATAAGTGCACGAGACAAAGTCACGCCGACATTAGAGAGCAGACAATTGAGCGCAAGACTCAAGCGCGCCGCCGTAAAAGTTTATTTTAAAGAGCTCCGACGGGGGTGTGTGAGGGGGGAACCCCCCAGTTTACTTAATAGTGTTTGCGCTGCCATTGGGGGTGGTTTTGGGGGGTTGTAACCCTCCATTATAGCAGAAACTTAACTCCCCCCCCCCAACGGCAGCACGAAGAATGCTATTAAGTAAAATGGGGGAGTTCCCCCCTCACACTCCCTGTCAGAGCTCTTTAAAATAAACTTTTACGGCGGTGTGCTGGAGTCTTGCACTCAATTGTCTGCTCTCTAATGTTGGCACGGCTTTGTCCCACGCGCTTATGACTGTGAACCGTACAGTATATCTAGCATAGTGTCTGACTAGACCATCTAACTGTAATTTTCTTTTTTACCCCCTAAAGACCCTGCTTATCTTTTCCTCTCCCTCATTTTTGTATAAAACAGATATAAGCTCTTTTACCATTCCATTTGATAATGAAGAGGAAGAGGAAACTTATGATGATATTGATAGTTGTGACTCCCCAAACCCAGCACCCCTGCACACACACATGAACGAGGAAGACGAGGATATTTACGAGGTCCTACCAGGTGAGACATTCTTTTCATTGGTATTGGTAGCGTTCTATGCCATTGAAGCCAAAATAAAATCGGGCAGACTAGATAGGCCTAATGGTTTTTATCTGCCACCATATTCTATGTGGTATCCTAGGGCAGAATCCTTTCTAGTCCCACTGTCTTTTCAGTAGTATCTTAGGCCATTGCTTTTGCCAGTCCTGCTGTCCTTTCAGAGACTTTCCACACTGCTGCCTTAGAATATTTAGCCACCATCAATTCAGTCTTTGAATAAGTTCTTTGTTTTATTATGCAAATGTGAACACAATCTCTGAGGCCATTTTTTGTGTCCCAAGTAAAACAAAATAAAAAGATTATTTCCTCAGCAAGTCATCGTCGTTAATGAAGTTTTACAAAAACAGATACAACCAAGGAAAAATAAAATTTCACAGGTGATAAATTTTTCCAATTTCCCTGGCAGAATTCGATCGGACTGTTAAATTAAGAGTGAAGGTGTCTGTTAGAAGGCAACGAGCTTTGATGGGTAATTTTATAGAGTGGAAAATTGAATCAAATTGCTACATTAAAATCTAGCTCCTCTGAGAATCCACAGTGGTAGTATCTTCTCTGTCACACTAGTATAGTACAGAGCTAAAACTGACTAAGGAAATATATCCTTCAAGCCTAGGTAAGATTGCTTACCATGACAAAGGATCCAGTTTATAATCTGGTTCCACATGACTGTGGAGAAGAAAATTAATGAATCTGCTCTTTGGAGAAAGATCTTTAATAAAGAGAAGGTTCCCTTAATTCACTGGTCACATATGCTGTATCTGAAGTGATGACGAACCATAGAGGGAACAATGTAGGGTATGGTCTTGTAATTCACCCTTTTTGTCACATGCACAATGAATCAAGTGAAGCTGCAGCTAATAAGATATGACTTTTAAAAAAAGAGAGACCTGGTTAAAAAGGAAGAAATGGTGAAATAGGAAAGCATGGCAAGATAAGGGGCAAATCAATGGAAGAATAGATGAACAAAGTGGGTGAAGAAGAAAGTGGAGAGAGAAAGTAAGAGGCAGCAGCTGAGGAGATGATGTGAGCGTAGTGACTCATGATGAAAGACCGATGTTTTGGCGGTTGTAGAGCTTGTATCTAAGAAGCAATGGTAATAGAGATCTTGTGTTGAAAAGGTGAGAAGATATGGTGAATTATTTTAGGAAGTTGAGGAGAAGCTGTGATGGTAGAAAACTCATCTCTGGGAGGCTGTGGAGAGTCTATGATTTAGACTGGTTATGTTTAAGAGGCTGTAAAAATGTAGAACTTGTGCAATGGACAGCTCTGAGGCTGTAATCCTTGGTTTGGGAAGACACATTACTGATTAGTATTAACACAGTGTGTTAATGAAAATCTCTCAGAAGTCATGCTGCTTTCTTCATTCATAGAACCCCCGTCCCTCACAGTGGTTGCTGAGGTGCTCTGAAACCATGAGATGATAGCATTTAATTATGTTGTTAATGTTAAAGACTCCTGGAGGGGGGGGTTCCCCACTTTGTTTGCAGTACACTACTCAGCATTTGGACAGTGGTCACTTGTAAAGCTTGCTCTATGCATGGAATATTTGAAGGAGGTGATCTAACTCTGTATCTTTGTACTTTTGAATTATGTTTTATGTTCCTATGGTATTGTAACGTTAATATGTACCATGTTTATTTAACTGTTTAATTGATGATACTTTAATTATATTTGGTAACAGTTCTTAATAAGTACTGTAACTATGGCAAATTGTAATCTGTTAACTATATATTATGAAACATAGAAACACAGAAACATAGAAAATGACGGAAGAAAAGGGCCACGGCCCATCTAGTCTGCCCACTAATGTCCCACCCCCTAACTACCTCCATGAAGAGTTCCTACATGCCAATCCCATCTTTTCTTAAAATCTGGCACGCTGCTGGCCTCAATTACCTGTTGTGGAAGATTATTCCAGCGATCAACCACCCTTTCGGTGAAGAAATATTTTCTGGTGTCGCCATGAAATTTCCCACCCCTGATTTTCAACGGAACCCGTTCAGTTCTCTTTGGAGAGAACGGGATAGAAAACAAATTAAATAAATACATACATCACCCTGAGCTTTTTAAATATGTTCCTGTTTCATAATTTATTTGAAAGGAAAGCTGTAAGCAGGTGCAGATTTCAGCTTCGGTACTGAAACGAACGAGGTCCGTTTCTTGGTCCCGAAACCGCCCTGCACACACCCTGTCACCTGGGTTCAGATATCTGGAGGCAATTCCCTTAGAAAGGAAAGATACTCAAACTTGTCCCAAAGAAATTGCCTATACTTTATTAGTTTACATCAGCTTTATACCCTTTTTTTTTACAAGGGTCAGTGGTAACCAACACATGAAAAGGAGGTTGGACAAGAGAGGGGGGTGGGTGGGTGAGCAGGATATGTGCTTCATTGTCTAAATCTAAAGGTGTTAAAGCTTCCCTTATCTCTCTCAACCGGTACATGGCAGTGGGGGGTCGAACCTCCATTGTCTCAAACAGCTAACTTCATTAACAAGATTAAATGGCCTTTTCCCAGAACATCAAGAGAACAAACACAAACACTGTCTGTGTTTGAGCACCTCCAGCACAGACAGAGACAGAAAACTTATAAGATATATGTGTCCTTTTAGGTACCACATGAGGGTGCATATCATGCCTTCACCTAAACCAAATGTATCATGCTTTTCCTGTAGGCTGTTCATCCTAACTGCATGCATATAAGTAATGTAATCAGACTGTGACAGAATGAGGGAGTCAATCAAAACCGGCAGCATGCAGGAGAGGAGGGCTTCTGTTGAAGGAACAGAGGGTAGGAAGGAGGAAAGACAGAGGGATGAATGCTGCTGCTTGGGAAAAGTGGGTGATAGTGGTGCTCGGAAGGTGTTGGAGGGAAGAGGGGGTTGATAGCTGCTGTTGGATGAGAACAAAGAATGGGATGCTTTCAGGGACTTGAGAAAGAGTGATGTTTACGAGTAGGCAGAAAGAGGAGGGATGCTCAACCAAGGATGGAGGAGAGGGAAGGCATACTGTGGTTCATAGTCAGTGGCGCGCAAGACACCAGTGTGCCGACAATCCAGCGCAAGACAGAAGCACGCCGCCGAAAAACTTATTTTTTAAGAGTTCCGACGGGGTGTGTGGCCCCACTTTAATGCATAGTGTTCACGCTGCCGTTGGAGGGGGCTTGTGGGGTGCAACCCCCCACATTATAGAGAAAACAGAACAGTTTCTGATTTTTTTCAGGAAAAGTTCAGTTTTGTCTATAATGTGGGAGGTTGCACCCCCCCAATGGCAGTGCAAACACTATGCATTAAAGTGGGGGGGGATTCCCCCTCCCACACCCCCTGTTGGTGCTCTTAAAAAAATAAGTTTTTCGGCAGCGTGCTTCTGTCTTGCGCTGAATTGTCAGCGCTGGATTGTCGGTGCGCTGGTGTCTTGCGCGTGATTATCCCTTCACCAATATTGTTGGGTTAGGAGAAAGAGGGGGTATGGTGCTGAGCAGAAGAAAGATAGAAGGTTGGTTAGGATTGAGTCAGCAATACTAGTGAAGGGGTGGTAGGATAAAAGAGATGAGTGCTGCTAGATAGGGAGTAGGAGTAAGAGAAGGGGGATGGATGCTTCTGGAGGGAAGTAGAATGCTACTGGGCAGTGTGGAGAGAAAGGAACATAAGAATAGCCTTACTGGGTCAGACCAATGGTCCATCAAGCCCAGTAGCCCATTCTCACGGTAGCCAATCCAGGTCATTAGTACCTGGCCAAAACCCAAGGTGTAGCAATATTCCATGCTACCAATACAGGGCAAGCAGGGGGTGGTTGCTGCTGGGAAATGTAGGGGAAGAGGGCAATGCTTGGTGGAGTTGAGTGGGAAAGAATAGGATGGATGCTGCAGGGCATGGGATAATGTAATGGGAAGATGCTAGTCAATGGAGGAGTAGCTAGTGACTGAGAACCAGAAAATCCCCTAGTGCAGTTCTTGGGCATGTCGGTTTGCCCTACATTCCTCCGTAGACAGTTTGGTGTGGATGTGGAGGTAATAACACTCCTCCAAATGTTATGAGTGCTAATGCTAAATTTGTACCCCTTCCCCTCATTTCACTATGACTATCTTACCCTTTGCCTTTTCCTCCCAAAAAAAAGAGAGTAAGCAAGCAAACTACACCTCACTCACAAACATATTGAACAGAATCAGCACCGATCCTTGAGGCACTCCACTACTCGCCTTTCCTTCCTCCGAACGAATTCCATTAACCACCACCCTCTGGCATCTATCCATCAACCAGTTTCTAATCTAATTCACCACATTCGGTCCTAACTTCAGCCTTAATTCAGCAGAGAACCAAGCAGATATGAACCAAACTTCCCAAAAGGTAGGAGAGAAAGAGGGGATTTTTTTACTAACTGAAAGTAGTGTAGAAGACTGAAGGGAAAGGAAAAGTATAAGATTCTAGGCTTAAAATCAGAGTTGCTGTGCTACAAGCACATGTATTTCCATCAAGGCTTTATCTCAGGAAATGGCCCCTCTTAGCTAAATGCTGATTCAAGGCAACTATTCAAATGGTCCAATAGCAAGCCAAATCCTTAAGCTCACTTTGCTAGCGAGCTGAGCAGACAAAGACACAGGATTTTCCCTTTCCACTGACTAGAACACACACACAATTTGCAAAGCCTTACTTTAGCAGAGCAGAAAAACACAAGATTTAAAACTCAAGCTTCCCTTTTATTAGAGCTTTTAAAGCTGAACTTGCTAAAAAGTCAGGCTGGAATAACAGTTAACACAATTTTACTGCACTGGCAGAGAGTTCTTAATTCAGCAGAGATCCAAGCAGATGAGAACCAAACTTCCCAAAAAGTAAAGGAAAAGAGAGGGTTTTAATTTTTTTTTCTAGCTGAAAGTAAGATTGAAGGGAAAGGAAAAGTATAAGATTCTATGCTAAAACAAAATCAGAGATATGCCATTCAGGATCACTTCGCTCATAGAGATTTGCAGTGCTACAAGCACATGTGTTCCCACCAAAGCTTTGTCCCAGGACATGAAAGTACCCCTAGCTAGACACTGGTTCAAGGCAACTATTCAAATGGTCCATTGGCAAGCCAAGCCCTTATATTTCCTCTCTTTTTCATTTTCTTCCCCTTATTAATATTTTTAACATCGACTATGTTGATATGTTATTATATGCAGTATATGTGGAGGGGCATTTTTGATATGACATCCAAATCTGAGTTTGGGCATTTTGCAGAATAAGCACAGAAATCCAGTAGCAAACATGACCATTTTTGAAACAGAAAAAAGTCTCTTTGTTTTGAAAATGGTAATTTCTCAGATGTGCTTTTCCTCAGTGCATCTGTCTATTGAACCATTTTAGAAAAATGTGTCCAAAGAAAAAACTCACAAAAGAAGCCATTGGGATGTAGGAGGAGTTAGCATTTTTAGTAAACTGGCCACACCTCAGGGGGCACTGTAGTGAACTTTACATAAATGTCACATGTACATATCTCACCATAACCCCTTTATAGTATATGGTGAGCTCTCTAAAATCCACCCAATTGTACACCACATTAATAGCCCTTATGCCTGCATATGACACTTATATGTGGGTACCCCATGAAAGTACATTTATAATAGGTGGAGAAAAAGCCTCAACTTATATACGGATGGCAACCCAATGAGTTCTTAAGCCAGTCCTTCTCTGTATCATAGGCAAAAAAACTCCACACGTTTCAAAATGTAACTTTTCAAAACGGGGCCAAAGCCACCACTGTGCACAGGGAGCCAGAAAAAGAACAAAACAGTTCACTTATCTTCTGACGATGGCAACAACAGCAGCGAGTAGATCTTCCTGCTATAGCACTTCTCATGCTGCCAAATTCCAGACCACTCTTCAAGCTTTGCTAGGTCTCTCCTCATGTTATCAACACCAGCAGGGGTTTCTACCCTATTGCAGATTTGGTATCATCCACAATCTAGGCACCTATCTATAGGTGTCTTTTATAGAATCAGGTCCTAAGTTCCTTCAGCTAAGTTACTTTGGATGTATGTCATCCTGCCCCATCGCTTTTTCCACCTTTAGTTTTGCTAGAAGTTTGACTATCAAAACTTTTCTGCTGAAATACAGATATAAAATTTTCAGCCACCCTTAGGAACATAGTTATCAATGTGGGTACCGTTAAGAAGTGTTATTTTACTATTAACTAGTGCTATTTTAGTACAGATAGTTTTTAGTTTATTATTTATATTCTACCTTTAAACATGGCTGATTATACTCCTAATTTTTTGATTGAGATTACAACCAAAAACATACACAATTAAAAGAATAAAATATCAGAATTGCCAATTCATATAAAAGGCATCAACCATCATACTTCATCTTACAAAACAGATGACATTTTAACAATTTTTTTTTAATTTACACAAATCTTTTTGTTGCTTGCCGTATTCTGGCAGGCTCTTGCAGTTCTCGAGACAGGGGGCGCTGAAGCATAAAAAGCAATGATGTCCTTAACCAGCTGGCATAATAATGTGTATGTGTCAAATTCAAAAAAGATCCACAGTGAAATTCAAAATGAGTGATTCAAAATTAGAAAACCACAAAAAATCAAAATTAAATCAGTAAAAATCCATATAGTCCATGCGTATGCAGCAAATCCAAACTCTGCCTGCAAAGATTGAGATAAGTAACTTTGAGCTCCTTTTGCAAAGGTGCACTAGCGTTTTTAGCGCACGCACCGGATTAGCGCACACTATAGTGTGCACAACCCAAAAAACTACCGCCTGCTCAAGAACTGTGCAAATGAAATTGAATGAGTCCAAAACAAGACTTCTTTGGCTCGGTCCAAAACTAGATCACCTACCCACCTCCATCCACTACCCTCTGGCTCCTCTCTGCAGCTTGAGTTCTCGAGCAAGGTCTTGGGCATCATTATTGATTCCACATTGTCCTTCAATGACCACCTCCAATCCTTGGTAAAAAAAAATGCTTTTTCAGCCTTCACATGCTGAGGAAAGTTAGATCCTGCTTCCATCAAAAACATTTTACCCTCCTTGTCCAATCCATCATCCTCTCCAGATTGGACTATTGCAACTCTATCTACTTAAGCCTAACTAAGAAAAACCTCCACAGACTCCAACGGATTCAAAATGCCGCGGCCAAGCTCATCTTCGCTAAAAGTAAATTTGACCATGTCTCCCCGCTCCTGGCCAAGCTCCACTGGCTTCCGATAATCGCCAGGGTCCACTATAAATGCGCCTGTTTAGCTTTCAAAATCCTATATGGTATCCTCCCTCCCTTTATCCCTCTTTCTTGGAATTCCTCAAACCCTAATACCACCAGATCCTCCCACAAATTAAAACTATCCTTCCCCTCGCTAAAAGGCATTTCCCACACAGGAAAGCTAGGGACCTCCCTCCACTTAAAAATCACTGAGCTCTGGAACAACCTTACCTCCCCTCTTCGGAACTTGAGCTCTCTCCAAGTTTTCCGCTAACATCTGAAAACCTGGCCTTTCTCAAAAAATATAAGTCTCCCTCCAAATTAGGAATCAAGGAAACTCTTATATCTTGGCATCCCAAGTCCTCTAAATTTTCTTCACACTTTTACCTCTAACCCTCTGTTGTAGTTCCTTCCTATTTCTCCTACTGTAAACCGCGTCGAGCTCTACGAACATGGAGATGATGCGGTATACAAACCTAAAGATTAGATTAGATTAGATTAGAAGGCAGTAGCGGCTAGCGCGTGCGGAATTTTAGCGCACGCTATTCTGCACGTTAAGGCCCTAACGCACCTTTGTAAAAGGATCCCTTAATGTTTAACATCTTGGCTTCTATTATATACTTTGATCAAGATACATCTTTATGATGGAGGTAGGGAGAGCATGTGCAATGATGTTATGAGTTGAACTTCTGCCTAGGCAAGAAGGTCCACAAGTTTGGAAGGCAAGTGGCACAACAGCAACATTGTCCCCCGAAGAAGGCTTTTCATTGGCTGAAACGCTCTAAATTGAGTGTGAGCGTCGGGCAGTTCATGGTCCCCCAACGTTGGCTCTGGCTGGAAAGCCACTAAGATAAGTGTTGTTGCTCTTATATAAAGTATATATTCGGAATAACACACACATTGATGAAGTTTAATAATTTAAAAATTGCACTCCCCAGTTAGTTAATTGGATTTTTAACCAATTCATTAATAAATATTTTAATAAACTTATAAAGAAATAAGTAAATTTATGGGTAGGAAGGAGGTTTTGAAGTAAACGATTACATGACATGCTTTCAGAATGAGGACTTGAAATAACATCTAGGTTATAAGAGGTCTCTTTACTGAGAATTATGCATATTTATAATACTTCAACCTCATTATAGAGTCTGGGGATGAGTTCTATCTTTAAATCAGGTTATTGTTTATTTATTTAAAATAAGTGGGTTAACAAATTAAACCATTCACAATTTAAAGCACTTTAGGTGCAAAAGAAATATTATAATAAAGGTAGTACAAGTTATCCTAGACCCCCATTTGGCTAATGAGTTGAACTTCTACCAGCCTTTCAGTGGCTTTCAGATTTGTTCACGTCACTGAGCACATACTTATTTATTTTATTTATTTTATTTTACTAAGTTCTCTTGAACTAGAATATCTTTTAGTGTGAGAATTTATTTGTGATATATATTTTCTTTTTACATACTTCCCAAATCCCAAACAAAGTTAGAACAATGGAATGTTGAACAACTTATAATGCACATATTTATTTATTTAAAACCTTTCTATACTGTTTAAAGAAAAGACTAAATGGTTTACATCAATAAAAACACACATAAAATAACAGAGAAACTAAAATTTTAAAATCTCCATAATTAAATAGTTTCTTCTGTTCAAGTGACAGCTAATAAAGCTCAAAAATGCAGTAACAAACAATTGAGTTTTAACTGTTTCTTAAATTGGAGCCGATTTACACATAGATGTAATTGGCCCACCAAAGCGTTCCACATCTTAATACCAGCAATACAGAATGTCATCGCTCTAATATCTGCATAATTTCCCTGCACTATTGGGTTTAATAACCTTTGATTTTTCAGATTGTAAAGATCTACTGTGTTTGGCTTATAAAGTGCCACAACTTGTCAGAAGTACCCAACCAGCTAATACAAGAAGTTCAAACAAGCTAACACAACAGATTGAAGAATTAGTTTTAAATCACAGCCTGATAAATACATTCGAAGTTTACTCAACATCCGCAACTTAAAATAAGTCTTTTTAATCACATTCTGTAGATCAGGGCTGCCCAAGTCCGGTCCTCAAGATCTACTGGCAGGCCAGGTTTTCTGGATATCCACAATGAATATGCATGAGAGAGATTTGTCTGCACTGCCTTCTTGGTATGCAAATCTCTCTCATGCGTATTCATTATGGATATCCCGAAAACCTGACCTGCCAGTAGATCTCGAGGACCGGACTTGAGCAGCCCTGATGTAGATAGAACTTAAAGGTTAATTGGGATCCAAAAACAACCCAAATAAAGAACCTCTAGGGAAAAATGCATAACTGTGTTCAGTACATTTAATGCACCTTTAGAATTTCTAAAAAAAAAAAAAAAAAACATCTGTTTTAGAAATATTCAACATTAACTTATTGGCATCCATTCAGTTCTTAAGCAAATTACATCATTCAATCTCTGCATGAGATTTTATGCAATGAGATCTACAGTAGTTACTAATAACTGAGATTAAAGGTAACACACACAGTAAATTATGACAGAAAAAGACCCACATGATCCATCCAGTCTGCTTAACAAGGTGGCCAGAGCCGTGTCTTCCATTCTGTGTGTGCCCTAGTCACCCATATTTAAAAGCTGGTTGCCAAGTCTCCACCATGCCAAACATATAAGCAGCCAAACATGATAATAATAATTTATTTCTTATATACCGCTATACCGTGAAGTTCGAAGCGGTTTACAATAAAGATACTTTTAGTCAGTACATGGGATGCAAGTGGTTTGATACGTAGTTATAACCAAGACTTCAAGTATTACATTACTTTATCATTTGTATACCGCATAACCTATTCAGTTCCATGCGGTTCACAATTTAAGAAGCTGAGACAATCTCAGGAATTACACAAGTAACATATAATTGAGTCCTGTCTTTATATTACAAGAATTTTTCAAATAGATAGGTTTTCAAGAGTTTCTTGAAATGTTTATATGATTCAGCCTTAACAATTAGTCGACTAGATTCCTTGTCCCTGGTTGCTGCCTGAAACGAGAATAACCTACCTAAATATTTTTATTTCGACATACCTTAACAGAAGGAAAAGCAAAATATGATAAAAGGCGATGAGACCGTTTTGATGTTACCAGTTCAAAATGATCCTTCAGATAATTCGCAGTGAGGCCGAACAACACCTTATAGCATAATGATCAAATTTTAAAATGGCCCTGGCTTCCATCAGAAGCCAGTGCAGTTTCCATTGGAAAGGAGTAATGTGATTTGATTTTTTCAGGTTGTAAATTTACCTGACAGCTGTATTCTGAATCAAACACAATCTGTGCAGGTTACTCTTTGAGACCAGCATAATATACGATTTTACAGTAATCAAGAGTACTGAGAGCAGAATGGTCGAAGTAAGAACGTATAGAATGCAACTTCCAGAGTGTGTAGAAACACTTCCGAACTAGCTGGTTAGTGTGTTCTTTCATGGATAAGTCTTCATGGTCCAATGTAATTCCTAAGATCTTAATCATTGAGTTTAATGAATAGGAAGTTCCATCTACTAATAGATTCTCAACAATGTTCTTTTTGCAAGGAGTCTCATAGAAATATTATGTCTTATCCTAGGTGAGTTTTAATATAAATTCCTGCATCCAGCGTTCTATAACCAACGGCACTGCAGATATTGACTGAGATAATTGTAAGAGCGTAGTTGGAACAGGAATTACCACAGCTATATCATCAGCATAACTGTAATAATTAACATTCAGTTCAGACAGCCTTGAACCCAGAGAACTTAAATAAACATTAAAGAGTAAAGGAGAGAGAGGGAAGCCCTGTGGGACTCCACATCGGTTACTTCATACATCAGAAAGAATGTTACCAAAATGCACTTGGTAAGTGCAAATGGTCAAGAAATCTTGAAACCAGTTAAAAACCTTGCCAGAGATTCCCATCTTATCCAAGCCTCTTAATAATATATTGTGGTCCACCAGATCAAATGCATAACTTAGATCAAACTGCATTATTAATGCACCACTATCCCTGCTGAACAAATTGTGCAAATGAACTAAGAGGGCAGCGAGTAGTGTCTCGGTGCTATAACATGGCCAAAACCCGGATTGGGTGTCATATAGAAGAGAATGATAGTCCAAGTATTCCAGAAGTTGGTGTTGAACAAGGTCTTCCATAGTCTTAACAAAGAATGGGATAGAGGCTATTGGCCTATAGTTTGATGGTAAAGAAGATTCTTTTGCATTTGTAATAATGGGTGTAATTATAATCTGCCCTTCATTTCATTATAATATGCCCTTGTTCAAGCATAGCAGTCAACTATTCATACAGGTCCATCTGAAAGTATGATGGAGTTTCTTTCATGATTGGTGGTGGACATGAATTTAAAATACAATAAGAATTAGCATATTTTGAGTATAGCTGGTTGAAAAAAATTCCAATTGGGAATTGTAAATGAATTTCACAATAATTCAGCACGATGAGAATGTTCAAAAGCAATAGTAATTTCTGAGTGCAAATCTAAAGAATTTGTAGAGTGATTGCATCTTCCTAATTTTAGTCTTGAAATGAGAAGCTAGTGTATCAGAAGTAGGAAGTGAAGTTTGTGGAGTCTGTAGTAAGTGACTACGGTAATTTAAAAAAAAACAAAACAAGAAACTAATTTGAATATTTGTTTAGAATTGAGGAGCCAATCCTAGCAGAGTAATAAGTTTTTCATTTGATCTTTATTAAGTTCTTATAATTGTGAACTATAGATCTCTAAGTTAAACGATCTTCAACTACCGGTAGTCCTGATTTATTCCATTTTCTTTCTAAACTTCTGATTTGATGTTTTATATCTAACAATTCCCTATCAAACCATACCCTCGGTTTTTCTTTCGTTTTTAGTGGTTAATTGCGTAGGTGCAATTTCATCTAGAATAGCTAAACTAGATTTCTGCCAACTTAACTGAAAATCTAGGATATCATTTGATTGCTTATATTGCTTATATTTGACCCACAAAAGATCTTTATCCATATGCCCTCTTCTAATTCTAGTTCTCGATTGATGGATTTTATAACCTGATATAATTTTCCATTTTAAATTAAAATAGTGTGTATTATGATCTGACCAAATATTTGGGCTCTAGCTACCACTGTCAAAATAGATGTTAGGGTGAGATGTATCCTTTGATGAAAAAGTTACCAAATCTAAAAGATGACCTTTTGTGTGTGTTGTAGTAAAGTTTGGAAGCATATAATCTAAATAATAAAGGAAAGATTTTAATTCAGTTACTGTCCCACTATCCTGAATTCTATTATTGCTTACAGTTTTCAGTTTAACAGTCAAGATATTAATTGGGGTATCCTTATTGCAGGGTCTTCTGGAAGTAGTAAGATCCTGGATTCTCTACAAGGAAAACTTCTAGCAATTTGGTAATGGAATCCATGTGGGATGGGGGCCATACTGGACTTAGTAATTACAAACTGAGAAAGTGTTTCTGATGTTACAGTGAGTGATCATTTGGCATTGCCATATGGTGTGGTTTAATATTAAGACAGGTGTAGAGAGGGCTCATTCAAAAGTAAAAGTTCTAGACTTTAAAAAAAACTAACTTTGTTCAGATGAGGATTAGGTCAAGGATTTGTTGTCTGGATAGAAACATCTGGAAGAAGTAGGAAAGCAGTGGGCAAAACTCAAAGAAGCTATTGTAAGGCAACAAACCATTTTGTAAGGAAAGTAAGTAAAAATAAGAGGAAAAGAAGGCCACTATAGTTCTCAAAAGTTATAGCTAAAAAGGTAAGGAAAAAGAGGTTAGCTTTCTTAAACTACAAAAGATCATAGAAAGAGGAAGACAGGCTAAAATATCTGGAAAAGTTAAGCGAAGCTGGTCGAGTAGTCAGAAAATCAAAGTTGCAACTGGTAAAAATAGCCGACAGTAAAATGAGGGGGAGGACAACATATTTTTTAGGTATATTAGTGATAGGAAGAAGTGCAAAAGTGGCATTGTGAAACTCAAAGGTAAAGGGACGAAGTATGTAGAAGCTGATAAAGCTAAGACTGAATTGCTTAACAAATATTTCTGTTCGGTATTCATAACTGAAACACCGGGAGCAGGATTGCAGAAGCCAAACACAAGTAGGGATGGAGGTGAGGTAGACCCTGGTCAATTTTCAGAGGATTGTGTTTGTGAACAGCTAGCTAAATTAAAGCTGAACAAAGTGATGGGGTCGGATGGTGTGCATCCGAGGGTATTGAAGGAACATGGTGAAGTTCTGGTGCCTCCGCTGACTGATCAAATCGGGGGTGTACCGGAGGAATGGAGAAAGACAAATGTGGTCCCTCTCCACAAAAGTGAAAGTAAGGAAGAAGTAAGGAACTGCAGGCTAGTAAGTTTGATTTCTGTGGTAAAACAGAACATAGTGACATTTCTGGAATCCAGTGGATTACAGGACCCAAGACAACATGGATTCACTAGAAACAGGCCTTGTCAGTCAAATCTGATCAATTCCTATGGGTGATCAGAGAACTTAATAGAGGGAGAGCGCTAGATGTATTTAGATTTTAGCAAAACCTTTGACAGAGTTCCACACAAGCGTCTAATAAATAAACTGAGTGTCCTCGGGATGGGCCCCAAAGTGACTGACTGGGTCAAGAATTGGTTGAGTGGAAGGCGACAGAGGGTAGTAGGCAATGGAGCGCTTTCTGGGGAAAGGGATGTTACCAGTGATGTGCCTCAAGGTTCGTTTCTTGGGCCTGTCCTATATAATATTTTTGTAAGTGATATTGCTGAAGGGCTGCCAGGTAAGATTTGCCTCTTTGCGGATGATACCAAAATCTGCAATAGAGTACACACTCCAGATGGTGTGAATAACATGAGGAAGGACCTAACTAAAATTTAATGCTATGAAATGCAAGATCATGCATTTGGGCTGCAAAAACCCAAGTGAAAGGTATAGTTTAGGGGATGAAGAACTTTTGTGCATGAAAGAGGAATGGGACTTGGGTGTGATAGTATGTGATGATCTAAAGGTGACCAAACAGGTTGAAAAGGCGATGGTGAAAACTAGAAGGATATAAGGTGCATAGGGAGAGGTATGGCCAATAGGAAAAAGGAATTATTGATGCACCTGTATAAGACTCTGGTGAGACTTCTGTAGGGGTGTTTCCGTATTAGCACCTGAAGGTTAGGCCTCTCTGACATCATCAAGCCTGAACCATTGTCTGCAAGAAATCTTTCCAGCATGAACTTTGCAAGAAGAGAGAAAGAAGAACACATCTTTGCTGTTTCTGCCTGATGCATTCTGGGTATGTACCAGAATGGTATTCTAGTCAAGGACATTCATCTATGTCTTCATAATTAGACTGTGTGATTCTTGGGGGAGTTATGCTCCTATCCTGTCTTATTTGTCTCACGGCGCCTATGTCTCCCAGCCTGTATGAGACCTTACACAGAAAGGCTATTCATCTAAGTTCTGTTTCTGGATTGGTCCTAAGAAGTCATCTGACGAGGTCTGAGTGAAAAGGTGATAATAATAATTTAGTCTGTGTCGGGATGTGAGGAAGCTCACATCTTACCACAGGTGTCCTGCACGCAACCTTTTCTTCAATAATTAAGGCTTGAACAGTTACCTCGTGTGACTCTCTGCCTGAGAGAGAGTGAATCGGACTCTAAACAGCTCTGAATTCCAGCACTACAAGGAAACTTGTCTGCCAATGAATTATAGCCTTACCAGGGGTTGATGAACACGTACCTGTAACAAAGGATTTCTTACATCTCCTGAAGCTAACAAGAAAGTTTTCCATTTCACCTAATTTTCGGCGGAGGCCTAATCAGATGGTGAGAATAAAGAACTTACTATCTTATCAGCTGGGGTTAGATAAGTATATCCAATTGTGATATAGGACAAGGTTTGTAAAGCTACCTTGGTGATAACTGTAATCATTTGCTGCTAATCAGGGATTATTATTATTATAAGGAATTGTTTAGTGTGTGTAACAATTAGTTTTACTTAGTTATCTAACAAGTGTATTGTGATAATTGTGTAATGAGTTTCATGTATGTAATCAGATATTTTGTGAACAATATTTAGATATTGCAGCTGGCTTGTGAATTATATTTTTCTATTTTCATAATAAAAGTATTTCTCATTAGTCTGGGTCTTGTGTCGTGTAAACAAGCAATAAAGCTGAACCTGGATCAGCGTTTATGGTTTTCCCTAGACAAAACTAACAGACACGTAACTTGTTTATGTAACTGATTGGTATACCATAAATCTTGCTACACTTCATTTAGAATATTGTGAATATTTCTGGAGACCCCACCTTCAAAAAGAGATAAACAGGATGGAGTTGGTCCAGAGGAAGGCTACAAAAATAGTCGATGGTCTTCCTCATAAGACATATGGGGACAGTCTTAAAGAGCCCAATATGTAAATACCTACGTGGTTTATATGCACATAGAAGATGTATGGAATAGTTTCCTGGTAGAGGTGGTAGAGATGAAGACTGTATCTGCGTTCAAGAAAACATGGGACAGGCATGTGGGATCTCTTAAGGAGAGGATGAGATAGTGGATGCTTTGGATGGGCAGACTAGATGAGTTAGACAATTTATTTAAGCATGCCCAAAACACACCTATAACACACCTCCCAACATGTCCACTGGAACTCTAGATGCACAGCAGAAGAAACATTTTGCTAGACGTCCAGGAAGACCATTTTAATTATTGGCACTTGGACATCCTGGCTATTAGGATGTCCAAGTGCAACCGTAGGCGTTTCTTTGGATGTTTTAGTTTTTTGCTTATGCCCCTAATTGCCTTTTTTTAATTCTTAGCTTCAAAACACCTTGGGGCTCATAATCGAAAGAGAAGAACGTCCAAAAACCGGCCTAAATCTGGCACTTGGATGAACATTTCTCTAAAACGCTGATAATCAAACCGGGTTTTGGACGTATTTCTAAACGACTTAGGCCTTCATAGAGCCGCTCAATGTCCAAAGCTAAACGAGGCGTTTCGGGAGGCGTGTCAAGGGCGGGAGTTGAGCGGGACATGGGCCGGCTTAGACTTAGAATTACAGCATGTATAACCAAAAGTTAAACAACAGAGCCTAGAGGAAACTTGGATGTTTTGACTTAGACCATCTAAAACATGGTCTAAGTCACTAAAACCCACCTAAACTCACCAGATAATCACTGAAAACACATAACACAGACCCCCACACACTACCCCAGTGATCACTAACAGCCCCCCACCCCAATAAAAATTTTAATCATAACTTGAAATTTCAGCCTCCAGACCATCATCACCTGGCTGCCTAGCATAGGAAAGCCTAGTCGTCCAGCCCAGAGGCAGCTTAAGTCATCTTGGGGATGGGTTTGGGACCCATAGAGAGATGAACCCATGCCCATAAGCTCCTGCAATCACTGCATTGTTACTGAAACATGCGCACTCCCCTATACACCCCCAAAACCCTTTTGTACTGGCATATAAGTGGCTTCTGCATCCATAAGGGCTGCATCCATAAGGGCTGCATCCATAAGGGTGGTAGATAAGTGGGTCTAGGAGATTCTGGAGGTGGCTTGGGGGGCTCACCATCACCTATATGGGAGCTGTAGTGAGGAGAAGCCATGGCACCCTGTTTGTGAAGTTCACAGCAGTGCCCTGTAAGGTACCCCATTATTTAGGTGCCCTGTTTGGGTGTTCTGTCAATCACTTTGCAGACCCCTCCCACATCCAACAGGGCTTGTTCTAGACGTTTTTGACTTGGATGGACATTTGTACGAAAATGGACTATAAAGATAAACGTTTTAGATCAGATCTGCAGGACGTATAATTTGGACGATTTTCGAAAGTCAAAAGAAGTTGGACGTCTCTTTCGAAAATGTCACTTAGGCACTTTTTGACTTTGGACGACTTGCGAAATGGATGTAAACGGACTTAGATGTCCCTTTTGATTATGCCCCTCCTTGTGTAAAGGGGTATTAAAATTGTCTGTGAACAGCATTGTTTATGAAGAATGCATTGCCCAGCTCATAATATAATCTAGCAATAGCACTAATCCGAATATTTCTGTTTCCATTTTTGGATTGAAATAAATATTAGAACACTGTTATAGGCTTCTTAAAATGGATATTTGTGAAATTTAAATTGCATGATGGGGCTAGTATAAGACCCATTCCATTTTGCATTACTATTAATTTGTACAGCTTAAATAATTAGGTGCCAAAAGTAGTAACAGTGTTTGTGCTAGAGGACCAACATATTTTAATCCAGTTGACTTTTGCGGTAGAGAAGACAGATATTAAACACATCCTATTGATGCCTTCTTCGGGGTAACACAATACTTCCTTCTCCCAAAACACACACACATTTATGTATTCTGTTTGTCCTGTTTTGTATCACACCTGTATTATTTGAAACATTAAAAAGATGAACCTGACGTTAGGAAAACATCGGTGAATGCTGTTGTACATGGACTAAACCTACAGAGTCATCTTTTCTCTAGTATTTAGGAAGGATTAATTTAGGCTTCCTCAAAAAACGTATGCCTCTTTTATAAACTTGAAATTGTGTAACTCATCCAAAAGAGAAATAGTGATGGAGGGGCTTTGTGCCAATGGCTTGGGTTTTCTTTAGTATCTAATTTATAATATATAATTAGGAAAACTCTATACCTACTAAAATCATTGCACCTAATTTCAGATATTTGTCTTTTTTCTTTCTAATTGTTTTTTTAACCAATAGAAACCAGTCTGTATTTGTTTTAAGATGAGAATATTCTTTTAGGGTCTTTTTATTAAGCCAGGCTAAAACGTGGCCGCCACTATTTTTAGTGCGTGGGTTTCCTAGGTGCTGAGGCCTCTTTTTATCCTGACTCTAAGATGGCCAACAGTGCTGTTTTATTAAAGGCCATACAAATTGCAAAATTAGCACATGGCCTTTAGCACATGAGCCCTTAACACCACCTGTTTAGTAGATGTTAAGGGCTCCTGCACTAATACTGTGCTAATCATTCAGCACACACCAATGCCCACACGTTAGCCAATTAGCACAGGGCGCCCCCCCCCCCCCCAATGCTAAAGAATAAAATGTATTTATTGGCATGTGGGTGATGTACTTTGAGCCTGCAATTAGCACATGGCTTCTGAGCACAGTAAACACGTGTTACTGCTCACTGCTGCTTAATGAAAGGGCCCTTATATTTCTATATAAAATGTATGTACGGTCTTTTATAATATGCCATGCTCCTATATAAAAATAATAATTTCAGAATATTGTATTTAGAATTAAATATTTGGCACAGAATTCTTAAAGATTTAATGCAAAATTCCCCATACAAGAATTGACATAATTGGTCAGACCAAAGGTCTATCAAACACAAGTGTCCTTTATTCAGCAGTAGTCAATCCAGGTCGCAAGTACCTGGCAGGATCCCAAAAAGTAGCAAAATTCCCTGCTACTTACCCCCAGGAATAAGCAATGACTTTCCCTGTTCTACTTTTATAATGATTTATGGACTTCTAGGAAGTTGGCTAAACCTTCTTTTTTTAATCTTGGTTATATTAACTGTATTTACCACATCCTCCAGCAACAAATTCCAGAACTTAATTACGCATTGAGTGAAAAAATATTTTCTCCTATTTGTTTTTAAATGTATTACTTATTAACTTTGTGGCATGTCCCCTAGTCTTTGTACTTTTGGAAAGAGTAAACAACTGACTTGGGTTTGCCTATTGAATTCCAGTCAGGATTTATTAAACCTCTATTTATCTCCCTTCAGCCCTCTTTTCTCCAACCTGAAGAACCCAAACCTCTTTAGTCTTTCCTCATAGAGGAGCCATTCCTCCCTTTCATCATTTTGGTTACCCTTCTCTGTACCTTTTCTAAATCCATTATATATTGTTTGAGATGCAGCAACCAGAATTGCACTCAGTATTCAAGATGTGATCTTACCGTGGAACACTTCAGAGGCATTATGATAAACTTTATTTTCTTTGTTCCTTTCCTAATAAATTCCAACATTCTCTTTGCTTTTTTGGCTGCTGCCATACATTGAGCAAAAGATTTAAGAGTATTTTCCACATGATTACCTAGATCCTTTTCCTGAGTGGTGACATGGATTCTTGCATCGTGTAGTTATAATTTCAGTTAATCTTCCCATCAGAGTAAAGGGGATGGGACTTGTATAATGCTTTTTCTGTGTGCTTTACACAAAGTAGTTTACATATTTTAGACAGGTACCGTAAATACCGTACTCGAAAATAAAATGGGATTGGGGGGCCAAAAAAGGGGTCCTGGTTTATATTCGGGCCAGCGTCCTGCGCACACCTGCCCCTCTCCCAGACTTATTGCAGGCCTCCGCCGGGCTGCCAGGCTCTGCACCCTTTACCTCCTCCCTACCCTGTCCATCTTACCTCCTCTGCCACTGGAATCCCTGGTGGTCCAGAGGTGTAGCAGGCAGGAGTGCGCTTTCCACCTCCTGCCCCGCTGCTAACAAGTTTCAAGTTTTCAAGTTTATTAGGAGACTTGATAAATCGCTTAATCGAATATTCTAAGCGATGTACATTTTAAAATTTACAATTTAAAAAACGAAAAACAATGACAATGTAATACATTACAGTACATACAATATTTAAATAATGGTTAAAATACTCTTAATTTAACTTTGAAAAACATAAGGAAAGGAGGGATGAAATACAATTTTTAAAGTAAAGAAGAAACATTGAGGGAAAATACAAAAGGGATATAGTTAAAACAGGTATAATCAAATAAAATATAATTCATAAAGCATAAAATTATGTTGAAAAGGCATCTTTAAAAAGGAAGGTTTTTAGCTCAGTTTTAAATTTTCCAAGTTCTTTCTCCTCCCGTAAAGAAATAGGGAGGGCGTTCCATGTTTGTGGTGCCGTACAAGAAAAAATAAATTGTCTCCTCGTATTAATAATTTTTAATGATGGAATCGATAGCAGATTTTGTTCGCTAGAACGTAAAATTCTCTTTGCAGAATATGGAATAAGTGCCCTATATAAAAAAGCAGGGGTCTTATTGATCAAAGTTTTAAAGATAATTATGCATAACTTATAAGTGATTCTGTAATTAACAGGAAGCCAATGAGCCTCTTTGAGAAGCGGTGTTACATGATCAAGTTTTTTAGAATTAGTTATTAATTTTATAGCTGTATTTTGTATAATTTGTAATCGTTTTATTTCATATAATGCAATTCCTTTGAATAAAGAATTGCAGTAATCAAGTTTAGACATCACCAAAGAGTGAATCAATATAGTAAGTGCTTTGGGACAAAGAAATTTAGAGATGGAACGAATTTTACGTAACCTATAAAAGGTGATTTTCACAATGTTACTGATATGATCATGGTAATTAAGTTTATTATCGGTACCGAGTGGGAACCCCCTACAACCCCACTCGCACCCTCCGCTCAAAGTCAGAGATACGCCTATGCGCCCCCCCCCCGGAAGATCCCTGCTCACAGAAACTGCTCACAAACGATCCTACAGCCACTTCATTCCACACCTCTGGAACCAACTCCCCCCCCCAACTTAGACAACAGAACTCATTATTAACATTCCGTAAATCGGTAAAGACCCTCCTCTTCAATTAAAGATCTCCTCTGTCTTCTCCCCCCCCTTAGGCCCCACCCTCCACTCTCCTATCACCTTCCCGAAATTCCAGTATGACCCTCTCTTACTCTATCCACTAACAAATTGTACCTATACGCTTATAACTTTCCTTAAGCTAAACTACTGTATTTCCCCCTTCTCTCTCTCTGCTTACTCTCCCTGTATTTAATTCTCTCCAAAAACTATAAACCCAATCACTAAACCTGTTGTACCACTTATATGTCTAGTTACTCCCCGCTGTGTATGTTCAATTGTAAACCGTTCTGAGCTATTGGGAGGACGGGATAAAAATCTAAATAAATAAAATAAAATAAATAAATAAAAATAAACATGCTTTGGCGGTGCTGCTCAGTGCTGAGCGGCTTCCTGAATGACTCCTGTAAATTCTCATAAGAACATTCATATACTATGAACATAAGAATAGCCATACTGGGTCAGTCCAATGGTCCATCTAGCCCAGTATCCTGTTTCCACAGTGGCCAATCCAGGTCTCAAGTACCTGGCAAAAACCCAAATAGTAACAACATTCCGTGCTACCGATCCTAGGGCAAGGCACTGGCTTCCCCCAAGTCCATCTCAATAGCAGACTATGGACTTTTCCAAAACCTTTTTTAAAACCAGCTGTTACGACATCCTTTGGCAACGTGTTCTAGAACTTAATAATTCTAAGTGAAAAAATATTTCCTCCTTTTGGTTTTAAAAGTATTTAAGAACATAAGAAGTTGCCTCCGCTGAGGCAGACCAGAGGTCCATCTTGCCCAGCGGTCCGCTCCCGCGGCGGCCCATCAGGCCCACTGCCTGAACAGTGGTCTCTGACTAATTTTATAATTTACCTCTAATCCTGTCCCTATAACCTTACCTCTATCTGTACCCCTCAATCCCTTTGTCCTCTAGGTACCTGTCCAGACCTTCTTTGAAGCTCTGTAGCGTACTTCTGCCTATCACATCCTCCGGCAGCGCGTTCCATGTATCCACCTCCCTCTGGGTGAAGAAGAACTTCCTGGCGTTTGTTCTAAACCTTTCCCCTTTTAATTTCTCCGAGTGCCCCCTTGTACATGTGGTTCCCCTTAGTTTGAAAAATCTGTCCCTGTCCACTTTTTCTATGCCCTTCATGATCTTGAAGGTTTCTATCATGTCTCCCCTGAGTCGTCGCTTTTCCAGGGAGAAAAGCCCCAGCTTTTTCAGTCTGTCAGTGTATGAGAGGTACCCCATACCCTTTATTAGCTTAATTGCTCTTCTCTGGACTTCTCTGGACTCTCTGGACTTCTCTGTAACTTTTTTTAAAAAAGAGCGTGAAGAATCAAAGTATGAATGGGCACAGCCACTGACCCTCAAGGCTTGCATTAAAGAATGCTGGTGTAGAAGGTCTGAGGTTGAGTTAGACACTTATGACCTGGGATGGTTATTCACAGGGGTAAATTCTGTTTTCATGTCATTCTTTAATAGTGTTAAAGATTAGCACTATATCTTTATATAATCGCTCTTGTGCAAGCAAAACTCTGTATATTGAAAATATGAAACGGATGTCACTTCCACACCCCTTTCTATAGACTCACACTTGTCAAAAGTTTCTTCTGTATTCACCAACCCTCAGAAGTGCCACCCGTCGGGTGAAACATGTCGGCATAGATGTCCTTACAAACTGACCACCTGAAGGCAAAAAGTTAAAAGCTAAGTACCTTTCTTAGAAATGGTTGTTTACAAAATGTTTAAAAATAAATTTAAAAACAATTCAACTAAGGCAGTTAGAAAAGTTGGACCCAGTGAAGATATAGTGCGTGAAGCCAGATACAGTGAAATGTTTTGAGTATCGTGGTGGCACTTCTGAGGGTTGGTGAATATTGAAGAAACTTTTTGACAAGTGTGAGTCTATAGAAAGGGGTGTGAAAGTGACATCCGTTTCATATTTTCAATATTCTTTAATAGTGAGCATGCCAGGACAGATAGGAAAAATACTCAAGAATACCTGATTATTTTTCAATGTATTGTAAATTCTTTGGGTGAATCTCTTCATGAAAAGGCAATTAATAAATCTAAATAATAAACATACTAAGGGCTTTCTACCAAATGACTGAGAATGCCCTACGTAATAATGGACTTACAGAGAAGCTTCCCTCTGGAGAAGTGGCCTCCAGACAGAGTAAAGCTGTAAAAGGATTTTAGCAGGAATCTCTATCAAGGAGAGGATCTAAAAAAAAAAACTTACTTGAAATTGCAAACATTAAAACAACTAATTTTCTACTTCTGCCTATCTATAGCTAGTTGTGCTGATCAGTCTCATGTTTTTTGTATGAAAAATCCAAGTCTGGGTAAACATTATGATTTGCAAATTAGATTCTAGCCTAGAATGATTTACTAGATAAAACACCAATAGTGAGTGATATCTGTGCCAATGGCCTTCCAGCGCAAGCTGGACCTGGCCCTGACTTCCCTAAATTTTACTTAAATTGCCTGAAGTTCATGCAGCAAGAAAGGATTATGCTTACATTTATCACGCATTGTTTTCTATATTTTTACACATTAAAAATTGCTTTCATGTGTGAGCTAATGCAATTACAGTAAGACTGAAATAGAGCACAGATAATACGAACCTCTGTATCACTCCATGGTATAACCTGAGCTTGAGTATTACATTCAATTATGGTCACCATATCTCAAAAAAGATATAGAGGAATTAGAAAAGGTTCAAAGAAGAGCGACCAAAATGAGAAAGGGGATGGATCTCCTCTCATATGAGGAAAGGCTAAAGAGGTTAGGGCTCTTCAGCTTGGAAAAGAGATGGCCGAGGGGAGATACAATTGAAGTCTACAAAATCCTGAGTGGAGTAGATTGGGTACAAGTGAAATGATTTTTTACTCTTTCAAAAAGTGCAAATACTAGGGGACACTCAATGAAGTTAGAGTAATACTTTTAAAACCAATAGGAGGAAATATTTTTTCACTCGGTGAATAGTTTAGCTTTAGAACTTATTGCCAGAGGATGTGGTAACAGCGGTTAGCATATCTGGGTTTAGAAAAGGGTTAGATAAGTTTCTGAGTAAAAGTTCATAGTTTGCTGTTGAGATAGATATGAGGGAAGCCACTGCTTGCACTGGGATCCTTAACATGGAATGTTGCTATTATTTGGGTTTCTGCCAGGTACTTGTGACCTGACTTGGCCACTGTTAGAAGCAGGATACTTAGCTAGATGGACTTGGTCTTACCCAGTATGGCTATTCTTATGTTCTTATATACTTTGAACAAAGAGGCTTATGATATATATGTATATGTAAATGCAGAAGGAATAGGAATCAAATATTGTGTTTTTCATGAATGTGTGTACTTGACAAATCTATTTAGGTTGTGATAAATTTTGTATGCACTTTTGTATATTTTTCTCTGTTAGATTTTTGTGAACAGCTTTGGAACGGTATAGGTTTACCATATGGCTCCAGAAAAAGGAGGACGGATTGAGACATCTGGGGTTTACTTCTGCTTTCAATGGTAGTAAAACCCAGATGTCCCAATCCGTCCTCCTTTTCCTGGAGCCATATGGTAACCCTAGAATTGTAGATATGTAGAAATTATTTTGTTTATAGAAACATGCAGATAAATAGAACAGTTTCAGATATCTTGTTGCCAGGGACACGCCTCTAGTGGTTTCACATTTTTGGAATTAAATTATTTGCTTGCATGTCCTTGTAATTTATATTCCTTCCACCATGGCACATTGATAGAATCTACTGAGCAAGAAAATTATCATGCTCTCCTGAGTGCGAGTCTCAAAGATGTTCTCTTGCGTGTGAATCTCAAAGATAAAATCCTTCTGCACAGGGAAAACGGTGTAATTTGTTTGGAGGCTAATTTTGGGAGACGTGCTATATTGATGTTTCTGAGCTTGTGCCATATAGCTGCAAAGTTCCTACATTTCTTTGTGCTTGCCTGAAGCATTGTTTCCTTTGTTATTGTGAGGTGTACAACTATAAGACATTCTCTAAGTGTAAAATCAGCTAATGTAGTATGAAATACACAGCCATAGTGCACATCACCTAAGTTCTTACTCCTGGGAGAATTCTGATACGGTGCAATACAGAATTTGCACAGAATTCTCCACCTCTGCAGACTGTACAGAATTCAGCCGTTCGCGCACAGAGGAAAAGAATGCCATAAAACAATAGTATAAAAAGGGTTTTAAAATCCTGCAGAATTTTGTCTACTGCAAAGCCAGGCACATGTCGGCCCACTTTGCATGGAGGAGTAGCCCAAAAGTGAGTGCAGTGACCTGAGAACCTGGGATAATGTGTTCCATTCCCACAGTAGGTCCTTGTGTCATTTATTGCCCCAAGTACAAAATAAGTACCTGTATATAATGTGTAAACTGCTTTAATTGTAACCACAGAAAGGTAGTATATAAAGTCCCATGCCTTTCCCTAAGCCTCATCAGATAGTCAACAAAAAGACTGTTTTAAAAATCTACCAGGAGTAAACTACTCTTGCATAAGTTTTGTGCTGGATTTAACTTTTTAAGTCCAAGAATTATTCTCAAAATTGTAAGCATGTCATGTGTGGCAGAGATGTGATAGCTAAGGGATTTTTTTTTAAAATTACATATTTATCATATATCAATCCAGAAAGGATACAGGATATGGATATTTAAAGAAAAAAAAATACAGATATATTTCAGCAATACCTTCAATATTTCATCAAAACAACATCTAGAGAGAATGATACCTAATACTAGTTTATAGTATTAGGCTCTAAGTCCAATAATACATGATTAACTGAAGTTCCTCTTCAGATCAGTCATGGTTTTCCTCCTTCGTGTAATTTAAGAAATTGTTCCAACTGCAGTGGATCCCAAAACACAAAATCCTTATCTTGAAATTTCAATAAACATTTACAAGAAAATTTCAAAAATATGTGGCTCCCAAAGCTAAAACCCTAGACTTCAGCTCCAAAAAAGGTCTTCCCTCTCAGCTGTGTAGCTTTAGCCGCATCAGGAAACAAGAATTTTTGCTCCACAAAATATAGCATTCTTATTTTTTAAAATAAGTTTTCAAAACTAAAGCGTTATCACTTTCACTTTATCAGGGTGGATCTAGTTTATATTAAATCTTAAAAGTCCTCCTTGTTACTAACTGATCCATCCCTTGCTCACTTGGAAAGCTTCTTTTTTTTGAGGAATATAAAACCAATTAGAAATAGATAATGAATCAGCAATCTGTAACCCTAAAATCTCCTTGAGATATTTCCTCAATAAGATTTCAGATGATAACAAATGAATGATAGGAAAATTAAATGCAGATTCTTAGATCTTGCAGTGTTCTCCAGCATCTCAAATTTTAAATGTAGACCAAGAGAATCTTTAACAGCTGAAGTGGAAGCAACTTGCAAGGCAGAAACCTGCGGTTCAGCCACAGGCAATCGTTTATCAAGAATCTTTAAATTAAGAATCTAATAAAAAAATAAAAAAATAAAAAATAAATAAAAAAAAATAATAAAAAAATAAAAAAAAAAATCCACATTTTTTAATTTTTCAACAACTTCTCGTGAAGAAACCCTGATTTTGACTAATGATTGATTTCAACAAACCCCTCCATGTTAACATTAATCCTCCAGACATCTTTTAAAGAAATTTCACGTGATGGCTAAGGGCTCCTTTTGCGAAGGTGCGCTAAGCGTTTTAGCGCACACTAGCTGAAAATCTACCACCTGCTCAAAAGGAGCTAGCACGTGCGGCAATTTAGCGTGTGCTATTCCGCGCGTTAAGGCCCTAGCGCGGCTTTGTAAAAGGAGCCCTAAGTTAATATGCTGATAGACCAGTGGTTCTCAACCAAGTCCTTGGGACCATAGCTAGTTCCACTTGCAGGAGCCAAAAGGCAGGCAGAGCTCTAAAGTCTCAATGCTTCGTTGAGATGAGGGTGCAAGGAGTAGGGATTTAGATTTGTTAGGAACTAGGAAACATTCTGGGAAAGGATGGACTCCACCTTAATCAGGATGGAACCAAGCTGATGGCGCTAACATTTAAAATGGAGATAGAGCAGCTTTTAAACTAAAATGGAAGAGGGGAGCTGACACTCATCCGGGAGCACATGGTTCAGTGTGGAGTATCCTTGAAGGATACTATAGAATGAGGACATTTAGGGGCAGATTCTGTACAGGATGCCGGTCTCAGCAGCCACATAAGTGGCGGCTAAGAATCGCACACCGATGTCCTATACAGAATCACATCTACCCTAACGGACAGACGCCTAACCCCACCTAACCACCCTGATTCTCTAAACCGGTGCCCATGTCACAGGCGCTGGTCACAGAATTGTGCCTGATCTCATGCCATCAGCTGATCATGGCGAGGGAATCTTCCTGCCGCAATCAGCTGAGCTGCTGTGGCCATGGACCCCCTCCCCTCAAAGTCCCCTGGCAGGAGGAATGGCCACTCCCTCATGTCAGAACCGATGACCCACGAAAAGTCCCTCCCTCCTGCCACTCCCCCCCTCCCCGGAAGTTCTCAACCCCCAACTGGTGACACCTCTCATCCACACACTTCCCCAAACCAATGGGCCCTCCGACACCCCCCCCCCCCATATATCTGTAGTAGAAACTCCAGCCAGAGGGATGCTTATACCCTCCGGCTGGCATGCCCGCCACTCCAAAATGGCGGGCCTTCCCCTTCCCAGTGCATTGATTGGCACAGATGCCAGGGCTATAGAAATAATATAGCACTATAGAAATAATAAGTAGTTGTAGTATCTTTTTCAAAACAATAGTCTATATAATATATTACTTTAAACAGTCTTCATATAAGCACATTATCTTGAAATGCTTCTGCTGCATTCCTACAGGAACCCTGTTTTCCGATGCACAGTCTCTGCTTTGGGAGAAGACCATGGCAATATCTATACTCTTTAACGCTACGCACAACATGGTTTCAGATTTATCTTTGAGACTGTTGATAGCAACAGCAAGTTATACAATATACAATTTAAAACATTGTGTATTCCTAGCAAAAACAACCAACCTTGGAAAAATTAAACCATGTACCTGTCTATAAGAATTAAAACCATATGTGGCTGTATAAACCAAACCGGCAATCTTAAATTGTATTCTCATCTTAAAAGGGAGCCAGTGCAACTGTTTGCGAAAGCTCTTTTCTTCCCTAATTCCTAGCCCTCAGTGCAGTTCTGCCTTGTTCAACTCAAATTAACAGGATGAGCCTGAGAGCCATATGTCATTGCGAGGGATCTGGCATCCTGTAATTCCCAACACTGGCCCACCAAGGGATTCCAGTGTTGCTGAAAGATCTGATGCATTGCAGTTTTGAAGTCTTGTATAGCACTCCTTATGATTTCCCTTCTGCCCACCATGCCCCCAAACAGGACAGCTCAGTTTATGTTCATTAGCCAGTTTACTGAAGGGGCAAATTGCTGCCCCATGAAATTAACCTGGAGCCTCATATTTTCCCAGTTCCAAGTGGAGTCTTTATCTCAGCCTTGCCACAGAGTGCCATTCACCTTTGTTGTCTTACATGTGATGCTACAGCACTTTCAATCAAAGCTAGAAAGGTGTTTTTCTTTTCTCTCATTCTCTCTGTTGTCTGCCTTAAAGAAAGGTTTGAAACTGCTAATTATTTCTCTGCTCCCCATCTTTCCCCTCCCCCACAGACCAATACCCAGCCAGGCAGGAATTCTATTAGTTTGCTTAATTGCCTGCTAAATTGCCATACTAGGTGGTGTCCGAGAGAGCTGATCCATAGAAGATACCAAAGGACAAGTTAGACTAAAAATAGGAAGGTTTTTTTTGATGGGTTTCAAGGGGTGAATGTTTATCTTCCTGCTCCCTTTACAGCCCAGGTATCGTGTAGTCTTTCTGAACTGCAGTGGAATATTCAGGGAGGAATACTTAACATTTCAATATGTGTATATAAGGCCTCTTTCCCTTCACCCATTCTTACAAGAGAAGTACATCCGCTAGATGTATGGTCCAGAATTTAACCTCCACCTGCAGGAGGCCTGGGATTTGGACAGAATTCCCCTTTTTACAGTACTGTCACCCCAGGTTCTCTTGCTGGCAGCTATAGCAAGGAAGCATACTAGAATTTACATGGTACTGTTGGGGGGAGGGGGAAGTGCTATTCGATCATTAAAACCATGTGATTTTTCAGAAAGAGGACATTAGGAAAAGGCTTTTTGCAAGAACAGGGAAGAGATCACATTACAGACAGACTGGTAGAGAGAGCGGATGTTTGTGTTGGAGAGAGACTTCAGGGTGCCATTACTGCCATTACATTCAGAATAGGATGCAACAAAATTAAAAAAAAAAAAAAAATCAGTCTAAAATAGACAGAACTACCATCATAAAATTCAGCATTAGTGCCCCAAAGACAAACCTTATCCACACAAATGCTTTACTGTCCTAAATGCTTGCTTCTTTTTTGATATACACTTTTATTCCTGTCAACATTACGACTGGGAGCAAGTAAACTTCCAGGTTAGATCTTCAGCTCTCCCACATTTCACCTAAGCCTAAGGTGTTTTTCTCTTAATCCTTAAACCTGTGAGGATAATTTTCCACATGCCCTCATTGTTGAAATGCCCACAGATCATTTTCACCTGTGGATTGTGCAGTGCTTTTCAGTCCTGGATTAAGAGTGAGTTACGTTTGAAAAGCTGTTCTTAAGTCAGATTTGTATAGAACTCAGAACTTGTAGATTTTAAAATTCTTGCTGCTTACCTCTGCTCCCAGCTGACAAAAAGGCCAACTGTCCCTACCAGTGTTCCCTGAGAGGTACAGCATGCACAACCACACACTGTTCTTAATGTGGCCATGAATCATTCCTAAATCTGCTACAGGAGAAGTGCAGGAGTCTATGCCACTGGAAATACTGCTCAGTGAAATCAAATGAAGCTGCAACCGCGATCTTAAGTACAAGTTGTACTTAAGTCAGGCATCTGTAACTCGGGGACTGCCTATAATTGACTCACATAAGAGTTGCCATACTGGAACAGCCTAAAGGTCCCTCAAGCCAGTATCCCGTTTCCAACAGTGACTAACCCAGGTCACAAGTGCCTGGCAAAATTCTAAGGAGTAGCAACATTCTAGAGCTGATATTGTGATGTCATAATGCCTCATTCCACCAATGCCTATGAGCCAACCTCATCAGTGATGTCACAATGGCTTAATTATTTCTATACAGACAGTCCCTGGGTTAAGAACAAATTACGTTTTTAAAGCTGTTCTTAAGTCGGATTTGTATGAAACTCAGAACTTGCAGATTTTAAGATTCTTGCTGCTTACCTCTGCTCCCAGTTGACAAAAGGGCCAACTGTCCCTACCAGTGTTTCCTCTAAAGTACAGAATTCACAACCACACAATGTTCTTAATTTGGCCATGCATCATTCCTGAATCTGCTGCAGGAGAAATATAGGAGTCTGTGCCACTGGAAATGCTGCTCAGTGATATCAAATGAAGCTATGACTACGTTCTTAAGTTCGAGTCATACTTAAGTCGGGTTTTTGTAACTGGGTGATTGCCTGTATTTTTATTTTGAAAATGGTCTAAGGAAATAATGCCTACATAGACTTGCAACTTAAAAAAGGAGGAAACTGCACCTTTTCTGTCCTCTCCCGTCCCCGCGAGCTCTATCCCCATTCTCATCCCATCCCTGCAAACCATCTGATTCTATCCACACAAGCCTCAAATAGTTTTGTACTGAATTAATTTTATTAAAGTATAAAAAGAAACAATATTCTGTACAATTGTCATTTTATAAATCAAAGTTCTGGCTGCCGAACTAGAGAAAGAGATCTTCAGTTGGCAGGGCTTTGTTTATAAATGTTTATCAACACAACTAATATACTACTTTATCCTAAAGCAAAAAAGAAAAGAAATAGAAATAGAAATTGCTACTCTTTGGGTTTTGGCCAGGTACTAGGGACCTGGATTGGCCACCATGAGAACGAGCTACTGGGCTTGATGGACCATTGGTCTGACCCAGTAAGGCTATTCTTATGTTCTGCTCTGAACTTCATATAGGATGGTTTACAATGTAAGCCTCTAGGTAAAGTGTTCCAAAGGTATTTTGCTGTGTTGATTCCCTCTATGTGTGAAGAACAGAAGGTACTGGAAGATGATGTTCGGACATGAACCATAGTGCTGTTGCAGGATTATAAGAAATTATTAGTGAGGCCAAATATAGAGGATTCTCTGTGAAAAGTGCTCTATGAGTTAAGGTTAAGATTTTATAATGAATTCTGTATCGCACTGGAACCAATGCTGGTACATTAAAAGTGGCATGATGTGATCAAATTGGCACACACCTGTTAATTCACAAATTGCTGTATTTTGAATAGTTTGTAGCCTTTTAAGAAGAGCTTTACTGAGCTCAGCATATATGATAATGCAATAATTGTGCTTACTTGACACCAGAGCATATAACAACATTATGCAGGAAGATTTGTCTATGTAGCTGCACATAGCACAGACCTGACAGAGTGGGAATTGGGGTGAAACACTGTGTCCCTCTATGTTACTGAAAAACATATTAGGTATTGTGCCATTTTTCTGAGAAATGGGTACCAAATGTGCCTGAGCCACATGGGCGCTATCAAAATGTCTTTTGTTGCACCCTGCATGGTGGTTATGGTTAACTCTTGATATGAAAGGAATTGGTGGGAATACATACAAAAATCTTCAACTCAAGAAAACATCCATTGCTGTTGCATAGTGGAATGATGGCAGCAAAAAGCAGACATTTCCTCTTGAGACCACGGTTTCCCGATTTGTTGAATGCCTTCTTGAGTTCAGTCCCATCAAAAGACCAGTCATGTGAGTTGATATTCCAGCTTAGAGAGCTGGCAATTTTGGTTCTGATCTCCCAGAATATACATTACTACAAGGAACATTCCTTCTGCATTCTCAATAAGGACAATATGATCCTGTTTCTCCATACTTGTTGATATCCAATCTATCATACTATCCAAGTTAGATTACTGTAATGCTATCTATCTTGGCATAACAAAGACCTACCAATTGATACAAAATACCGCTGTGAAATTAATCTTTGGAAAAAGTAAATTTGACCATGTGCTTCCTTTGCTTCTATTTGAAGATTTGCATTGCCCTGTATATTGGTCTTGAGTTCTTGCTGATTGGTATGAAGACATGATTCTTCTGTTATCTATTTGCCTTTTGTATGAAAGTGCTGAATATGAGCTCTCCACTCTATTTTTCAGGTATCTGTTGCCAGGGTCATACTTAGTTGGGAAAGGTGAAGTGAGAAAAGCTATTAGAACCAATGGAAAAAGGATTTAAAAAAAAAAAACTTAGTAAGCAACATAAACACTGGCAAGTTAGATGCAAAGCATTGATAAAGAACGCTAAAAGAGAATAAGAAAAGAAACTTGCTAGAGAAGCAAAAAATATATAATAACTTTTTCAGGTACATCAAAAGCAGAAAGCCTTTGAGGGAAAGTGTGGGACCATTAGTTCATCAAAGAGCAAAAGGGACATTAAGGGAGGACAAGGCCATAGCAGAGATACTGAATGACTTCATTGCTTCAGTCTTTACTGAAGAAGATGTAAGAGATCCACCTGTGAAGTTGAGTAGGAACAATTTATTCCATGTCAGTGTGTTCTGCATGTGTGACCAAGGCCAGGTGTTCTGGTATGAATGAATGCTGAGAAGCATACAGTGTGCTCTGTGTAGTTTAATTTTGTGGTTAACCATTATGTATTGTTAATAAGATGATATTGTGTGTGTATATGAAAAATGAATGGAAAAAATGGTATTACAATTAGTACTATTATGGGGCAGGGTCTGGGGCGGAGATTACAGAACTCCCAAACAAAAAAGCGTTCCGCTGCCCATGAGCCAATTGATGTAGTGCTTCTAGATTTTCAGAAAATTTTTGACTGAGTCCCTCATGAGATACTTCTGAGAAAATTAAAAAAGCCATGGAATAGGAAGTAGCATTCTGGTAGGATTTAGGAACTAATTAATGGATA
This sequence comes from Geotrypetes seraphini, assembly GCF_902459505.1. NCBI lineage: Eukaryota > Metazoa > Chordata > Amphibia > Gymnophiona > Dermophiidae > Geotrypetes > Geotrypetes seraphini. The sequence goes on along the minus strand of NC_047096.1, from coordinate 79,793,289 downwards.
CAAAAAAGAGGGTAGGGATAAATCATTGTTTTTCTCAGTAGAGGAGAGTGAATAGTGGAGTGCAGCAGGGATCTGTTCTGGGACTGATGCTATTTAACATATTTATAAATGATCTGGAATATGGAACGATAAAAGGGCTCCTTTTACAAAGGTGCGCTAGTGGTTTTAGTGCACGCACTAGCCGCTACCGCCTTCTTTTAAGCAGGCGGTAGTTTTTCGGCTACAGCATGCTATAGCGTGCGCTAATCTTGTACGTGCACTAAAAAAGCTAGCGCACCTTTGTAAAAGGAGCCCTAAATGTTGCTAAAATGAAGGCAGATTGTGACAAATTGCAGGAAGACTTTAGGAAATTAGAAGACTGGTCATCCAAATGGTGGAATGGAATTTTTAATGTAGCCAAATGCAAAGTGATGCACATTGGGAAGAATAATCCAAATCATAGTTACTTGATGGAACATAAGAATTGCCGCTGCTGGGTCAGACCAGTGGTCCATCGTGCCTAGCAGTCCACTCACGCGGCAGCCCCCAGGTCAAAGACCAGTGCTCTAAGTGAACCCAGCCTCACCTGCGTACTTTCCAGTTGAGCAGGAACTTGTCCAACTTTGTCTTGAATCCCTGGAGGGTGTTTTCCCCTACGACATTGTAGGCATTCCAGTTTTTTACCACTCTCCGGAATCTATCCCCTTTCAATTTTAGAGAGTGCCCTCTCATTCTCCCTAGCTTATGCAGTACAAGTGTCTAACCCTCAAGGACAATTCATTTGCTGTATTAGAAGAATATTCAAAACATCATGCTCTGTCCATGATACTTATGACACTGTGTATAGAGGGGTAGCAGTAGCTCTAGCAGGAAAGGGGATGAAATTTGTTATACCATATGAACATAAGAATTGCCATACTGGGACATACTGAAGGTCCATCAAGCCCAGTATTCTGTTTTCAACAGTGGCACCTAGCTAGATCCTGAAAAGTAAAACAGGTTTTATGCTGCTTATCCTAGGAATAAGCAATGGATTTCCTCAAGCCATCTAAATAATGGCTTATGAACTTCTCTTTTAGGAAATTATCCAAGCCTTTTTAAAACCCCACTAAGCTAACTGATTTCACCACATTTTCCAGCAACAAATTACAGAGTTTAATTACACATTGTGGTCTGGATTCTATAAATGGTGCCGTTTTATTAGGCGCCAGAAGGGCGCCTAAGCTCAGTGAAAAATGCTGGTTTTCATTGATTTCAAGACGCCTACTGGTGGCTAAAATACTGGCACCGGACTTGTGCCTTTGTAGGCGGTTTACAGCACCTAATGCTACTGTGGGTGTGGCTAATCCTGGAAGTGGCATTACGTGGCCTAAGAAGGTGCGATTCACTTCAAAGGTAGGCGCCGGAAATGTATGCCAGGAATACAAAGGCAGTTGAAGTTCCAATGGAAACAATATTCCTAACCTTAGTCTCATAAAATTTGCCTGACCATTCAATTCAATAATGTGCTGCTATGGTGAGCAAATTGGAAAATTTTTGCAGGGGCAAGAGCTTCTATAAGAACATAAGAATAACCATACTGGGTCAGACCAGTATTCTGCTTCCAGCAGTGGCCAGTTCAGGTCAAAAGTATCTAGCACATCCCAACTAATACAGGCACACCACCAATTTCCCGGCATCCCAGGTTCCAAACCTTTGCCAGATTAACGTTTTTGCTGAACATGCTCTAACTCTTCCTTAGACCTCAATTAGAAGGAGAAAGGAAATAAAAAGATTACAGGGAGTAACACTGCAGTAGAATACAAAGAAAAGACTTAAACGCTACAACCCGGCATTATTCTTGAGCTACACTACCACCACTAGATAAACCCTTAAGATCTAAAAAGGATTGTAAATGTTCTGGTGTGAAGAACACATATTTTAATCCCATAAATTTAATAACACATTTACATGGATAGGCTAACAAAAATGTAGCACCTAGCCTCCTTGTTTCTTCTCTCATTCCCAAAAACAATTTTTGCCTTTCCTGAGTTACTCTAGTTACATCATGATACAACCATAGACGTTGAACACAGAAGAGTGTTCCAGACTTTTTAAAGAATAACCTCATCACTGAATTAAGATCTTGTTCAAAGATAAAGTTAACAATTAGAGTTACTCTTTCTTTAACTTCTATGGATGGTTCCTCTAATACTGCTGTAAGATTTTGTAAATCTTTGTCAGAGACCAAATTCTCACCCCTAGGTATATCATTATTAACAGAATTTCTTTTTGAAACAGGTAAAAAGTACGCTTTATTTATGGGCGGTATCTGGTCTTGCGGAAAATTCAAACACTCTATAAGAAATTTTTTTAAAATCTCAATCGGTGATATTGCTAGTATCCTTGGGCAGTTTAGGACTCTCAAGTTCAATCTTCTATTATAATTCTCTATCATTTCTATTTTACGAGCAGCAAAATTTTGTTCTTTAATTATAGTGGTAATTGAGTTTTTCAAGAAGGCTGACTCAGTTTGTATTTTGTCCATGCATTCTTGTTTAACTTTAAGCAAACTATCTGAAAAAGTATCCATTTTCTGAACCAATACCTCCATGTCCGAGGCAGTCTAATCTACCTTCACATCTACCTTCTTAATAGCCTCCAGGAGTATCTCCAGTGTCACTGCTGGGGTAGTTGTTGATCCTCCCTCTCCTTCAGCGATCTTTCAGCCCAGCATTCCAGCTGGGGCATTAGCTCCTCCCAGTGCCTGCTCCGCTCCCTCGGGGCCAAGCTCAATACTCTGCGCTCCTGCTGGACACAGTGTCGCAGAGAGAAGCGGCAGTGACAATGATGTCAGCAAATCCAGGGACTCAAGTACTCCCTCATTCAAGTCCGATGTGGAACTCAACCGCCGCAGGTATATCCGGGTGTCAGCTGGGCTCAGCGGCTGCAGGAAACGCTGGATCGTCTGCTGGGCCGGCAATGATGTGAGCAGCGGTAGCTGAGCCGCTCTCACATTCTCCTTCCTCTTAGTATGGGGCATATCAGCAAAAGGTAACAGCTTTCCAGCATATTCGTTATAAAATTTTGAAGAAAATGCTAAGCCTTCCGAGCTCAGCTAGATAGTGTCCGCCATCTTGAATTCCTTCCCCCGAATGTCCCCTGAACTAACTTTTTATTTTGTTTCTAATCTTTTTGCAGTCAGATGGATTGTGAGCAGGTTTTGACATGCTTTTATTTGATGGTTTGAGATACTTGAAAATATGTAGGAACTCTTTCCTGGTGTCTGGATCTTCCTATGTTGTCAATGAAAGTCCCTTAGAGAATTTCTGTAGAAATTTAGGATAAGAATTATTTCCAGTTGATACTCCAGCAGTTGAGAAGGATAAGATGAAATTCCTGGGGAATCCCTGCATTGTGGAGACTTTGGACTGATAGATAAGTTGGAGGCCCCAAAACTTGGAGGAGTTGGAAAAGATGACGTCTCTGAAGAAACACTCATAGCTTTCTTCTAAAAACTCCCTCCAGAGCTCTGTGATCATCAGATGTGGCTGAGAAGGATAGTCTCTGGTATCTTTTTCTGATCTGTTAATGCCAGAGATGAAACTGAATGTCTGCAGGACTAGCAAGTAATGAAATATAAAACATGCAGTTGCATGCTTTGCATCTCATCATAAGAAAGCAAGCATCGCAGTGAGTACAGCGGTTGCTATATTCATCACTTTTTGAGATATAAGAACATAACATAAGAACATAAGCAGTGCCTCTGCCGGGTCAGACCACAGGTCCATCCCGCCCAGCAGTCCGCTCCCGCGGTGGCCAAAAACAGGTCAAGGCCTGTCTGAATCATCAGAAGGGGCTCCCCTGCCACCTTGGTTTCCCATTTAAGTTCTGCCCTCCTATCGAAGTCCTAGCCCTCCGGTCTTGCACATGCACGACCAGGTTGGTTTAATCAGTACCCCACGATCCCTCTATCCCTCAGGAATCCATCCAATCCCTGCTTGAATCCCTGTACCGTACTCTGCCTGATCACTTCCTCCGGTAGCGCATTCCAAGTGTCCACGACCCTTTGGGTGAAAAAAAACTTCCTTGCATTTGTTCTGAACCTATCTCCCTTCAGTTTCTCAGAATGCCCCCTCGTATTTGCTGTCCCCTTCAGTCTGAAGAATCTGTCCCTATCCACCCTCTCTATGCCCCTCATGATCCTGAAGGTCTCTATCATATCTCCCCTGAGTCTCCTTTTCTCCAGAGAGAAGAGCCCCAGCCTATCCAGCCTCTCAGCGTATGAGCAGTGTTCCAGCCCTTTTACCATTTTTGTTGCTCTCCTTTGGACTCTCTCAAGTACCGCCATGTCCTTCTTGAGGTGCGGCGACCAATACTGAACGCAGTATTCCAGATGTGGACGCACCATCGCTCGATACAATGGCATGATGACTTCCCGTGTTCTGGTTGTTATGCCCTTCTTTATGATGCCCAGCATCCTGTTGGCTTTTTTCGAGGCTGCTGCGCACTGTGCAGATGGCTTCAGTGATGCATCCACCAGCACACCCAAGCCTCTCTCGAGTCTGCTGTCTCCCAACAATACCCCCCCTAATTTGTAGCTGAACAACGGGTTCTTTTTCCCTATATGCATGACCTTGCATTTGTCCACGTTGAAGCGCATTTGCCATTTGTTTGCCCAGTCTTCCAGCTTGTCCAGGTCCCTTTGTAGGTCCTCACACTCCTCCCTGGTCCTAACTCTGCCGCACATTTTGGTATCGTCTGCGAATTTTATAACCTCACACTTTGCCTCCTTTTCCAGGTCATTGATGAATATGTTAAAGAGTAAAGGCCCCAGCACCGATCCCTGTGGCACACCGCTCGTGACTCCCCGCCAGTCAGAATATTGACCCTTTACTCCAACCCTCTGCAGTCTACCCGACAGCCAGTGCTTGATCCATCTGTGCACATCCCCTCCCACCCCATGGCTCCACAGTTTCTTAAGTAGCCTTTCATGTGGCACCTTGTCGAAAGCCTTTTGAAAGTCGAGGTAAATGATGTCTATGGGCTCCCCATTGTCCATCCGACTGCTTATTCCCTCAAAGAAGTACAGAAGGTTCGTTAGGCACGACCTTCCCTTACAGAATCCGTGCTGGCTTGTTCTCAGTAGGCCATTCCTCTCGATGTGCTCGCAAATGCTGTCCTTGATCATAGCTTCCACCATCTTCCCTATTATTGAAGTCAGGCTTACCGGCCTGTAGTTCCCGGGGTCACCCCTCGATCCCTTCTTGAAGATCGGTGTGACATTTGCCAATTTCCAGTCCTCTGGCACCTCACCAGTTTTCAAGGATAGGTTGCAAACATGTTGGATTGTGCCCGCTATTTCCTGTCTTAGTTCTTTCAGAACCCTTGGGTGGATCCCGTCCGGGCCCGGTGATTTGCCGCATTTTAACCTGTCTATCTGTTTGAGTACATCCTCCCTACTTACCTCTATGTGCTCTAATTTTTCAGCCTGTTCCCCACTCATGAGCTCCTCTGAGTCTGGTATATTAGATGTGTCTTCGCTCGTGAAAACCGACGAGAAGAACGTGTTCAACCTCTCAGCTACCTCTTTATCCTCCTTAATCACTCCCTTCTTGTCCCCATCGTCCAACAGCCCTACCTCCTCTCTCGCTGGTCGCTTCCCCTTAACGTAACTGAAGAATGCCTTGAAGTTTTTCGCCTCCTTGGCCAGCCCCTCTTCGTATTTCTCTTTTGCTTTTCTAACCTCCCGATGGCATTCCTTTTGGCATTTCCTGTGCTCCTGGTGATTTCCCTCTGTTGGATCCTTTTTCCATCTCCGGAAAGATACTTTTTTGTCCTTTATCGCCCTCTTTACTTCTATTGACATCCAAACCGGGTCCTTTGATCGCTTGTTTTTGCAGCCTTTCCTGAAATTGGGGACGTACATTCTCTGTGCTTCCTGCAATGTTTGTTTATGCTTTTTTCACAGAAATATGTGGGGTAGTGAAAGTGGATAAAGCCCTGAAGAAACGGTTTGATACCGTAAAACGTTGGCTATTGCTTTGTATCACTGATACCAAGTTTCCAAGTTTATCCAAGTTTATTAAATAGTTTGATTTATCGCCTATTCAAAATTCTAGGCGATGTACAAATTGTTCAAAAATTTAGGTAACATATTATTCAAACATACAATAATTTGGGTAAGAAAAGTAAACTTATTTAAACAGATATCAATACATTTAGGTGAGATATTTCTACGTATAATAATAAAACAAAAGGGAAGTTATTTAATGGTTACATTCATTGTTAAATTCAATAATTCAAGGGAAGTACATTAGGAAGGGAGACAATGACGATTAACGAAGAAAATTAGATTGGCAATGCAGAAAATTTTAATCATTAAAAGCATCTGTAAATAGAAAACTTTTAAGTTTGGTCTTAAATTTGTCTAAGCTTTTTTTCTTGTCTTAAATAGAGTGGGAGATCATTCCAGGACTGAGGGGCTGTTATAGAAAAAATTGTATTGCGCCTTGTGTTAATAACTTTTAATGAGAGGATAGCTAATAGATGTTGATCTTGTGATCTCAGAGATCTAGAGGTAGTATAAGGTATTAAGACTCTAAAAATAAAGGCAGGAGTTTTGAATTCTAAGGTTTTAAAGGTAAGTAAGCATTGTTTATATATAATGCGGTGTGCTACTTGAAGCCAGTGTGCCTTCTTGAGTAATGGTGAAACATGATCACATTTTTTGGCTTTTAAATAATTTTAATGGAGGCGTTCTGAATTATTTGTAAACGCCTAAGCTCTTTTTGTGGCAAACCTATAAATAAGGCGTTACAGTAATCAATTTTAGAGATTACAAGGGAATGAAGTAAGATGTTCAAAGATTGTGCACATAAAAATTTTGATACAGATCGGATCTGGCGGAGTCTGTAAAAAGTAGATTTAACCACTTGGCTTATGTGATCGTGGAAAGATAATTTATTATCAAATATTACTCCTAGAATCCTAATATTTTTGGCCATCTGCAGGGAAATGCCTTTAATAGAGATAGGAAAGAAAAGTGTTTCACAATCTTTCCACGGAAAGAGCATGATGTTGGTTTTCTGAATATTTAAAGCTAGTTTATTAGTTTCTAGCCAATAATGAATTTGATCCAGTTTATCATTTATAATTGCTATTTCTTGAGGATTTTTGGTATTGATTGGATGTAATAGTTGTATATCGTCTGCGTAGGCAAATACTGTAAATCCAATGGATTGACACAATGTCATCAGAGGGGCTAGGAAAATATTAAATAAGATAGGTGAAAGTACTGATCCTTTGGGGATTCCATAAGGAAGTGAATAACTATTTGAGGTGGCATCATTAAAAGAGACATTCGATGAACGGTTATCGAGATAAGACTGGAACCAAAGCAGAACTTGATCAGTTAAACGCTGCTAGAAATCTTAGTCCTGCTAGAGTAGTGGCAGTAGCACATTCACTTCGGAAGTTTTTTTGGCCAATGATGTGGGTGGAGGTGGTTTGAGCTTCGGCTCTGCCGTAATAATACCTGAGGTCTTTTTCTTCCATTGTGTTAGTGCTCTTTAGCTTGCAAGTGGAGTATTTCTATTTATTTATTTATATTTATTGACCCACTTCCACGATAGCAAATAGATTAGTTTCCTGCAATTGATGCAGTTACTCCATGAGAAGGGCACTTGTTGGCTGCACACTTTTGGAAGATGAATGGGATTTGCTCTTACCACTGGTACACCTTTGTTTCCTACTGCCTAATCCCTGTTGTTATGTGTCATGATGGCTGCTCTTAAGTGAGTTTGTTTTTATTGTACGTGTCTACTTTCTTTTCTCAGGATATTTCTATTTGTTCCTTAAGTATAAAACTTATACATTTCCTAGCACAAAGTGACTTTCTCCCACATTTCCCACAATTTTGGATGTCTGAGGGCCCAAGACAGATCACACACGTTGTGGGTATTGATAATCGATGTTTTAGAGTCACATTTTGTATTCCTCTAAACACCTGACCTTTTTTTTTTCATTAACATCACAAAACTACTGTTGCTAAACTAAACGCAAAAAAAATATTTTTCTTATTATTTTGAAAGAAACTTGATATTGATTTATTTTAAAAACTTATATTCCAATTATACCTCAACGGATTACATAAAAACCACACATAATCATAAAACACACAAAAAAACAGTATAAAACACAATAAAACTAAACTAAACTAAACCTTAGGTTTGTATACCGCATCATCTCAACATTCGCAGAGCTCGACACGGTTAACAAGAATTAGGGTGGAAAGGAACTCCAGTGGAGGGAAAGATGAAGAGGAAATTTAGAGGACTAGAGTAAACAGAGAGGGAGGAAGAGTTACATTTTTGAGAATAACCAAAACAAAATAGATAATATTTCCATAATCATTTCATTCCTTCAGTCACTGCTTCTTAAACACTTAAAAAACTTCTATAAAAAGAGATGTTTTTAATAATTTTTTTAAACTCTGAAAGTTATTCATTCTCAATTGTCCAATCAGATTATTCCAGAGCTTCACCCCTGCCCCCAAGAACTGTTTTACCACATCAATCATGATTAAATTTGGTTATAGTTTTGGTTGCCAGTAGGCAACCTTGGAGTCATCTTTGATTCATCGCTCTCCTTCTCGACTCATATCCAATAGACTGCCAAAACTTGTCGTTTCTTTCTCTATAATATTGCTAAAATCCGTCCTTTCCTTTGTGAACACGCTGCCAAAAACCTCATCACCTCTAGTCTGGATTACTGCAATGTACTTCTCACTGGTCTACCGCTATATCATATCTCTCCATTTCAATCTGTTCAGAACGCTGCTGTGCACCTCGTATTCTGCCAGGGTCATTATGCCCACATTACTCCTTTCTTAGGGTCGCTTCACTGACTCCCGGTCCGTCTCCACATATGATTCAAACTCCTCTTACTGACATTCAAGTATACTCGCTCTGCAGCTCCTCAGAATCTCTCCTCTCTTGTAACTGCCTATACTTCCCTCTGGGAACCCCACTCATCAAACAAGTCCCTCCTCTCTGTACCCTTCTCCTCTACTGCCAACTCCTGTCTCCATCCCTTCTACCTTGCTGTGCTGCATGTTTGGAACAACCAGCCTGGCTTGCTATATCAGGGTTCCGTCTCTGGCATTAATTTGAATCAGCATTTAAACACTGATGTTATCACAAATTTTAATGCTATTGCTGTACTATCGCTGTTTTTGTTCAGCTTTTCATTATTGTTAACCGCATAGAACTGAGAGGTACTGCGGTATAAAAATTATTATTATTATTATTCCAGACATGAAACATTCTCCTGTTTCCTCTGAACCTATCATTTCAGTTTTATTCCTATTTACAGCACAAAACCAACAGTGATGATTTAGGTACTGGTTGTCTTTGGTATACTGTACATAGGGTTTCTGGGTAATAATGTTAATTCGGTGTTGATGTGTCATTGAACTTGTAACTGAAAATGCTGTTTCTAAGAAATCCTTCTTGAAGAACTGAACATGTTTATCTTGGTACCAAGACTAGATTAAATGCCATTATCCTAAGAGTGAAGGAATCAGTTTGTCTTTTTATCATTGCAGATACATTTACATTCTTCTGTTTTACAAATGCAGAGAGCAGGCAAAACCATTTTCAATAATTTATTTCAAAATCAATCCTAATGAGTTTCTGTCTCGTCGGTGGCAGAGCTTTCCAATAAAGTCTGATTTATTTAGAAAAGATCTTTGATACAGCTTCCCCGCTAATGGGGGGGCAGAGCTGCAGTTACACTGACCCCACAACTTCAGATCTAATTTGTAATTCACAGCGGAGATCTGACCTCATTTCCATTGATTGGACTTGGTTAAAGCAGACAGCAGGGCACAGACAGTGAAGATGAAGGGATCTTGGGCATAGGAAAAAGCCTAAGCATTACAAATTACAGTATTCTCTCATTTGTGATCAAATTTTAAAATTATCTTCAAAAGTCTTGTTAAATCAGTGGTTCTTTCAAATATATGACTGTACCAATGGAAAGAGTTGCTTGATCATTCTGAATAGACCAAAACTTGTTCACTTGCATGAAACAAGTGAACATATTGACTTTAGAACTTGAGCCTGACCTGAACTTTGACCTTGCACTGCATCTTAAACCAATCTTTGTTCCCTGACCAGCATTGGCATATACTCCTTTGTATTTGATACAGTGCTGGTGTGATAGTGGGTTAAGTGGTAATTTTGTAATAGGCTTCCACTTGTGCAGCAGGTATGGGTATTAGTTACACCAGTTTTGAAAGGGGAAGTATGTGCATAATTATCCTGTGAAAATTACCCCATGGAAAGTACCCACACATTTATGCCTCTTATTTAGTATATACAACTTTCCTAGTTCTTTCATTGTATATGTATGCTTGCATATTTTTTAAAAATATGTGCATAAATACTAATCCTTCCCTAGGCCTCTCTCCAGAAAAGCCTCTGTTTTATTCAGATAAACTGATGCTCATACAAGCTGTATACACATAATTGTCAGAAGGGATTGAATCAGATACTTTCAGGACCAGAATATTCCCAGAGGGATTATAATATCACAGTGGGTTTATTTGATAAAAGAAGATTAGAATAGATATTCAGAAGGGTTTATGTAGGCAGGAGAAGCTTCTTCTTGCTTAGGCCCTGATCAGTAGGACGGGAGGGGACTTTCAACGATGCTTAACCAGGCAGTGCTGCTGAATATTTCCACGAACTACTATCCTCACTGAATGGTTGGGGCTGGAGTGGTCTGGGGGCAGAATCAAGACAGAACTGGCACAAAAAGTGGCCCTATGTGTGTTCCAGCACTTTCTTATAGTGAAAGCGGTTAGCTTAGCAAGGTTTAAAAAAGGTTTGGATAATTTCCTAAAACAAAAGTCCATAAGCCATTATTAAATGGCTTCGGGAAATTCATTGCTTATTCCTAGGATAAACAGCATAAACTCTTTTTCTCCTTGAGATCTTGCCAGGTACTTATGACCTGGGTTGGCCACTGTTGGAAACAGGATGCTGGGCTTGATGAACCTTCAGTCTGTCCCAGTATGGCAACTCTTTTATTCTTATGTTCTTATACAAGTGTGGGAGATGTCAACTGACTAGTATAAAATTCTGAGCATGTCCTTCCCATATGCAGCAATCTCCTCAGTTTTGTTTTTCCACTCTGGCTAAAAGATGTTTAATAAAAAAAGCCCTCACAGCTTTTTCACTGAAGAGTCTTCTCATTTTCCACCGTTACTTTTCTTTTTTTTTATTAAAATTTTTTTCTTTTTGCTAATTATAGTTTTTATTTTTGATATCATAGAACATAGTTCAGTCAAAGCCAGGCTCAGAACCTGCCCAGTCTGCTGGAGGAAAACAATCAATAATGATATATACAGGCTTTGCATCATTTACTTGGAGTCAGTACATTACCAAGAGGATTGTTATGAGTGCGGACAAATGACCCCAGAAACATTTAAAAACTGTATCAACCAGTTTCATGACTAAAGGAAGGCAGAAGAGAGACTTTAAGTGGGAGGCTTCAGCACAATATGGGCTTACTCAGTGCAGTCCAACAGGTCTTCATCCTCCAATGTTACTTCAGTTCCCTCATTCGATGTCTTCAAAAGTCTTGTCATAAAAGGGCAGCACCATAACTTTTCAGAAAGGGTGTCGGTTTTGGCTGAGACTTCTTGAATGAAAAGCAAATATCGTTGATTCTTTTGCCCAGCTCAGAGCAGCAGTAGTTATATAGGCCAAAATTCTATCTTAGCGCCAATAAACTTTTACTCTAAGTACTATTCTATAACAATGCTCAAGAGTTGGGCGCCTTTTTTTTTTTTTTTTTTTTTGTAAATCTTTATTAAATTTCCAAACTACCTTAATGCAAACAATTTCAATATACATAAGTTTACACGAAATGCACATTAAAGTTATAGACATTAATGTACAGCTATTTCCCCCACCCCCCACCAAATAATCAGAAAAAGTACATACCTACAGGAAGGAAGCAGAAACCCAAGGTACAGCTATACGATAGGAGGGATGTTATTGAATGAGTACCCAAGAAAGGGACTTGGGGGTAATGGTGGACAGGTCAATGAAGCCAGCGGCACAGTGCGCAGCGGCCGCTAAGAAAGTGAATAGAATGCTAGGTATAATCAAGAACAAAACAAAAGAAATTATACTGCCGTTGTATTGGGCGATGGTGCGTACAATATTGGTCGCCGTACCTTAAGAAGGATGTGGCGATACTCGAGAGGGTGCAAAGGAGATCGACACGTCTGATAAAAGGTATGGAAAATCTTTCATACGCTGAGAGATTAGAGGAACTTGGGCTCTTTTCCCTGGAAAAGAGGAGACATAGAGGGAATATGATAGAGACCTACAAGATCATGAAGGGCATAGAGAAAGTGGAGAGGGACAGATTCTTCAAACTTTCGAAAACCTCAAGGACGAGAGGGCATTCAGAAAAGTTGAAAGGGGACAGCTTCAAAACAAATGCTAGGAAGTTTTTCTTCACCCAACGGGTGGTGGACACCTGGAATGCGCTTCCTGAGGGCGTGATAGGACAGAGTACAATATTGGGGTTCAAGAAGGGATTGGACAATTTTCTGTTGGAAAAAGGGATAGAGGGGTATAGATAGAGGATAACTGCACAGGTCTTGGACCTGTTGGGCTGCCGCGTGAGCGGACTGCTGGGCACGATAGACCTCTGGTCTGACCCAGCAGAGGCACTGCTTATGTTCTTATGTTAGAGAATCACTCGGCAATTATAGAGAATTGCTTGGAGTGATTATTTCAATATTAATGACCCGATTGTACTACATTTGCATGGCAGTATCGGAGATTGCTAGAAAACTTGGAAAAGACCTTGCTAATCCGTTTCGATAATCCGTCGCTAAAATACGTGCATGCTAAATCATCTGGAGCCTATTTAGCGGGCACATTAAAGGCAGGTTTTTGTTTTGAGAATCTGGCCCTTGTCCTTTGGAGAATTGTGCTTAGTGGCGCCTTAGCCTTTCTCCACCCCTAAACATGCCTGCTTTGCTGTTAGGCGACATGCGATAGGTGCCTCTGTTTTGTAGAATCGCGCCTAAGAAGATAGATGTCTATTTTCCAATTAAATTTTATTTTTTTCAATTGTGAGCTTGTTAAAGCTCATTATTGAAGCCAATTTACTAATTAAGGCCGGCTTTTATCAAGCTTTGCTAGGAATTTTTAGCTCAGGTTGGTGCAGTGCCAATGCTTATAGAATTCCTATGAGAGTCAATACCTCAATAGCCCGCACTACAAACCTCTAACGCAGCTTGATAAAAGAGGGGGGTAAGTTAAACGCCTAACTTTACGCACCTATCTATGTAGGTGCCTTTTTTAGAATTTCCCCCTACTACTACTATTTATTATTTCTATAGCGCTGAAAGGCGTATGCAGCACTGTACATTTTAACATACAATAGACAGTCTCTTCTCAGAAGAGCTTACAATCTAATTTAGACAGGACATTTCAGGGTTGGGGAAATTATGGTAGAGGAAATGATACAGTGGGTATAGGTATCTAACAGCAGTGAGCGGGAGTCAAGAGTTGAAAACGGTTTCAAAAAAGTGGGCTTTTAGCTTGGATTTGAATACTGCTAGGGATGGAGCACGACGTATTGATTCAGGCATAAAGCGCCGCAAGAAAGAAGGGATGGAGTCTGGAGTTGGCAGTGGAAGAGAAGGGTACAGATAAGAGAGGCTTGCTCGATGAACGGAGATCACGGAGAGGAGCATAGGGGGAGATAAGTGAAGAGAGATATCGTTGGGCTTCAGAGTAAATGCACTTGTAAGTCAGCAAGAGGAGTTTAAACTATATTCGGAAATGGGGAGCCAATGAAGTGACTTGAGGAGAGGGGTAATGGCAGAATAGCAGCTCTCATGGAATATGAGTCGTGCAGCAGAATTTTGAATGGATTGAAGAGGTGAGAAACGGGTGCACGGGAGGCCTGAGAGAAGTACGTTGCAGTAGTCTAAGCGCGAGGTGATGAGAGCGCGGACAAGGGTTTTGGTAGTGTGTACAGATAATCCAAGAAAAGGATTAAAAAGATATATCTGAGCTAAGAAATTTGTACATTATTGGTAAATGATTACACATTACAGATTTATAAGTTTGTCACGTTCCGTCATCACACAATCTTCTTATCACTCATACTTATACTGTACATGTGTATTACTCAAAGCAATTAGGAGCCTTTTCCTGCATGTAAAACACATTTGTTACTGTGTAATATGTTAAAAACAATTTTTAAAAAATTTAAAAGCATTATATAATTGCCTCTTATATCATTTTGTGTATTGAAAATATTTATAATGTGCTTAAGTAAGAACGGTGTCAGGTCAAAAGCGCGCCAGGACAAAGGCGCGCCCAGACAATTGAGCGCAGCGCACGCCGCCGCACCACTCTAAATTACTGTTTTTAGGGCTCCGACGAGGGGGCGTGGGGGGGAACCCCCCCACTTTACTTAATAGACATCGCGCCGCGTTGTGGGGGGTGTGGGGGGTTGTAACCCCCCACATTTTACTGAAAACTTCACTTTTTCCCTGTTTTTAGGGAAAAAATTTAGTTTACAGTAAAATATGGAGGGTTACAACCCCCCAAACCCCCCATAACGCCAGCGCGATGTCTATTAAGTAAACTGCGTGGGTTCCCCAACAAAACCCCCCGTTGGAGCCCCTAAAAACTGTAATTTAGAGCGGTGCGGCGGCGCGCACTGCGCTCAATTTTCGGCGCGCGCTTTTGTCTTTCACGCCATTGTCTATGAACCAGTAAGAACAAAGAACAATAGTAGGCAAGAAAGAGTTCCTATGTGGTCTAACCTGTTCACTCCACCTTCCAGATGAGGATCTTCCCACTCTGGCTACAGAAGATGTTGAAAACCGTGAACTCAAAACAAGTACGTAGGCTGCTTGAGTGATTGACCAGTGTAGTGTGCTTCCTGTGCCCTTCCTACGCTACCTTTCTTTTTTCTTTCACGTTTCATCACATTTCTTCAATTCCTCAGATTCCTTTTGCATGAGTTTAGACTTCTCTCATGTATCATCTTGTAAACAGACCACAGATGTCAGTAATTTTGGGATGAGGGTCTTTCCCACCAGCTGTACCTGTAATAAATAGAAATAAAACAGAAATAAAGGGCAAAAAAACAAACAAAAGGGAAATAGATACTTTTCTTATTGGACTAACTTAATACATTTTTTTGGCAAACTTTTGAAAACAGAACCTTCTTCAGTTTGGTTATGAACAAAAGAATACAATATAAAAAATATGTATGATAGTCTAAACAGAGAGACAAGATCTTACACATACTAAGTCTTAAAAACCAAATGGAATAAGTTATTAAAAAGAGCAGTTCTTTTTATGCTATTTTTTTCTGCTGTTCAGTATGTGTTTGTATTTTTTTTACTGTGATTTTGTATGTGATTATTGTTTCCTGCTTAGATTTGTGAATAGGCAGGTATTAAATAATTTTAAATAAATAAATAAATAAATCTGACATGACTGTGTTTTGGCAAATGCCTACTTCACAGGTTATATACAATGATGAGACTATCTACAAAAGAAGCAAACATATACACCTTACATTAAAATGATGATAGTTTACGTATTTGCTCATTTCCACAGATGCCATGCAAGCTTATGTTCAAAGAGAAGTTCCCCATGGAGCTTGCATGAAGCCACTGAAAATTTGGGCTGACAAAGACCATGGGTGTAAAAATAACCACAAAATCTCCAGCTGATTTACCGCACATTTTCCCTCCCTGGCCTATCCTCTTCTGTCATGGCAAAATATAGCCATCTCGTGGAACTCGGTGATAAATTTAGCTGCTCAACTGCTTAATTACCCAAACAAATTCTTTAAAAACTGCCCTGATATGAAATACAATTTGTATTTATATTCCTGGCATGTCCACACATTTTAATGTGCACTTTCTTGGGCTATGTGTACATTCCAGTGAGTATACCCATACATGATAATTCATAGGGTTTCATTCAGAGGCTCTGGAATTTTCTTTAAATTGCTGAGTCTCCAGAGAGACTCTATAAAATTCTAGATGCTGTTACCTATGGTTTTGGAAGGAGATGGCTGCAGTTTAATCTGCCATGTGGGCCAAAAGAAATTTTAGCCCTTACTACCAGAAGAAAGAAAATGCAGTGGCGGCTGCTGAATTGGCCAGTGTTGGCTGGAGAAGGAAGGAAGCGAGTGGTGTCAAAATCAGCCCATGCAAGCCAGAGGAAGAAAAAAAGCAACCCAAGCTAGTCACAGCTTCAAAGGTGGGAATGTTAGAAGCTGATTGGGTTGGGCATGAAGAAAGATGAGAACAAGGAGAGTGCAAGGTCCAGCTTGTTGAGCTGAGAAAGGGAAGAGTGCTGGGGGGCGGGGGGAAGCTGAGGACATCCATAAGGGGAACTAGAATGTTGTGCATATGAAAGAGTTCCCCTTTGACAGCATTAGTTCTTACCATTCTATGGGTAACCTATACTCCACCATACCAGCTGTGTATCTTCCCAGTGTACTGTATATAATTTAGTTGGATTTGTCTTACACCTTTTTCAGTTGTAACTCAATGAGAGTTGCATTCAGGTACAGTACGTATTTCCCTATCTGTGGATACACAGTACAGTATTTGTAATGTCCTCAATGGCCCTACTGTTCTATGGCATATGCAGAGCACTGCTGCTTCCTCCTTCAGAACACTGTATTTCCATATACTATGTCGGATACAAAAAGAAATCTCTTTCCTGCTCCACACCTATCCCACCTGTTCCTCTTCCTGTTCAGTTTCCATGTCTGTACAAAAAAAAAGTGACTTTATGTGATCGGTGCAGGCAAAGTAACAGAGGGCTTCCTGCAGACATAGATTCTTCATGAAAAGCAGACAGGAAACGGCAGACCTCTAGTTTGCAGCTTCAACTAAAAAGACACCCCTTAGCAAAGAGCCAATGAAAAACCCTAAAAGCAATCAACATTATGAGCTCAGTATTCAAAAAGTACTTAGTCCTATGGCCCCCATGCCAAATGTCTTAAGTGCTTTTATTTTTTAAATAGCTGGTGGCATTATCCCCTAAATTCTATAAAAAGTGCTACAAACTGTGTGTGCAATGTGCACGTGCAGTGTGTATATGAATAAGAGTCATTTACCGCCAATAATTGGGATCTTAATAAGCAATTATTGGCGCCAATTGTTTTAAATTAGAATTTACGTGCAAGTCAAAAAAAGGCACGGACATGGGAAGGTCATGGGCGGATTGGGCGCTCCATGGATTTAGGTGCATAGTTATAGAATAAAGGGGATCTGTGCCTACTTTAGGCTTGAGGATTTACACCACATTTCAATTGGTGCAAATGGTCATGCCTAAAATTATTTGCAGTTCCCAGTGCTAAATGCTGTTTTATAAACCTCGCCTAACTTTGAGCACCATTTATAGAATAGTACTGAGGGGAGGTGGGGGAATTGGCACCAATTTTTAGGCGCCATTTATATAATTCAGTTCTATACATGTAATAATAATACCAAGGGAATTGTTAGAACATTCCAGAGGCATTAATTAATTAATTTATTTATTTAAAACATTTATATCCAGCAGAACCAAAAATCTATGTGGGTTACAAAAGAAAATACCTAAACATAGATGAACAAACACACTCAGATATTAAAATACTAATATACATAGAATCATGATGGCAGATAAAGGACAAATGGCTCATTTAGTCTGCCCATCCGCAGTAACCATTATCTCTTTCTCTCTCTGAGATCCCACGTGCCTATCCCAGGCCCTCTTTGAATTCAGACAGTCTCTGTCTCCCCCACCTCTTCCGGGAGACTGTTCCATGCATCTACCACCCTTTCTGTAAAAAAAAGTATTTCCTTAGATTACTCTGGAGCCTATCACCTCTTAACTTCATCCTGTAACCTCTCATTGCAGGGTTTCCTTTCAAATGAATGAGACTCGACTCATGCGCATTTACATTATGTAGGTATTTGAACATCTTTACGATATCTCCCTTCTCCCGTCTTTCCTCCAAAGTATACAGATTGAGATCTTTAAGTCTGCCTCCATATGCCTCATGAGTCAGGCTTTCTTAAACAGGGGACTGCCTGTATATTCAGTCTATCTATATATATAAGAACATAAGAACATAAGCAGTGCCTCCGCCGGGTCAGACCATAGGTCCATCCTGCCCAGCAGTCCGCTCCCGCGGCGGCCCAAACAGGTCACGACCTGTCTAAATCACCAGAAGGGGCCCCCATGCCACCTCGGTTTCCTAATTGAGTCCTATCTTCCCATCAAAGTCCTAGCCCTCCGGTCTTGCACCTGCACGACCTGGTTGGGTTTCTACATTTATTTTCTGGTTAGCTTTCTCAGTATCCCATGATCCCTTTATCCCTCAGGAATCCATCCAGTCTCTGTTTGAATCCCTGTACCGTACTCTGCCTGATCACTTCCTCCGGTAGCGCATTCCAAGTGTCCACGACCCTCTGGGATGCAGAAAAACTAGGTATAAACTGTGTTATCTGAGCCAAATGTCTAAACTATGCTTATAGTGCATATAGGGCTTGTACATGTAACTTGAACTTAAAAGTACTAATATTGTGTTGGAGACCAATATGGCATTGAAGACAGACTTGCTACACTGAGCTCCCCCCCCCCCTTTGGCCGGGAACTTGAGACATCTGATCAAACAACCTTTACTGTAGCGGTTGCATGCCACGTTATGGATACATCATCACCTTTGGGAGGAATGCCAGGCAAAACAACAGACCTCAATATCGATCACGTTTCTCTGAGCCCGGATCAGAGGTAGGCTCCCCTCCAACCCAGAAGTAAGAGCATAGCAGGTATAGAGACAAGTCAGTCCTCCCAAGAGGAAAGGACGGTGTCTACTTCTGGAGGAGCAGCAGGGGGAAAATTGCTGGTGGAGGTTTGCTCTGCTGGAGCCCGGACATCATCACCCTGCAAGGAAACTGAAGAAAATCCCTCTTTTGGGAGTGAGACCATCTATTTTAGAAAGATGATCAAGCCTGCCATAGTCAATATGGACACTCTGTGGAAAGCTATTGAAGTCATGGATTCCAACCTGAAGAAAGCAGTGACAATTTTGCGAAAAGTCTTCAAAGACTTTAGCGGATCCAGAACACTGCGGCAAGGTTGATCTTCGCAAAAAAGTAAATTCGATCATGTTTCCCCGCTTCTATCAAAACTTCACTGGCTTCCTGTAATTTCTAGGGTTCACTTTAAATGTACCTGCCTAACATTCTTCCTCCCCTAATTCCACTATCTTGGAATTCTTCGAGACCTGACATTACCAGATCCACCCAAAAACTTAAACTATCTTTCCCCTCGTTAAAAGGCGTCATCTATGCAGGAAAATTAGGGAAATCTCTTTTCTTCAAAATCACTGAGTTTTGGAATAACCTTCCTGCCCTAATGCGGAATCTGGGCTCCTTCCAATTATTCTGAAAGCATCTGAAAACCTGGCTTTTCTCTAAAATATAAAGCTCACTACCCTCTTTATAACCACTAATTCTTATTATGTTTTTCCCTCGTTTATTAAAGTACCTGTAAACCGTGCCGAGCTCTATCTTTATGGAGAGGATGCGGTATATAAACTTACAGTTTAGTTTAGTTTAGAAATGACTGTGGAGCTATTAATTCCTTGGTGAAAACTCAAGGTGAAAACTACGAAAACAGCAGCGCAGAGCATTCAGTGCGGCTATCGCAGTTTGGTAAAAAAGGAGGGATAGTGATGCTTGCTTTGGAATATGATAGGGATTTAATACTTCGTATTTATTTCAGACATATTAATGAACAATATTTTGGCTCATCAATTCATTTGTTTCATGATAGTTCTCAAGTGACACAAAGAGCTCCTTTTATTAAGCCGCGTTAGGGCATTAACGTGCGGAATAGCACGCGCTAAATTGCCATGCACACCAGATGCTAATGCCAGCATTGAGCTGGCGTTAGTTCTAGCCATGTAGCGTGGGTTTAGCATGCAGTAAAATGCTGTGTGCGCTAAAAACGCTAACGCAGCATAGTAAAAAGGGCCCAAAAATTAAAGAAAGATCTTTTGGATTACAGGCCTAGGGTCCAAGCTTTGAAAAGCATCTTTTATATTACAAATTTCCTGCAAAATATTGTGTCACACTAGGTGGTAAAATTTTTCTTTTTTTCTGAGCCAAAGCAATTGCTGGACTTTATCGTGGCTACGGAAGGAGGTGGAATAATGATAAGATCTATACAAATACATATACATTGCTTGTATAAGAAATAAAGAGAGAACTTCTACAAGTTTTAAAGAAGGAAGTATATCTGGATAATATCCATTTCATATTTAAACAAAGTTCACTCGTAATCAGTCCACATTCTAGAGGAGAAACAATTCACATTTGTGAGAGATTGTAAAGGAATAATATCAATATCCATAATTATAGAGTTACATCTTCTTCTTACTTTACTTTGGGGGTAGTCCTACATTGCCTTCAGAGATATTTGAAATTGTTATTCCCTTTCTTTCGAGAAAAAATTGTAATTGTGAGGGCTCAAAAAATATATATGAATGTTGATCCAAGAGGATCTTACATTTGCAAGGATATCTCAATTGGTATTTGGCCCCCAGTTGTATTGCAAACTGTTTCAATTCGAGGAACCTCTTCCGTCTAGTTTGAGTTGCTTTTGAGACGTCTGGAAACATGCTGATCTTACTATCCAGAAAGGTCACTTCTTTCAGCCTGAAAAACAGTCTAAGAAGTGCCTCTTTGTCTTGTTGAAAGACAAACACCACCACAAGAGTAGAACGACAGATTACTTCAAGGACTTCTGTTAAGTTCAAAGGGTTAGGAAATTCAGAAGAAACTTCTGGACCTGAAGTTTTCTGTTTTGGAGGTGGTCCGGTCTCAGGATATTTAAATATTTCTTTTAAGAACTTGTAGAACATTTCCTTTGGAGGTGTTGTTAACACCTTAGGAAAATTAAGAATTCTTAAATTCAACATTTTCATATAGTTTTCAAAGTTTTCCATTTTCCTAGTAAACAGTAATCTGTCCTGCAAAATAACAGACTGTAAACTTGTAAACTGTAAACAGCTTGTAAACTTTGAAATCTCTGATCCAAATTTTGAACTTTTCCTTCCTGATCCTTCAATTCCTCTTGTAATTTATCCAATCTCCGTTCTTGAACAGTCACCTGAGGTAGGGTTCCTGCACATAATTTGTACAAAGAGTCTAACGCTGTCCAAATAGACTCTAAAGTAATTTCAGCGGGTCTTACCAGAGGAAGGACTAAAGAAGCATGTCCTTCACTTGCTGAAATCTCAGCCACCTCCTCCGATGAAGTTGTTCCTGCCGAGAGCACTTGAGGATTAGGCAAACCTTCCAGCTCCATCGGCAACGCCATCCGTCCCTGTGGAACCGCCGCTATTCCACAGTCAAGCGGCTGCAGAGGAGGTGGAGGTCCCGCGGGGCTGAGCGAGACTTCGCTCCCGAGAGCCGAAATCTCTCTCCGATTCGGCTCAGCCGGTACGCCCTGTGGTGAAGATGTGAGGAAACGGGTTATTTCCTCCTGTCTCGTTGAAGCAGATCCTGGCTGCTGGGCTGAAGCAGCCGCTCTGCCTCGTCTTTTTGGCATGTCGCCAGCGGAGTTAAACCCGAAACGAGGTAGGAAATTAGATTCGCAGGAGAGCACAACTCAGCGTCCTCTCTACAACGCGGCCATCTTGTTTCTTGACCTTACAACGCGGCCATCTTGAATTTGTATATATAAAATGATAAAAAAAAAAAAAAAAAGAATAATGATAAGATCAATATTAATTTATTTCTTTTTAAAAATTTTATACCGCTGATAATCTCAGCGGTTTCCAGAATAACATTCATAAAAATATAGAATATAACAAACTGTTACACCAGGACCCGATAAGGTCATCATAAATTTCTCTTTTAACATAACAGTAATACTCAGAGTACTCTGAACATCTTCTCATCCACTGCACTATGGGCTCCTTTTACTAAGGTGCGCTAGCATTTTTAGCGCGCTAACCCCGCGCTACGCATCAAAAACTAATGCCAGCTCAATGGAGGCGTTAGCGTCTAGCGCGCGGGGCATTGCAACGCTCGCTAAAACCACTAGCGTAGCTTAGTAAAAGGAGCAATAGCTTCTTCCATAGCTTGATATATACCTGCTGCCAACTTTGTTTGTCCAATGCTGTCTTCTTAAGGCTCCTTTTACTAAGATGCGCTACCGCGCACTAAACTGCAGAGTACACTTCTAGTATAACGCCAGCTCAATGCTGGCGATAAGGTCTAGCACCCACACGGCAACTTAGCACGCGCTATTCCGCACATTAACGCCCTAATGCACCTTAGTAAAAGAAGCTCTTAGTAATATGTAAAATTTCTTTTTAGGATTTTTTCTTTCCTTGGTCTCTATAAATTATGGACTAAAATAATCAGAATTCTTATTGTTTGGTGACTTTGTTCACCATAAAAGATATTGTGGTTTTCAAAGTATTATATGCTTGTTTTTCAAGTTATTAAATTCATAAATAAAATTGTAAAAAGTACTAATATTGTATGTCTATAGCACCCTTGAAATATGTTTATTGAATTAGATTCCAAATAGAAACATAACAGTGGTATATATGTGATCAATATTTTATTATAAATTTATCTAGCATCACTGAATTTAAGAATAATTTAAAATGGCTAATCTAGACATTTCAAATTATTTCCTCTGTGTCCTGTTCAGTATTGGGCATTATGAGTTCTGAGCTGGTGAATTAATTTATTTTTTTACCTAAATTAAAATGAACATTGTTATGTAGAAACAGTGAGAATCAGAGTTAAAAGATCATCTCTGAATTCTGGAGATTATGTTGAGTCTTTTATTACAGCAAGAATAAAGGCTAACAAAACCAAAATCATACGGCGATACCTTTTCATTCCATTAAATTGAAATATTTCTTGACTAGCTTTCGGAAGTCAACACCTTCTTCCTCATTGAGGGCAAAAGATGACATTTCCTGAGAATAAAGGCGAATTATAAAAAGCATTCCAAAGATGGTCTAAAGCAGAAAGGGGGGAAGGTGCATGGGTGAGCAGAAGGTGACAGAAGGTTTATGGCTTATAATGTGTAAGAAAGCCTGGATTTCTTATCAGCTTCAAAGTGTCTAATCCTTCTAACTTCAAATGCCTTAGCATTCCAGGATTGTTTAATCTTTTCCTTTGAATACCCTGACCATAAAGTCATTGATGTGGTGGTCTGGTCCCAAAAACTGCTTCACATGGGAGTGTCACCTTGGTCTGTTCTGTGACATGTCTGTGCTTGTCTTTCAACAGCTGCCTTGTCTCACCAGTGTAGTATCCTTCTTATTTTCTGCACTGAATAATATACACTTTCCCCTCCGTATTTGCGAATTCCATATCTATGGATTCGCTTATTCACGGTTTTAAATCAAAAAATGCATTTTCATTTTTCAGGTTATTTTAAGCCCTGTAAGCCCCCCTCCCTTAAGCCTTACCTGGTGGTCTAGCGGAGTTTCGGGGCAGGAGCGATCTTCCCACGCTCTTGCCCCGTGCAGATCGCTCACAGGAAATGGCTAAAGAGACTACGGGAGCTCAAGGCAGCCATTTCCTGTGAGCGATCTGCAAGGGGCAGGAGCATGGGAAGATCGCTCCTGCCCCGAAAACCCGCTAGACCACCTGGTAAGGCTTAAGGGGGAGCTTTCAGGGCTTAAAATAGCTGGGGGAAGCGGGGGTTAGGGGCAGAACCGGCCCGAATATTATTCGCGATTTTTTAACATTCGCAGGCCGGCTCTGCCCCTAACCTCCGAATACGGAGGGAGAAGTGTACACTACATTAGGGGATGAACAGGAAAACCCTAAAGTTAGTCAAGAAATGTATTTTTAGTCCAGTAAAAAAAAGTTATTACCTTATATTCTCTTGGCTTTTTAAAATTTATTTCTCAACTTCTATTATGAACTTCCATAGCAACTGTAGATACTACTTTATCCTGTGACAGGAATCTTGAAAGAAGTCCTATGTTCTCTTTCTCTATAGTCTATCTATCTATATGTCTTTTTTATATATTTTTATCAAGCTTTCTATACTTCTTAATGACTTATTCATAAAATACAATTACTTTAGCTTTGATGAGCAATACACATTTCATCAACCTATTCTAATCTATTGTTGTGATGCATTTGATCTATTTGCACACCTTACATTTACTGTACACAAAATTGATTTAATATGCATTAACCTGTGAACTGATGTGCATGCAGCTAATGAGAGTACATTAAGAAGTTACTAAGCCATATTTAAAATTTGTATTAAACAATATGTGGGGGAGGACCCAAAAACAACCAAAATTAAGAACAATTCTGAAAATTCTACAAATGATTTTAAAAAAAAAAAGTTTTTACTGTGCATTTTCCATTTGTCTTCTAAAATTTGAATAGTATTCAGGAAAACTTTGCTATTCATAAAATTTGGGAAGCAATTTTATACCAGAAATGAAATTTAAGCCTTTTCTTTCCATCCTGTGGGAAGATATTTGTAGCATTGAGGAGTAAATTTTATATACGAGGGCTGTTCAAAAAGTATCAGACCTTAATTTTTCCTGCATAAACAAATAAAGCTATGGAGGTGTGGTTTGGTGCATGTATGTAGGCAACCCTAATGCGCATGCTTGAATTTTTTTCCTGCCTACAGAAGATGTCAGTCACTGGCAGACTGCCAATGAGTGTGGAAGTGTAAGTGAGCGCCGTTTGATTTTCCTTTTTGACAAAATGACATGAAAAGTTGAACAACGCTACTGCATTAAATTTTGTGTAAAGCTTGGCGAATCCCAAGTGGAAACGATCTGCAAGATTCATCAGGCCTTCGAAGATGAAGCAATTGGCACCACACAGATAAAGGAGTGGTACAACCACTTCAGAGATGGCCACACATCAGTAGAGAGTGAAGCACGTTCTGGTAGGCCTTTAACATCCAGAAATGAGATCATCATTGACCAAGTGAGGACCCTGGTGATGCAGGATTGTCGAATCACGATCAAAGAACTTGCAGATGAGGCGAGCATCAGTGTTGGATCCGTTCATTCCATTTTGACTGAGGATTTGGGCTTCAAGAAAATTTCAGCAAAGTTTGTGCCAAAGCTGCTAACGATCGAGCAGAAGCAACTCCGTTTGGAGATCGCACAGGACATGCTGGAGACTGTAAACAGTGATCCCAGCTTCCTCAGGACAGTGATCACTGGCGATGAGTCCTGGGTTTATGGGTACGACCCAGAAACCAAGTTGATGTCATCACAATGGAAGCATTCAACATCCCCAAGACCAAAAATAGCAAGGCAGGTCCGCAGCAATGTCAAAGTCATGCTGACCATCTTCTTTGACTCCAGTGGCATTGTTCATCACAAGTACGCACCACACGGCACTGCCATCACCAAGGGGTACTACCAGGAGGTTTTGCGTCGCCTTCGTAATGCTGTGAGTTGCAAATGGCTGGACCTGTGGGTTGCGGGCAATTGGCAGCTCCATCACGATAATGCGCCTGCCCATTCTTCACATTTAATACTGAGATTCCTGACCAATCACAACACAGCTGTGATTCCTCAGGCTCCCTACTGTCCCGACATGGCTCCGTGTGACTTCTGGCTTTTCCCCAAGCTGAAAATGCCCCTGAAAGGGACCAGATTTCAATCAAGAAAAGACATCATGCAGAATGTGACGTACTAGTTGCGAGCAATCTCAAAAGAGGTGTTCCAGCGCTGCTTCCTACAGTGGCAGACTTTGAAGGAGATTAGTATAAGATTGTTGTATCTGAATACGAGTATTTTTTATGAATAAAGGTCTGATACTTTTTGAACAGCCCTCAGATTTTGCCAAAAAAATCAGCACCAGAAAGGTCAGCACTTAGCGTGGTTCTCTAAACCACCTCCGGAGTTAGGTGCAGTTTATAGACTCACGTATAATGACTATCCACACATCTAACATTTAGACAAAGGTATTTGTGCCAGTGAAAACCAGGCCTAAATGCCTACACCTAAGTTGTGCATGGATTGGGCATATTCTATAACAGTGCTTTTAGGAACACCCATGGGCAGGGGAACACCCTGGCCACACCCCTTTTGAGAGCCACACACAAGAATTTACACGTGCTACTTTATAGAATACACTTAGAAAGTTGTGTGTGTGAATTGTAATTAGTGCCAATATTTGCTTAATTGGCAAATATCAGCATGGATTGGCTTGTTAAACAAATTGCATGTGCAAATTGTCAATGCACACAGGTTTGCACGTGCAGCTTTGGCCGTAGTATACAGAATCTGGGGGTAAACAATAGCATGAACTGGTCAAGAACAATGGAGGTACAATTTAATCACAGAGAATGTCACGGTGACCGAATTTGTCCTAATCCCCGCGGATAACCATGGAAAACCATCCCGTGTCATTCTTTAGTGTCTATCTCAACCTCAGTCCTTCTATACCAGCATTCTTCAATGCAAGGCTTGAAGATCAGTGGCTGTGCCCATTCTGATTCTTATTTGAGGCATGCATAGGATAATGAAGCCATTGTGACATCACTGATGAGGTTGGCTCTTAGGCATTGGTGGAATGAGGCATTATGACATCACAATATTTTCTCTGGATACCAGAGACTGTCATTCTTTAGTGTCTAAATCAACTTCAGTCCTTCTACACCAGCATTCCTAAATGCAAGGCTTGAGGGTCAGTGGCTGTGCCCATTCATACTCTGATTCTTCCCTCTCGTCTTAAAGAATTACATGGGGATGGTTTCCTGTGGTTGACCACGGGGATGGTGACAAATTCTCTCACCGTATCATTCTTTGACAAGTGAGTATTTTCTTCTGAGAGGCATTGTGCCATAGCAGACATTGATTAACTCTTTTTATGCCATTGTTATTTGCAAGAAGACAACAGAACAGCACTTTCTTTGCTGTTACAGACAATAGGGTCATGATGCGGATATTTTAGTGCTCTTTTGTTTTGCCTTTCAGATGTCTCTGCAGTTGATTATGCAAATTATTACCAGGCACTCTGGGACTGTAGTGGTGATCATGCAGATGAATTATCATTTCAGCGGGGTGATATCATCTATATTGTGAGCAAGGTAAAAGAATGAGTGTCTATAAGCCAATGTATTCACTGAAGTGCAGAATCTATAAATTCTGTATACTGAACCTACAGCATCCACAGTCCAGACTTGCAGGATCAGCCTAGAGGAGGCTCTTTAATTGAAGCTGCTTCGCTGAGTCTAGAGCAGCCTCTGTAATACAGGTCTGCATACCAGGCCCTAGCAAAATCAGGAGACCTGGTCTACACTTTATTTTATAGAAAATAAATTGAAAGACAGGGAAGTGAGAGTGATTGTTTCTGTACCATGATATTTAAAATGCCCACAAGCAAGAGTTTGTTAGTAATAGAATTTGTGTACATTACTGCACTGGTATCACAGGGGTAATTGAGTTGCTCAGTCAGGCGTAGCTGGGTCTTGTTTTGCCGGCAGCGCACAGGTGAATAAATTAACTATTCACACTTTGCAGAACATGTGCCCTGAGAGTGGGGGAAGGAAACAAAAATGGGACTGCATCTTCGAGTACCCTCTTCTGTTCACAGTTCCTCTTTTGGGGAATTACAATATGTTCTTAAGTTCTGGGTTAGGTTCCATCCAAAGTTGTTGTATGTTACAGACTTTCATTAGAAGTAACAAAAGACTTGGAAATAAAAGGGGTGTTGAAATTTTAAGCAGAACTATTACAGTTGCGAGTTTATATAATGCAAGAAAATCTCAGAAAGCATGTGTCATATATTGAGGGCAAGAGTCTTGAGGCAGACAGCAACCTTTGGAGCAATGATTTACAAGTCTATTATAAAATATAGTCACTATGGAGTACAAACAAGTTCAAGAAACTAGTATTCATGCACTTTTCATTTCTCCCAAAGTAACCTTATCTGCAAGTATAGAGTCTACATTGAAATTGTTTTGAAGATCAGGTGGTTGGGGGGGGGGGGAATAAAAGTGTGCTTATAGTTTGTCATTTCCAATGGCAGCATAGATTTTGCACACTGACTACACTTTTGCATTTTTGGAAAATTAAGGAAATAATTTTCAAAAGCCTTTGAGCCATTTTTGATCAGTATTGGTAAGGTTGGCCTGGTAGCTCACTAGCAGTGTTATGTACTGTTATGTGGATGAACTGGGATATGATTCCTGATTCAGGTATTCTCCTCTCTGGATTAGCCAGAACTAGGAATGCTGTGGAAGCAATATGCATAACCCCTGGAGAAAAGGATTCATAGTCGTTGCTCAATAACAGTACCTAGTGGATGGATTTATAGCCTATGAATACAGGGTTCTAGAACATAAGAATTTTCATACTGGGACAGACTAAAGGTCCATCAATCCCAGTATCCTGTTTCCAACAGTGGCCAACCCAGGTCCCAAGTACCTAGCTAGTTCCCAAGTAGTAAAACAGATTGAATGCTACTTATCCTATGAATAAGCGGTTGATTTCTCCAAGCCATCTCAATAATGACCTATAATAATAATAATAATAATAATTTTATTTTTATATATCGCCATACCAAAAAGGTTCTAGGCGGTTCACAACAAATAAAACTAATGCATACAATGCAGAAAAAATACATCGAATTATGAATGAAAAAGAACTTATTAAAAGTTAGAATAGGAAATTATCCAAGCCTTTTTTAAACCCCGCTAAGCTAACTGATTTCACCACATTCTCCGGCAATGAATTTCAGAGATTAATTACACATTGTATGAAGAAATATTTTCTCCAGTTTGTTTGAAATCTACTACTTAGTAGCTTCATCACATGCCCCCTAGTCCTAGTATTTTTGGAAAGAGTAAACAAGCGATTCATATCTACCTTTACCACTCCACCCAATATTTTATAGAAGGAAGGAGCCAAAGTCCATTGCTCTTGGTTAGTGACTCTCACTAGTGAACGATCTACTGTAGACAGATCAGTGGTTCTCAACCCAGTCCTCAGGGCACACCTAGCCTGTCAGGTTTCCAGGATAAGCAAAAACAAAAAGTCTCCCCTGACCCCCTGAGGTTTCCAGGATGTGCAGCATTAATATGCATGAGCTGTAATTGAGGCTACACATGGAAATCTATTTAAAACTATCTCGTGGTGGATATCCTAGCAGGTTGGGTATGTCTCAAGTACTGGATTGAGAACACCTGATCTAGATCAAGGATGTTAAACTGCAGTCCTGGAGTGCCTCAAACCACTCACATTTTCAGGTTATCCCTCATGAATATTCATAAGGTATATTAGCATGCATTGTATTCTTGTATTCAAATTCACCATAATCATATTCATAGAGGTAACCTGAAAAGCAGATTGATTTCAGGTTTCTCCAGGATTGCAGTTTGACTCCTCTAGATAATGTATTGGAGAAAATCCTTAGAATTTGGTGCGTGTCACATGAAAGGTGATTCTGTAAACTGGTGCCTAAATTTAAATGCCAATAGTGCACCTAGTTTATAGATACCAGCGCTTACACCTCTAATTGGCATCAATAAATTGGCAATTACGCACATAGGTGCACCTAACTCAGTGCACAGCTGTCAGGAGAGCTTAGGTGGGTGGAGCAGGGTATGTCACCAGGTGATGGCAACTTGTGGGATACTATCAGTTGTGCGCCGTGCATGGCACAGTTGTGCACACTCACTTATTCCCGCCATTGACCTGCCATAAGTAGGCGCACCTAACTTTTGGCATGATACTATGACTTTGCACACTCGAGCCTTTATAGAATAGGCTCTAATGCTTAGATTCTATAAATGGCGCCTGATCGGCACGCCTAGCTGATCTAGGTACCTAACTTAAGTTGGCTTTGTCAGTGCTGATCATTGAAAGCACCATTAAAAAACAATTTTACAAACATTTTTTAAATTAATTAGCTGGTAGGCGCCTACCACTTAGAGGTAGACATCTACACTGAGGCATCTACTAATAGGTAGGCATAATTAGGGGTGGATTTTGGATGTGGTTACACTTAAGCACCCTCATTTAGACCAAGAAAACCCTGGTCTAAATGGCAGTGCGCCTAAGGTTTTAAAGCCTACCATCACGTAAGAATGCTAGTTGTTGCTAGGTGTGATTCTATAAACTGCGCCTAGAGCAGTGGTTTTCAACCTTTTTACACCTATGGACCAGCAGAAATAAAATAATTATTCTGTGGACCGGCATCGGTCCGTGGATCAGCGGTTGAAGAACACTGGGCTAAGTCGTGGGCCAGACCCCGCCCCCATAATAGTACTAATTGTAACACTATTTTTTCCATTCATTTTTCACAGATACACACAATATAATCTTTTAACAGCACATAATGGTTAACCACAAAATTCAACTACTGACAGCAGATGTAAATTCTCAAAATTGACATAATTCAATCACTAAATTCAAAAATAAAATCATTCCCCCCCCTACCTTTGTTGTCTCCCTCCCTACATTCTGGCCTGCTCACGCCTGGCCATTTTATGCCGCCCCGGTATTATCTTCAGGCCGGCTCCCTCTTCCCCACTGATGCAGTGCACAAAGCTGTGGGCAGCGGCTCCTTGCGCGTCCCGTGCCTCATCTGGAAGCCTTCCTTCTGATATTGCAACGTCAGAGAGAAGGCTTCCGGTTCAGGCGCAGGATGCATGTAGGAGCCACTTCCTGTGGCTTTGTGCACTGAATCAGTGAGGAAGAGAGAGCTGGCTTGAAGATAACGCCACATCGATCGCACCGTGGACCGGCGGTTGAAGAACACTGTTTTGGGCCTGATGCACATGCTGGCCCTGTGGACCAGCAGGAAATTTCTGTGGACCAGCACCAGTCCACGGACCGGTGGTTGAAGAACACTGGCCTAGAGGACTAGGCACCTGGACTGAGAATTTGCTTAAAGGGAAAGTAGCACAATTATGTACTTTTTCTAGTCAAGATTTGTCTTCTATCTCTGTATTACAAGATGATGTTACAAAAATTAAATCTGCTAGTGAGGGAATGCAAAATCAAGTGAAAGTACTACAATCAGTAGAAAGAGAGTGAAAGAGAGTTTGATTTTGCATCATAAATTGGAACAATTGGAAAATCGTTTGCGTGTTAAGAATCGACACTTTTTAAATTTCCCTTGTTCACCTTTGCTTTCAGCTGAATGCTTAGAAAATATTTTAGGGAAATTTTAAAACTGGAAATATCTGAGTCAATTGTATTTCCAAAGGTTATGCACCTGCTATCGTCACTAGCAATATCAACTATAGGAATGGTGGATGTAGCCCCAGCATTAGCAGCTGGGGAACTCACTGCCTTCTTAGAGGACACTTTAGATATCATTTCCGCTCGTTCAACTTTGTTGGTAACTCTCTTGTCAGAAAGAGATAAATTGCTAGTTTTAGGGCTCCTTTTACGAAGGTGCGCTAGGGTTTTTAGCACACGCACAAAATTACCACGTGCTATAGCGCGCGGTAGCCGAAAATCTACCGCCTCCTAAAAAGGAGGTGGTAGTGGCTAGCACGCTCAGGAATTTAACGCGCGATATTGCGCGCGTTAAGGCCCCAGCGCACCTTTGTAAAAGGAGCCCTGAAAGAATTACTTTAAATATTAAAAAGTTGCTTTTTGCGGGCAGCCAATTCAAATTTTTCCATATATAACGAGAGCCACTCAGGAGCAAAGGAAACAGTTCTTGGCCCTGAAATCCAGGGTTTTGGCTATTGGAGCAACTATTTTCCTGATTTTTTTCCTGTAGATGTATGTTACATTATCAGGGTAAACAATGTATATTTTTTTATCATTCTCATTTGGAGAAATTTCTTTTGGAACATGAAAAAAGGATAATTAAAAGAGAAACTGCATCACAATGTTTATAGTTAGAATGCTTACTGGATTTCCATCAAGAATTATTTACTTTTAGTTTATCCTCGCAAATATCTCCTTGAAGTGGACTTTAGAATTAGTTTCTATTTGTAATATTTCTTGTAAAATATGTTTCACAAGTATTATTCTTTTCTTGTATAAAAACAGAAAAATGATCGTTTTATGTGACCTATACACATAACTGCCTGTTCCTCCCCAGTGCATGCCTCTCAAAGTTGCATGCTGTGGAATTTACTGTATATACTTGAATATAAGTTGAGACCCCATTTCCCCCCCCCCAAAAAAAAAGGAGGAAATATGGTTGACTCGAATATAAGTCAGGGGCTTAATATTCAAGTGCCATGCCCTGCCAGGATCTGCACCCAGTGTTCCCTCCGTCATGCCCTACCTTGCAAGGTTCTGCACTCAGCCCCCCTCCCTGCCAAGTTCTGCACCCAGCCCCCTTCCCTCCCTGCCCTGCACTCAGTCCCATTCCCTACCAGGCTGTGAACCAAGCCCCCTTCCCTGCCAGAGGCTCTGAATACTGTCCCTCCTCCTTGCCAGGCTCTGAACACTGTCCCACTTTCCTTCCGTGTACCCTTTTCCCCCTAAAAATAGCCAACCTCATCAGTGATGTCACAATGGTTGATTGTCCCATACTACCCTCTGCCCTCTAACCCAGCCAGCATATTAACCGTTCCCCTTAACTTAAACCACCAACTTAAACCACCTAGTGGTAGGCCAGGACAGGAGGGATCCCTCCCGTCTCCTGCCCCGACCGACACTAACAATTGCCACCCTCCCTCCTTCCCTCCATCGCGTACCTGTTGATTCCCTGGTAGTCCAGCGTGTATCCCGCTCTGAAATCCTCCAGAAGATTATACAGGTAAGTAGCCAGCAGCGCACCCAGGCCAGCACACAGTAGCGAGCTTTTCGTGCTGCCAGCCACCATCTGTAGAGCTACTGTATGTGGATAAATTTAGGCCAGCGATAAGGCTATCCCAACTTAAACCATATAGCTATCCATATAGCTGAATATTGCCGATTTCCATACAGCAAGTGTTAATCAACTATTGAATATGTATAGCAGCACAGCTCACTATCTGGATAGAAACACTGAAAATATGGAATAAAAATAAAGACCACATCCAGTGTTAATTTTGAATAGATGTACATGGTGTCCAGAAAAAAATGGGACCCCCTTACATAGCTTCAAAATACTTTTTAATTGTTTAAACATTTAGTATGACCTTTGAAAATACATTATTAGAATGGGTTTCTTTCTTCTTCTTTTTTTCCAAAAAGTTTTATTTATTTTCAAGCATAGAATGAACAAGTAATGGTCATGTCACAACAGAGCATCCAAAATTCATAACACTGGTCAACAAGCATTTTGCTACTGGAGTTCTGTCACCTGTACATTAACAAGGGCCACATGCTGATTCTAAATCTGAAAATAATTTTCGTCTATCACATCCTGTGTTTGTATCATTTTCGTCAATAACGTTACTGTGAAGCGCCGTATTTTACTGTTTCTGTAACACAATATTGCATTTTAGGACAGCTCATCGATCACATATACCAGTAATTTGAAAGTTTATACTAAAAAGTGATTCTACCTGTGAATTTTTATATTTTGTTTGTTTTTGTCTAAGATATTGTAATTATTATGAACAGACGAGGTTGTGTTAACCATCCTGATAATTTCTGTTATGTCTGCAGACAATTTACTGCACAAAATCAGTGAAAGAATCTGTCCAGCATACTTCAAAGTGGATACAAGCATTATTTTGGCTGTAAAATTGGTGACCAAGATAAAACTTGGGCACCTCATGTATGCTACACTGTCTGCTATTCCAGATTAACACAGTGGCTGAATGAGAAACGGAGGAAGATGCCTTTCTCAGTACCCATGGTGTGGCGTGAACCAACAAATCATCATTCAGATTGTTATTTTTGTATGACAAAAAAATTGCTGGATTCACAAAGAGGAATAAATCAAGAAGATTTTAATGATCTGGTTAGAGACTTCTCACTGTCAAAGGAGAAAGCAGAATTGTTGGGTTCAAGGCTGAAGCAATGGAATCTTTTAAGGCAGGACACCAAAATATCTTTTTTCCGTGATTGTCACACCGTCCTGGCTTCCTTTTACCAAATGGAAGGAAACATTTGTTTCTATACTGATATTAATGGGCTCATGCGTGAACTGATGAATGGAGACTATTCAATGATTCAAGCAAAGCAAGCCATAAAGCGGTACTTTTATACAATGGAAACCAGAAGCCATCTGTTCCTGTTGCTCATGCAGTTGGGTTGAAGGAAAAATATGAGTCAATGGAGACACTTTGAGATCACCACAGAGGTTCCACTGGTGATCTACATAGTGTGTGAGTTTTAAAAGTTGTGTCACTCCTTCTGGGTCTGCAAATGGGGTACACCAAATACATGTGCTTCTTGTGTCTTTGGAACAATCATGATGATGCCAACCACTGCAGGCAGAAACAAGGGCCAAACCGAGATGAATCCGTACCTGGCAGATACAATGTGAAGCACCTGCCGTTATTACATCGTGAGAAAATCTATCTTCCAGCACTTCAAATAAAACTGGGTTTGCTGAAAAATTTTGTCAAGGTGATGGACAGAAATGGTGATGCATGCGTTTGGTTTCAAGAAAAGTGAAGCTAAAACCAAAGGTGTTTTTGTTGGACCCAAAATCCGTGAACTGATCCTTGATGATGCATTCAAACAGAAGCTGAACCCAGCTGAATCAGCAGCATGGGAAGCATTCGTGCTGGTTCAGAATTTTCTTGTTAATCACAGATCAGAGAATTATGCTAAGCTTGTGAAGAACATGCTTCTCCTAGTACTCTTTGCTATAACCAGTCTGGTCTCTAGAATAAGCTCTACTATTGTCTACTGTAACCTATTTGTTGTCATGACTAGTCTGTTTTCAAACAATTGTGAATGTCTACTTGTAACCCGTTCTGAGCTTCTTGGAGAACGGGATAGAAATATAAAATAAATAAATATCAGCTAATGGGTGCCAGAATGTCATTTAAAATACACTTCTTACATTTTCACCTCGACTTCTTCCTACCCAATCTTGGTGATGTCAGTGATAAGCATGGGGAAAGATTTCATTAAGATATCAAGGTGATGGAAAGCAGATATCAATCCCAGTATGATGAGAGACTATTGTTGGTTCTTGCAAAGAGAGACAAATGTACAGTACAAGCGTAAAAGCAAGTGTCTCAAACATTTATGAACATGCTAACATCACTTTTGTGTGAGTTAAGAGAGGTGTAAATATATGCTGTAACATGTCTCCTTATTGTCTTCGTGTTTGTTTTCAGAGCAAACTCCTTAACATAAGTTTGGTGGGACACAGTTCATACTTGCAATATTGTGCCAATATAATAAACTGTCTAAAAAAAATCAGTAACGTGTATCTCAGAAACCTGACGTGCTAGATGAATTTCAATTACAGATCTGAAATCAGTGTCATTAAATTAACTAAGAACACTTCTTAAGTTCTCAGTAGCAAAGAAAAACTTTTTTTGTTGACCAGTGTAATTTGTCTTCGAAGTGTCTTTCTTCAGCCTCGACACGTCCACGAAGACTTCAACGCCATTGAGCTGTTTCATTAATCAAGAGCTTGATGCACTCCATCCTGTCGAAAAACAAAAGTGCTCAGAAATGTCTTGACTTTCAGGCAGAAGTTCATGCTGCAGTAGGACATTTTTGGGTTATTTGGAAAATGTTGAGCGTCCCATATTTTTGGGGCACCATGTATATACAAATATCCATATGAAGGCCAACACCCAGAACCATCTCCCTATATCCCTCACCTAATCTAGTAAAGTAGTACCATAGCTTTCTAGGGTTGCAACACACATTCCATGGGGGATATTCCAATGTTTTCTCATATATTCACTAGTTTTAGGGTTGCAATTGCTACTTCACATAGGTTGCCCTCCCTCCCTCCCCCCCCCCCCCCCCAAAGTGATTTCTCATAGATCCCATGATTTGGGGTTTTCAGTTACCATAGGAATCAGTTTTGTGGTAATGAGCACACTCTTTGACTATGTCCAGGGAGGGGTAATTTCCACTGAGTTTAGCACCCTCAGTCATTTTGAAAAGTTGCCTCCTATGGCAATGTTTTACAGTGGAGGATACCTGCAATGCTATCTTGCTGTTAGGTTGTAACTAGGATGTAACTTCTATACCTCTATAGTCTTTATCTTGAAAAGTTGGTGACCCTTGCATTAAAGCTTTTTATTGCTCTGCCTTATCTGTGGTGCTGCCAAGGGAGAAGCATAGAAGTGAGCAATAATGGAACAGGTTTTCACTGCTCTGGCCTGGCTCTACCTTCCCCAGTACAGCATTTTTGCTGCCCAACCCCAGATCTGGCTTTCTAAGCAGTGGCATATCCGGCTCAGTTGCCACTTTGGATGGAGCACCCCTTCCTCCATGCATCTACCACCCCCTCTTCCAGGCAGTGGTGGAGATGCTTGGAGCGGTGGCATGACCATGGTCTGCATGCGTGGGGCTGTCGGCTCTTCCAATTAGATGCTAACCGAAAATGTTTTTTCATTTTTGGCTAAAACCAAAATTAGCACCAAAACTATTTATCCATTCTTGCCTGAATCCAAAAATGTGACCAAAACCAGGTGCTTGGTTTCAGCCAAAACCAAAACTGAAGGAAAGGAAAGTCTTGAGTCTATGTGAATGTGAATAAAATTTATAAAGAAATACTAAACCATTTACAATTTCCATACAACTTAAATGGGATCAATAATTAAAGTCCAAAAATAATAAATTTTTCCACATTCTCACCAACAAGCTACTTCTGCCATCCAAATGCAGCTGATCTGATGATAGACTATTGTCATGCTGTCATGTGCGTCCAACAGTTCTTACATACAACCCTCCCCCCCAAATGGTATCTTTACAGGACCACCCCACCCCCCAACACACACAAACGTCTCTCTGGACTTGCAAAAACTGGCGGCAGCCATTCAGGAAGCAGCTCAGGGCCAGGCAGGAGCGCCAAAAAGCTCACTTCTGCCCAGTACACTGCTGTGCCATGAGAACTCAGACAGCCATTCAGGGAGGGAGGGGCTCAGCGTGGGGCAGGAGTGCGGAAAGCTCACTCCTGCCCGATACACTGCTGGACCACCAGGGATTCAAAAATCCGAAAAAGGTACAGGAGGGAGGTTAAAAAAATTGTTAGAGTTGGCCGGGACAGGAGACGGGAGGGATCCCCTCCTGTCCTAGCCTAACAGGTCATAGAGTAGGTTGGCGGAGGCCTGCCACAAGTCCAGGAGGGGGATGGGTGAGCGATGACCCAAATATAAGTCGAGATCCCCATTTTTGGGCCATTTTTGACCCAAAAATCTCATCTTATATTCGAATATGTACGGTAAGTTAACTTTTTTTTTTCTTGCTGGAGGTGAGCTCTTACGGGCCAGGAAGGGCAGGGCATTTTTTTCAGCAACCACCGTAAACATGGGGTTAAATTTCTGCCATAAACAAAAATTGGGAGGATTTCAGTCCCACAAACTGAAACCTGCAGAAAACAGCTGTTTGGATTGGTTTCTGCACCAGAAATGAAAATGAATTTAAGTCGGGCTATACTGTCAGTCCCCTGATATCAGGGGAGGCCAGCAGAGCCAACGCTGTGTGCATGTAGACTGTGGTCCCATGGCTGCTCCATGCACCCCTTTATAGGGTTACCAGACTTTCATATTTCCCCAAAATATGTCCTCCTTTTGAGGACATGTCCAGGGTTCCGGGTGGCTTTTCAAAACCTGGCACTTTGTTCGGATTTTTAAAAGCCTCCTGAAATCGCGTCGGGCAGGGAGGAAGTCCATGCATGCACAGATGCCACGCGATGATGACATGCTATGACATCACGCACTGACAAGAGCAGCCAGCAAGGGGCGGGACTAGGGTAGGACTGGGGGGCAGGATTAGGGCATTACAGGACAGGGATGGTTGGAACTGGGCAGGCCTGGAGACAGGTTAAGGGTCCAGATTTTCCGATTGAAAAATGTGGCTACCGTATTCCCTTACGGCCTACATCCAGAGTGGACTTCACCTTGATGTGCCACTGTAAGCAATCAGTTCTCTCTCTGTACCTAAATCTAATGCATAATGTCTGAGAAGCAAAACTTTAAAATTAATTCACCAGCAGACCAGAAGCCAATGATGAAATACTAGGAGAGGAGTCACATAATCAAGTCTTCACACATTAAGTAGCATCTTAACAGCTGTATTTTGGATGAGTTAGAGATTTTGTTAGATTAATCTATGTTTATTTTTCTGTCTTTGATTCATTATTTTTATTCATTTGTAAACCATGTTGAATGTTCTTTGATCATGAAAATGGTATAAAAATGTTTATAAATAAATTAAATAAATGGCTTACAGCCAAAGTAGGAATACCATTATATAGAGAGTTATAATAATTGATCCTGCTTAGAACAAGGTTGTGTATCAAATAACTCCTGATCAGTTAACTATAACAATGATCTAAGAGAATGCATTTTAAAGTAGTGCAGAGAAAGAAAAAAAGAATACACCACTGCCAAAATATGTAAATAAAAGAAAGAAACAAAATAGTTGAATTTCATTCCCAAAACCATCACAAATTGAGGTTAAGAGTTTCTTACATAGCAACATAGCTTCTGACTTAGACAAACTAGCTTTCAGTTTATGCCACCTTTTAACCATGCAAGATGCTCAAAACCTATGTCTAAACTATAAACTCCTATACGTTTGCCAAAAGGTGCTTAAAAAGATACAAAAAAGAAGGCAAAAGATGTCAGTAAGGACTCTATGAGTGTGTCTATCAGCTAATCACAGACCAAACCACACAAATACCAAATGTCAATTGAGGAGTAGGGACGCTCTCAGTGTGAGGTTATTAGCGACGGGAGAACAAACTCCAGCGCTTCCACTACAAAGACGGAGGTGAATCACCCCGCCTGCACACCATCATCGGGCGTCCCTAGTGTGCAAAATCAACTGTGCAGAATTAATAACAATAAATAAGTCACAAACAGTGAACTAGTGAGAGAGTGAATCACACTGAAAACCTATGTCTGGCACTAGAGATGATTAGCACCAGACTAGTGTCGGCATTAGTGAGTGCAGAATGCACATAGGGCTGTGGCACAGGAGACAATTATGCGCACCAAATATTAGTGCAAATAGTTTGCAAATAAGATGTTAAGGAGGTCATTTCATATTCCTTCTCAAACTCTGAGAACAGCACACAAAACAAAGCTACCCATACCATGAAAATCTAATACCAGCTCGGAGCAGGCGTTAGGGTATTTGAAGAGAGGACTTCCCATGATTCTTTCTTTAAAATCTGCCATTTTGTATTTAATTTAGAAGTAGAAGGAAGCCTGTGTAAGCTCTTAAATGCTAGCAGTGAGAGACGAATGTGTGCGAGTCAGAGCAGACCTGAAACTGAAAACACACATTGCTGTTTCCTGCACCTAAATATAAGCCTTCCATGTAAAAAATAAAAAAAAATAAAAATTGGGAAGCTATATTTAAAGACGCAGAAAACAAGTACCAGTGTCTGCTTCACCCTCAGGTTTGCCTGGCACCAAATTCTACTAGAATTCTTCAAATCAAAAACAGTTATAAATAATGCTTATGAATAAAAGAACAAAACCAAATAACTTGCGTAGGGTTACCATATGACTCCAGAAAAAGGAGGACGGATTGAGACACTTGTGCATAAGAGCTGAGCTTACTGCATAGCTCTTGTGCATGTATGCCAGGCACGTTCCTCCCCCTTAACTTCCCAATGCTCAACAGTAACAGCACACATATAATTTGCATGCTATTAGCGATGAGCATTCGGAATTTGTTTTGCTGTGCTGTTCTCGTGGTATTTGCCAGTGCTGTTCTGTACAGCGCTGGAGTTTTGAACATCGGCCTACCTAGGGTTACCAGATTTTCCCAAAGGAAAATCCGGACCCATGGCTATGCCCATGGGCCCGCCCAGTTCTGCCCCATTCCATCGTCATCACACCCTGTTCCACCCCTGCCCCCAGACGGCATCCGCGCATGCGTGGATGCCCCTTCCCGACGTGATTTTTATAGGAACCTTTTCAAAACCCAGACAAAGTGCGGGGTTTTGAAAAGCCATCCGGACCCCCGGATATGTCTTCGAAAAGGAGGACCTGTCTGGGGAAACCTAGGCCTACCAGTGAGCAACCAGTTCTAGAGAGCAATTTAGAGCAGGGCTGCCCAAGTCCGCTCCTCGAGATCTACTGGCAGGCCAGGTTTTCAGAATATCC
Organism: Geotrypetes seraphini; assembly: GCF_902459505.1. Lineage (NCBI taxonomy): Eukaryota > Metazoa > Chordata > Amphibia > Gymnophiona > Dermophiidae > Geotrypetes > Geotrypetes seraphini. Next base: position 79,753,066 of record NC_047096.1, on the reverse strand, counting down.
ACAATGAACATAAGAACATAAGCACTGCCTCCATTGGGTCAGACCCGAGGTCCATCGTGCCCAGCAGTCCGCTCACGCGGCGGCCCAACAGGTCCAGGACCTGAACTGTAATCCTCTATCTATACCCTTCTATCCCCTTTTCCAGCAGGAAATTGTCCAATCCTTTCTTGAACCCCAGTACCGTACTCTGCCCTATTACGTCCTCTGGAAGCGCATTTCAGGTGTCTACCACACGTTGGGTAAAGAAGAACTTCCTAGCATTTGTTTTGAATCTGTCCCCTTTCAACTTCTCCGAATGTCCTCTTGTTCTTTTATTTTTTGAAAGTTTGAAGAATCTGTTCCTCTCGAAAAATAAAAGAGAGAGATTTGCATACCAAGAAGGCAGTGCAGGCAAATCTCTCTCATGCATGTTCATTGTGGATATCCTGAAAACCTGGCCTGCCAGTACATCTCGAGGACCGGACTTGGGTAGCCCTGATTTAGAGGATCAGAGTTAAGTAAGAGAATATAAGCAAAAGTCTGTAAGTCATTCATATAATAGAAACAGCTGAATCCTAAAGTCTGAATAAGTGTAACTAAACGAGCCAAGAAGATATTATAAACAAGATGGCGCCGGGATGGTAGTTGGAAAGAGAACCTCCGTCCGTGTTTTGCCTTGTTCCGATTTTATTTCCAGTATCTACCCCATCTGGGACTAGTTTTGTTCATTTGTTTACTGCTCGTTCGTCTCCGTCCTGAATCCGACGACCAAGGCTGGATTTTCGATTCGTTTCTGGAGCCGACCGTCGGTTCTAGCGAGAGGAGACTCCGAGCAGTTCGGCTCCCGTCCCACACTGTTTCCGGCGGCCCCGCCCGTCTGCAGCCCTCCCCGACCGGCAACCTTTGCTTCCCACACCACTCTACTGCCACCGTACCCTGCAATACTCGTGGCCCCGCAGAGGAATTCTGGCAAGGTTACTCTAGCGGCTGAGCAGAATCTGTAAGCTGCAACACATGCCTGGCTGCGTCAGATCTCCTGGCAGGGTCGGCTGCAGCAGATCTCCTAGCAAGGTCGGAGGGTGGGTAAGTCGCACGGGAGGTCCCTGGAATCACATCCCAAGGATCCGGGCAGGAGAAAAGAGCGAAACCGCGCATCTGGAAGGAACTTCTCAACTAGCCAACAGACTAATCTATAGGGCCTCGCAGCTACTGTTTCCACCACTGCCCGAGCGCACGGTTACATAAGAACATAAGAACATAAGAATTGCCATCTCCGGATCAGACCCATGGTCCATCGAGTCCGGCGATCCGCACACGCGGAGGCCCAGTCAGGTATACACCTGATTGTTCTAATCACCCATATCCCTCTATGCCTCTCATAAGGAGATGTGCATCTAATTTGCCTTTGAATCCTAGCACAGTGGATTCCTTAATAACCTCCTGTGGAAGAGCATTCCATGCGTCCACCACTCGCTGCGCAAAGCAGAACTTCCTGACATTTGTCCTGGACTTGTCACCCCTTAGCTTCAAACCATGTCCTCTTGTCCGTGTCACATTGGACAATGTAAATAATTTGTTTTTCTGCTCTATTTTATCGATGTCTTTCAGTATTTTGAACGTCTCTATCATGTCCCCTCGCAGCCTCCTCTTCTCAAGGGAGAACAATCCTAGTTTCTTGAGTCGTTCCTCATATTCCAATTTCTCCATACCTCTTATTAGTTTCGTTGCTCGTCTCTGCACCCTCTCCAGCAGTTTTATATCCTTCTTTAGGTTGGGAGACCAATGTTGTACACAGTATTCCAAGTGTGGTCTGACCATTGCTCTATAAAGCGGCATTATGACTTTCTCCGATCTACTTGTGATTCCTTTCTTTATCATGCCCAACATTCTGTTTGCTTTCTTTGCCGCTGCCGCACATTGTGCCGACGGCTTCAGGGTCCTATCTATCAGTACACCCAGGTCCTTTTCTTGTTCGCTCTTACCCAGAGTTGCTCCTGACATTCTATACTCGTGTTCCTTATTCCTACTACCTAAATGCATTACTTTGCATTTCTCCACGTTGAACTTCATCTGCCATTGCTCTGCCCATTTCTCTAGCTGATACAAGTCGCTCTGGAGTTCCTCGCTATCTTCCTGCGATCTGATTTCCCGGCATAGCTTTGTGTCGTCTGCAAACTTAATGATCTCACTGGATATTCCGCCTTCCAGGTCATTGATATATATATTAAATAGAATCGGCCCAAGTACCGAGCCCTGGGGCACACCACTAGTCACTTTCTCCCAGTCTGAGAACTTCCCATTTATGCCCACTCTCTGCTTCCTGTTTTCCAGCCATTTGCCTATCCACCTTTGTATATCTCCCTCTATTCCATGGCTTTGTAGTTTCCTGAGAAGTCTTTCATGCGGAACTTTGTCGAATGCTTTCTGGAAGTCCAAATAAATTATGTCCACCGGCATTCCACTATCAATTTGCTTGTTCACGGTCTCAAAAAATTGAAGCAAATTCGTTAAACATGATTTCCCTTTCCTGAACCCATGTTGACTGGGTTTCAGCAAGTCGTGTGTATCTAAGTGCCGGACTATGCTATCCTTGATCAGTGCTTCAACCATCTTTCCAGGGACAGACGTAAGGCTCACTGGTCTGTAGTTGCCCGGTTCTCCTCTCGATCCTTTCTTGAAAATTGGCGTGACATTCGCTATCTTCCAGTCATCTGGTATCTGTCCAGTTCTGATTGTCAGATTGGTGAGTTTTTGCAATAACTCTCCGATTTCAATCTTCAATTCTTTTAAGACTCTCGGATGAATTCCATCCGGTCCAGGGGATTTGTCACTTTTAAGTTTGTCGATCTGGTAGTATATCTGGTCCAACTCCACTTCAACTGTGGTGAGGCTGTCTTCTATTACTCCATTAAACACTTTCATTGCCTCTGGTATTTTTGCAGTATCCTCCTCCGTAAAGACAGACGCAAAGAAGGAATTTAGTTTGTCCGCAATTTGTTTATCTTCCTTAATGTACCCTTTTCTTCCCTGGTCGTCCAGGGGTCCCACCGCCTCTTTTGCGGGTTTTTTTCCCTTTCACGTATCTAAAGAAGGGCTTGAAGTTCTTGGCCTCTTGCGCTATTTTTTCTTCATAGTCCTTTTTGGCATCCCTCACCGCCTTGTGACATTTCTTCTGTTCGTCTTTATGTTTTTTCCATGCTTCGGTCGTTTTGATGTGTTTCCATTTTTTGAAAGAGTCCTTCTTTTCTTTTATGGCTTCCTTCACCTGTCTGGTAAGCCATGCCGGTTCTCCCTTACCTTTTGTTCTCCCTTCCTTGGAGATCCTCGGAATGTGTAGGTTTTGTGCTTCTGTGATAGTACTTTTCAGTAGGGACCATGCCTGGTCTACTGTTTCAATTTTATCCACCTTTTTCTTGAGTCGTTGTTTCACCATGGCTCTCATGCGATCGTATTTGCCCTTTTTAAAGTTAAAGGTTTTGGTTAAGGTTTTGGCACTTTTTCTATTCCCGATGTCAAGCTTAAAGATGATCACATTGTGATCGCTCGTCCCCAGCGGTACCGTAACTTCTACTTCTTTTGTCGGTCCCGTGAGGCCATTTAGCACCAAGTCCAGGGTGACGTTGCCTCTTGTCGGCTCTTTCACCATTTGTTCCAGGAAGCAATCCCCTAGCGCCTCCAGGAACTTGGCCTCCTTGCCGCAGTTGGAGGTTCCTAGTTTCCAGTCTATCCTCGGGAAATTGAAGTCTCCCAATATTATTACATTGCCCGTCTTGCATTCTCGTTTGATTTCCTCTATCATTTCTAAGTCAGTTTCATCCGCCTGTCCCGGGGGACGATAAAAAAGGCCAATTTTCGTGGCTGCACTGTTTTGTCCAGGAATCTTGACCCAGAGGGACTCTAGCTTCTCTTTCGTTTCCATCGTAGCCACTTCAACAGATTCTATTCCTTCCTGCACATATAGGGCAATACCTCCACCTTTCTGCCCTACTCGATCTCTTCTATATAGTTTGTATCCCTGAAGTACTGTGTCCCATTTGTTTTCTTCATTCCACCATGTTTCTGTTATGCCAATGATTTCCAACTTATCATTTCTTGCTATTGTCTCTAGTTCCCCCATTTTGTTTCCTAGACTTCTAGCATTCGTATACATACATTTGAGTTCTCTTCGAGTTACTTTTATGGACTTTCTACTCTTTGCTGTCCTTACTGTTACTTTCACGGTATCCTTAACCGCTCCAGTGTTGTTTCCCTTGTTTGTTGTGCGGTCTTCCTCTCCTATGTCTGAGTTGTCCCTTTCTGCCTTGTCTTCCTTATTTGCTGTGAGATCGTCCTCTCCTGTGTATGAGTAGTAGCCCATTGTTCCTACATCGGGGCATCCTGTCGTCCGTGCCATCGACTGGTGGTCGACTGTCGGCTTTCCCCTATTTATTAGTTTAAAGCCTTCTCGATGGCCCTCTTCAAGTTGCCTGCCAATACTCTCGCTCCTTCCTTGTTGAGGTGTAGTCCGTCCTTTCTATAGTACTTGCTTTTCCCCCAGAACGCCGTCCAGTTGCGCACGAAGTCGAAGCCTTCTTCTTCACACCATCGTCTCATCCAGGCGTTAATAGCTTGCAATTCCCCTTGTCTCTTTCCATCCGCTCTTGGTACTGGGAGGATCTCGGAGAAGGCCACCTTCACCTCCCTGATCTTCAGCTGTCTTCCAAGTGAGCGGAGCTGGCCCTTCATCTCTTCCCTGTCATACTTCCGTCCGCTTACATCATTTGTTCCCACGTGGATGAGCACAGCAGTATCCTCTCCCCCTGCACTGTCTATGATCCTGGAGATCCTGTTGGCCACATCCTTCACTCTTGCTCCAGGCAGACAGGTGACGATTCTGTCCTCTCTTCCTCCTGCGGTGTGGCTGTCTACGTGACGTATAATGGAGTCTCCTACGATGATCCCCATCTTCTTTATTCGGGGGTTTCTTGGGGGTCGTAAGTCCACGTCTTCGGTATAGGGCCAGTCTTCTTCTTCCAGTGCTACTCTTGAAATTGTTTTCGTCTCTTCAGATGGGGGGACGTCTTCCTGTGATCTCTCTCTTCCTTCTGGTGTGCGGATATCTCCTACCTCATCTTTGGTTTTTTCTGTGTTAGCTTGAACATCTCAGAGCCGAGCTTGCCCTCCTCAGCTTGCCAGTGGATATATCTGGCTTATTTCTTGGCAGCTGTACTTTCCCCCGACTGTGGTTCTCCTATTATAGCCTGCACTCGCAGTACGAGACAACCTATGGTGCACATAACTTTTAAACTGCTGCCACTGAATCGGATTTAATGCCACCTGATTTACTGCTAACTTAACTGTTATTTTAACTGTAGTTATTGCATCTGATATGATGATATCTAATTTTCTGATCTACTACTAATTCAACTGATTTTCTGATTAGGTGATATCTGATTTACTGATCTACTGCTAATTTAACTTTTAAATTGTTGCCACTGAATCGGATTTAGTGCCACCTGATCTACTTCTAATTTAACTATTAATTTAACTGTTAATTTAACTGTTGATACTGAATCCGATCTAGTGCTATCTGACTCACTGCTAATTATTCAACATAGAAACAGAAAGTAACAGAAACACCAAATAGCCATTAGGTCAAGAAGGAGTCATTCTAATCTGCAAGCATGAATTTCCTACTGATTTTACTAATCTATTTAATATGCGACAACATTAAGGATGTTAAGTCACTCTATCCACAGCTACACTCAACCCATTATCCTGATCTACCCATCAGGCTTATAATTAACCAACAAGAAGACAGAACAAACCATATCAAGGTAATCTTGAGCAACGGAAGACATCAACGTACTTTAAAAAATTAATGGATAAGGGAAGTAAAACCTATCAGAACCACTACATCTACCAAACCTATCTTATCCACATCCATTCCCTGTGCATATTTCAACACCAGATCTGTCAGAAATAAAGCATTCTTAATTAAAGATTCATCAGCAAGAAAATAGCCTATCTATTCCTAACAGAAATGTGGCTTTTGTCTGAAGATGACCCAATAATAAATGATCTTCTACCAGATAATTTTAAAATTCACATGCTAAATCGTTATGGAAGAAGAGGGGGAGGCTTAGCAATTGTTGCTAAGGAAGGATTTGTAGTTGAATTATTGGATTCCAAAATGACCAATCAATTAGAAATATTAGCCTGTAAAATTAGCAATAAGGAACTAGAAGATTCCCTTTCTTGTATATTATTCTATGTTCCGCTGAAAAGCTGGCTAAAAGCTAGAGAGGACTTATGTGAATTTGTCCTACATAACTCAATCATTTCATCACATAATTTAATTGCAGGAGACATCAACTTACATCTAGATGAAGTGGACAATCCAGAAGCAAAAGACTTTAAAAACTTTCAATCATTATTCAACTACAATTTCCCTTTACCCACTCAAACACATGAAAAAGGCCATCATTTAGATGTGGTAGTGATGTCCACAAAGGAGACCCTAGACCCTTCCACCTCTTTCGGTCGGTACTTGGTGTCACATTATCTGGTCCGACCATTTCACTTATTATTTCAACCTAAGCTGGACTCAACCAAAATCTAAGACACACCCACGGACAAAGAGAGAACACCTCACAAGAGGCCATATCAACCCAGAGGAATATTGGTCACAATATGATCTACAAGCGAAGATAGAAGAAGGAGTTGATTTCTATGATCACTGGATGAAAACTAGCACATCCATTTTAGATAAAATTGCCCCTAAATGAAATGGTAAAAGCTGCTCAAATAAATACAACAAATGGTTCGACATCAAACTCCTAACAATGAAACAATCAATAAGATGATTAGAAAGAATCTGGAAAAAAATGGGAAAACTGTCAGATCGGGACAACTGGAGATCCAACATAAAACTCTACAAACAACAGATAAAAGAAAAACGTAAAACATTTTACTCATCCAAAATTAACTCTAGCTCAAAAGGAACTAATATAAAAGAACTGTTCAACATAGTTACGAATATATTTGACATCACACGCTACACTCAACCCATGCATAACATCAAGTTACCCTCAGCAAATGATCTAGCACATTTTGATTCAAAAATTAAAAACCTAAGAAATAACTACTCAATAATTGCCGCATCCGAACATCAATCAACTGATATACAAAGAAATGAAATACCAGTGGACATGATTTGGAGTTCCTTCCACAATTTAGAATGGAATAACTACATCAAGTTATATAACAAATACTCTAAATCATACTGTGTCCTGGACTCATGTCCCCAGAAATATAGAATAACATTTAGCATTGGTTTTTGAGCTCCATTTACTGAATAGCCCTTAGTGTATGCTCTGGTGGATCATCCTCCACTGCTATCCCCCTAACAATGGCTCTGTCTTGGGACCTTTTCTTTCTATGAATTTGTTCCTTTGCTGATCTGATCTCCCATCACTTTAAGTATCATCTTTATGCTGATGATTCTCTGGTCTACTTTTTCTCCTAGTCCAGTCCCAAATCTGTCTGCTTGGCTGGCATTACTGCCTGGATGACTCACTACCATTGAAAAACTTTTTGGGGGGAGGGTAATTTTCTGTGTGTAAAGTCTTTTTTATGCAGAAAACGCCTTTTATAAAATTTTTCAGCAATAAGGTGGCACATAACTTATACACACATTGGAACTAAGAACTAGGGATACCATATTGAATAGGCCAAACTCCTTAGGATGTGTGGCGCAGTGGTTGGAGCTACAGCCTCAGCACCCTGGGGTTGTGGGTTCAAATCCTGTGCTGCTCCTTGTGACTCTGGGCATGTCACTCAGTCCTCCATAGCCCCAGGTACGTTAGATAGATTGTGAGCCCACCGGGACAGATAGGGAAAATGCTTGAGTACCTGATTGTAAAAACCGCTTAGATAACCTTGATAGGTGGTATATAAAAACCTAATAAACTTGAACTTGAAACTTGAACTTAGGAGGTGTGTAAATATTGTGAACTTAGCTGCAATCGTAAACCTAATATTAGATGTGAAGATAGATAGGATGATTGATTTGGTATGAACATATATTGTACATATAAGTAGGACGATTGATGTGCCGGTAACATAAGTAGGATGATTGATTGATTATGCCATAATTATGCTGGTATTAATAACTCTGTATTGTAACACTGCTACAGAAGTCCCTGTAACTCTGTATAGAGCTCATGTATTGTAACACCTCATAGAAGCTGTTTGTAACTCTACTGTATATTATAACACCTCCACAGAAGCTCAGGTATTGTAACAACTTTTACAGAAACTCATGCAAACTGCTCTGAATTGACATCCCAAGTCATTAGTAGCTGTTTAGAAGCTAACAATAAACAATATTATTCTCAGCGAAATCCCGGCTATCTGACCACGCCCCATTCCGCCCTGGCCATTCCCCTTTCCACTTTCGGCCTGCCCTGTTCTGCCCCATGCTACACCCACGAAAGCCTCATCTCATTATTCATGACCTCCGAGCCATGTCTGAGGACCTCCAAGCATGCACAGACGCATGGGATCTAATCTAATCTAATCTAAATCTTGGGTTTATATACCGCATCATCTCCACAGGTGGAGCTCGACACGGTTTACATGGTTAGGAAGCAACGGAACTCCAGTGGGTTTATAAAAGTAAGTAAGAGAGAGGTTAGGTGTGATAATAATAGGGAGGGGACGGGTTATGTTTTGGAGAAGAGCCAAGTCTTCAGAAGCTTACGGAATGGTAGAAGGGGGCTCAGGTTGCGGAGAGGGGAAGGGAGACTATTCCAGAGCTGAGCGATTCTGAAGTGGAGGGAGGACCCGAGTTTACCGACGAGGGAGATACCCTTTGAGGAGGGGAAGGATAGTTTTAATTTTTGCGTGGATCTGGTGGAGAATGGATTTGAGGAATTCCAGGATAGAGGAATAAGAGGTGGAAGGATGCCGTGGAGCATCTTGAAGGTTAAGCAGGCACATTTAAAATGGACCCTGGAGATGACAGGAAGCCAGTGCAGCTTGAACAGAGGTCCTCCACGCACAGCCAGAGCTTTCAAAAACGCAGACAACTGCTAGGTTTGGGAAAATCTGTCCAGGGACCCAAACAGTCCTCTAAAAAGAGGACATGTCTGGGTTTTCCTGGACATCTGGTAACTCTAGTTAGAACCATCCATAAATATTTTGAGTTGAGTACATTCAGATTGTTGATTCAGGACTTACCATATTTTTCGCTCCATAAGACGCACTTTTTCCACCCAAAAAAATGGGTGGAAAAAAGGGTGCGTCCTATGGAGCGAATACCCCAATCCCTCCCCCCCTTTATCTTATTTAGACCGCCGCCACTGCTCACCTCTTAACCACTGCTGCTGCTGCTGCTGGTTGCTCACTGCAGCCGAAAGTAGAGGAAGGGAAAGACCAGGCGGGTGTAGCAATTGCACACCGCCGGCCCAGAAGCCTTATTCCCAACATCAAAGGCCCAGACCTTCTCGCCGACGTCAGAATTGACGTCGAGAGTAAAGCTTCTGGGATGACGGCATACAATCGCTGCACCCACCTGGCCCTTTCCAGCAATTTTTCTTCATAGGGGTAAAAAGCCGCTGTAGGGAGTGAAGCGCCACTGGGTCTCTACTCATCCCTCACTCTCAGGCCACTCTGAATGCTTTAGACAGGAGTCCCCCCCACGCTGCTGCTGCTTCGTGGACATGTTCTCACAGCGGCAGCAGCGAGAGACAATTAAAACCATCAAGCGGGCGGGCAGGCTTGGGGGGGTGAAAGAGGACATGCTGGAAGGCAGTGAGAGGAACATAGGAGGGAGGGAGGAAGGGACAATTGTTGGGCTTGAGTTGAGGGGGGTGAAGATGACTAAGGCAGAGAGGGGAACATAGGAGGGAGGGAAGAAGGAAGGGACAATTGGGCCTGAGTTGGGGGGGGGGGGAAGATGACCAAGGCAGTGAGGGGAACATAGGAGGGAGGGAAGAAGGGATAATTGTTGGGCCTGAGGAAAGAAAGAAAGAAAGAAATCACCAGACAACAAAGGTAGGGAAAATGATTTTATTTTCAATGTAGTGATTAAAATGTGTCCGTTTTGAGAATTTATATCTGCTGTCTATATTTTGCCCTATATTTGTCTATTTTTCTATAGTTGTTACTGAGGTGGCATTGCATATTTTTTAAAAGTCGTCTGCATTGACATCTGTGCCCTGTCCTGCCCACCCTGTGCCCTCTCCCAGCCTACCACTAGACCACCAGAGGGGGGACAGGGTGCAGAGCTTGGCATGGAGGGGAGACAGGGTGCAGAGCCTGGCAATGAGTGTGGGGTTGGGTGCAGAGCCTGTCAGGGAGAATTTGGGTCAGAATGTTTTATTTCTTGTTTTCCTCCTCTAAATTTAGGATGCGTCTTATGGTCAGGTGCATCTTATGGAGCGAAAAATACAATAATTCTATCTAGGCTGTACTATTGCAATATCATCTATGTTGGGGTTACCAGACGTCCGGATTTTGAAAAGCTTCTGGCAATAAGCAACATCGGGACAGCATCCACGCATGCATGGATGCAACGTAGTGATGTCACACAAATGCGCATGACATCATCACGTATCCACGCATGCATGAATGCCGTCCGATATCACTCATTGCTCATGCAGGTTGAGGGGGTGGGGTGGGGCAGGGCGTGAGAATGAGCCTGGAGGGCGGAACAGGGCGTGGCCAGCCAGAACAGGCATGCCTGGGGGCGGAGCCATGGGTCCGGATTTTCCATTTGGAAAATCTGGTAACCCTAATCTATGTGGGCTGTTCAAAACCTTTGATCATAAAACATCAGCTCCAGGCCTGCTGAAAAATTTTTAATGCTAAAGGTAGGCATTCCTCGCTATGCATTGCACGGAGTGCTCATATTAATACTAATGAGCTCATTGTAATGCATTTGCATAGGATTCTCGGTGGCTGCTACCACAACTGGTAAAAGCCACCGAGAATCCTTTTGTGCATCAGAGGCTTAACTAGCTTGCAAACTAGACTGGCTACAACCAGTCTTACTTGCACTGGAAGCTTTTGAGCATCTGGCCCTTGAAGTTTAGCTGATTACATTAATGATAGGACTGAAGCATGCTGTGGACAAGGACATATAGCTCTGCAGAAACTGCTGAGCATGCCCAGTGAAGCTGAAGAATCTCCTAGAAAGCTCTGAAAGAGAATGGTGCTGTCAGGATGACATCACTTAAGTTATGAGACTGGTGGTCTGCTGTCCTCTGAAAATATCTATTACAAGTACGTAGCTTTGTTTTATTTCTTCTTTTTGTCCAATTGTTTATAAAATCTTATTTTCTTCATTTTGAAATGGGTGCTACTCTGGACTTCAATTATCTTCAGTGGCTCCAGATTGTGGCTTCTGTGCAAATTTTTTTGCACATAATTGTTTTTAAAAGCTTTCTTTTCATAAATTAATTCACATGAAGCCTGTGACTGCCATAGAATTCAAGTTTGAACAGAGCAAGAAAAGGTGTTTAAAAGGGCTGTTCACTCAGCTGCATCTTAATTTCCTTTTCAATCTTGTCCCAATTAATTTCACAGAATTAATCTTGCCGAAGCAAACTCGGCAGCTTTGAGACTATAGTTATAATACGGCAGCCTCTATCTGACTATGAAATAGTAGCCAATATAAAAATCCATCTGCTGTCTCTGAAATGCTGTTTACATTTTGAGCAAGGGTAGCAGAAGAAAGACATTTGAAGATTAGTGAACACAGGATCGGGTGAGCCTGAGTCTGTAGTATTACAGCTACTGCAAACAGACTGTTGCAAAATCCCACCAAGCAAACTGGAAAAATAATTTATTGCAGATCAAACATCATATCCAGGAAGTATTTTCCAGCACAGTAATTATAGTTAGGAAAAGATTGGCTCTCTCTTATCTAAACATACATAAAAGTCATCAGGATAATTTTTGCTGATTGTAATTGTTTTGTCAGTTAAATTCAGTGATTTAAGATTAGATTCAAATTATTATCCAGTTTTCATTGATTACTGGCTCCACAAGTATGACAATGAACTCCTGCATACTGCCTTTGCTTAGCTTTGTGTCCTGATTTCTGATGTTTGTAAGGCCACAATCTTGACCTTAGCGGGCCTTCTGGAATAGCTGGAGAAAACTGCCATGTAAAAATGACATTTCTCTTCACTGATTTTACCTCTGTTTTTCTAAAGCCGCTGTTACTTGTACTTCAGATAAAATTAAAAACTAGCCTCCAATATTTGTATTTATGTACTTCAGTTTATTGGTCAGCTATGCGAGCCTACCAAAAAGTAGGGTTGCCAGATTTTCCCAAAGGAAAATCTGGACCTGTGGCCACACCCCCAGGCCCACCCAGTTCCGCCCCTTTCCGCATGTGTCACACCCCATTCTGCCCCCCAGCCCTGCCTCCAGATGGCATCCGCACATGCACAGATGTGACGCAATGATGGAATTTTGATGGGAAGCATTTCAAAACCCGGACAAAGTACCAGGCTTTGAAAAGGTGTCCGGACCCCTAGACATGTCCTTGAAAAGGAGGACATGTCCAGGGAAATCTGGCCATCTGGTAACCCTACCAAAAAGGGGATTTTATAACAGGGCCTAAAATAATATGATTAGGTCCCGCATGAACGTCTACTTTGAAAAATTATGAGCTATGGAATCGAGGGTGATATATTCGCGTGGATTAAAAACTGTTTGGCAGATAGGAAACAGAGAGTGGAGTGTAAATTGACAGTACTCAGACTGGAAAAGCATCACGAGTGGAGTGAGCAGGGTTCAGTGCTCGGGCCTGTGCTCTTCAACATATTTATAAACGACCTAGAAATTGGCACGACGAGTGAGGTGATTAAATTTGTGGAGAATACAAAATTATTCAGAGTAGTGAGGACACAGAAGGATTACGAAGACCTACAACGAGACATAAACACACTCGAGATATGGGCCACTAAATGACAAATGAGGTTCAACGTGGATAAGTGCAAGGTGATGCATGTCGGTAACAAAAATCATATGCACGAGTACAGGATTTCCGGTGCTGTACTCGGAGAGAGCCCCCAGGAAAGAGACTTGGGAGTACTTGTAGACAAGTCAATGAAACTGTCCGTGCAATACGTGGCGGCAGCAAAGAGGCCAAATAGAATGCTAGGAATGATTAAGAAGGAAATCACAAACAGATCTGAGAAGGTTATCATGCTGCTGTACTGGTACGCCCCCACCTGGAATACTGCATCCAACACTGGTTGCCGTATATAAAAAGGATATAGTACTACTCGAAAGGGTCCAGAGAAGAGCGACAAAAATGGTTAAGGGACTGGAGGAGTTGCCATACAATGAGAGGCTAGAGAAACTGGGCTGCTTCTCCCTTGAATAGAGGAGCCTGAGAGGGGACATGATTGAAACATTCAAGATATTGAAGGGAATTGACTTAGTAGAGAAAGAGAGATTGATCACCTTCTCCGAGGTGAAGAGAACGAGAAGGCACTCGCTAAAGTTAGAAGGGGATAGAATCTGTACAAACATAAGGAAGTTGTTCTTCACCCAGAGAGTGATAGAAATCTGGAACTCTCTTCCAGAAGCTGCTATAAGGGAAAGCACCCTCCAGGGATTCAAGAAAAGGTTAGATAAGTTCCTGCTGGACCAGAACATACACAGATAAGGCTAGACTCAAATAGGGCACTGGTCTTTGACCTAAGGGCCGCCATGTGAGGGGACTGCTAGGCACAATATGCCACTGGTCTGACCCAGCAGCGGCAAATCTTATGTTCTTATGTCTATTTTATGCTTATTTTATAAAGGCAACTGATAGAGAAAAGCAAGCCTTGGAAAACAACAATATTTTATCAAGGCAACATAGGCATAAAATAAGCACCAGAAGCAGCCAGTTTGAAACACACTAATGTATACCTGCTCCGAGGCAGGCATAAATGTGTGCACCTACTCTATTCCCCTCATTCTCTAATCTTGCATGCACAATTTTGCAAAGAATATAGTGCAAATTAGCACCTAGGGTTCCTTTTTACAGATCCACAGTAGTGATTCACTCGTGGAAAATGCACCAAAGCTCATTCAATTCCTATGGACTTCGGTGCATTTGCCATGGTTTTGTAAAAGGAGCTCCTAATTTGTCAATTAATTATCGATAATATAATTGATTGATTGATTGGGATTTATTAACTACCTTTAGGAAGAGATTGCAATAAGAGGCACTAATTTGCAGTTATGCATGAACTGCACTTAATTGGCAGGCAAAACCTTAGAGGGGCATTTTTAATAGGATGTCCAGAAAAACATCCAGAAATCCAGTAGAGAAAATATCCATTCGCAAAACAGCACTTTGTCCAGGTTTTGAAAAGCTTCAAGGTCAGGACCGCATCGGGAGGGCATCTGCGCATGCGTGGATGCAACGTGGTGATGTCACATGCATGCGCACTTGCATGTGATGTCATCGTGTTGCACATGCACAGATGCCCTCCTGACGCAGCTCCAAGCATGAGAACAGGTTCAGGGGGAGGGGCTGGGGCAGAACAGGGCGTGACATCGGCGTAACAGGGTGGGGCTGGGTAGAACTGGATGGGCATGTGTCTCAGGCCGCGCCCCCAGGTGGGACCTAAGGCTCCAGGGCCTATTCTGATTGGCCCACGCGCCTTAGGCCCCACCAGTAGGCGGAGCTTTAGGACGGATGGGCCAATCCGGCCTCATTCCTTCGTTGGCTGCCTGCCGGACAGGCGGGTTTGGCTCCCGTCTGTCCGGCCAACTTCCAAAGGTACGGGGAAGGGGGGTGGGGGGGTCGTGGGGGTCGGCCAGGGGGGTCGCGGGTCAGCTGGGGGGGGAGGGGACAGGCAGACCTTCAAGGGGGACAGGCACGGAGAGGCGGGGCAGTGCACCGAAAGTCAGGGCGGGTGAACGGTGAGTCGGGGCAACCAGAGGAGAGTCGGGGCAGTGCACCGAAAGTCAGGGTGAGTCGGGGCAACCAGAGGAGAGTCGGGGCAGTGCACCGAAAGTCAGGGTGAGTCGGGGCAACCAGATGAGAGTCGGGGAGGGCGAAAGGAGAGTCGGGGTGGCCAGAGGAGAGTCGGGGAGAGCGAAAGGAGAGTCGGGGTGGCCAGAGGAGAGTCGGGCAGCATGCGCGTTATATGCCTGAGCGCGGTATAGAAAAGTTTTTGTACATATCATCGTGATTTCTGCGCGCTATACCCCTGTGCGCGTTTTACAATGGTGCGCGTTATATCCGCGAAAATACGGTATAGCTAAAGAGACATATGATCAAGAAAACTGTTTTATTTTACTTTTGTGATTATGATAAACATACTGAGGGCCTCAAATTAATACCTGGCGGGCCGCATGTGGTGCCCGGGCTGCAAGTTTGAGACCACTGCACTATACCATCTCTCCCCCCTTTGATCTGTGCTCACATTACCAGTCTCCTCAAGTCATTTAATTGGCTCCTTATTCATTTCTGCATATAGTTCAAACTCCTCTTATTGACGTACAAGTACATTCACTCTGCATCTCCATTCATCAGGTAAGTCTTTTATCAAGTTCCAAGTTTATTAAGTTTTAATATACCGACCATCGACGGACACCTGGCTGGTTTACAATGTTAAAAATGAAAGGTTAAGAGTAAATTATTATAAAAAGAACAATAGGGGAGGGGGGGAAAGTGTAAATATTAATTGGACAAATCTATACCCTTCTCCTCTATTGCCAACTCCAGACTCCATCCCTTCTGTCTTGCAGCACCATAAGCCTGGAGCAGAGTGCCTGAGTCAAGCTCTGTCTCTGGCAGTGTTCAAATCTAGGCTAAAAGCCTAATTTTTTGAGGCTGCTTTTAACTCCTAACTGTTATTCACTTGTAAAGTTCCTATGTCTGTTTTATCATTCCCTCTGCGAACTCCTATTTGTCCTGTTTGTCTGTTTTGTAATGTAATGTAATGTAATGTAATGTTTTGATTAGATTGTAAGCTCTATCAAGCATGGATTGTCTCTTACATGTTTAATGTGGAGCACTGCATACATCTGGCAGTGCTATAGAACTGATAAGTGGTAGTAGGATCATGGGTGTGCCCAACCAACATGCTAACTTTATAGAATATCAACAGTTACGTGTGCAACTTTAACATTTAGGCCGTTGGCATGATGTAAGCAGCCATACCTAAATGCTGGCGCATAAATGCTGACCTAAGCTAGTATTCTAAAACAGCAATTATGTGCAAAATTGCTGTTATAGAATTAGGCCTGGCTTCTGTAACTGTAGCCGTTGCTGGCAACCGTCTTAAAAGCAGCCGCCGATCACATGTCAATCACACAATGGCACTAGGTACAGAATTGTGCCTCCAGCAAAGGTAGGCATCAGAAATATAGACCAGGAGTTTCCAGGCCTACGTTTCCGACGTCTGTCTTTGATATGAATCACACTTCTGTATGCACTTTAGGCCGCCTAATGCCACTTCCGGCAATAGCCACGCCCACTGTGACATTAGGCGGCCTAAAGCACCTATGGAGGCACAATTCTGGTGCCAATTTTTTAGGCACCTTGAAACTCAATTAAAAACATTGCTTATACAATGTTTTTTACTGAGCTTGGGCACCTACCAGCTCCTAAAAAATCTGCAATGGTTAGAGAATCCGGGTCTTAGTGCTTAGCACGCAGCAGACCTGCACCTAACTTAAGTAACCTGTAGAGAATTACCCCTGTTGGCTAGATTTAGTAAATGGTCCTCAGAAATAGGTGCTCAGTGATAATTCTATAATGGGCTTTCAAAGATAAGTGTCCATTATAGAACAGCATTGAGGCCCAGATTCTCTAAAAGTGCGTCCCGATTTTAAGCAGCTGTAGGCGTCCTACAGCTGTCTAATCAGCCAATCGGGATGCACGTTTTTTTAAAAAAAATGCTCCCCAGGCAGGCCTGAAGGCGCCTCCGGGAGCCTAGGGAGACCCGCAAGATGCCTAAGCTCGTCTAAGGGCCTTAGGCGGGCCTTAGGCTGAACCTAGGCGGCCCTACGCGTCTCCCTAGTAGATGAGAAGCTTAAAAATGTAGGCCAGCAAAATGCTGGTCTACATTGTAAGTAAACGCGGCCGCTATACTTATCGCGGCAAGGGATCTCTCTGCCGCTATAAGTATAGCGGGCCGTGGCCCCTGACCGATCACTGGCAGGAGGGTGCCCAAACCCTCCTGCCCGAAGACGCACCTCCCCCCCCCGACACTACCGACCGCCCCCCCCGACACTACCGACCGCCCCCTCCCGACAATATCGGTCGCTGGCAGGAGGGTGCCCAATCCCTCCTGCCCGAAGACGCACCCCCCCCGGCGCTAACAACCCCCACTCCACCAAACCTGTTCTTACAGATGGGTCTTGCACGTCGAGCAAGCAGGCACGCCTCGTCGAAATGAGGCGGGCCCGCCCCTTCCCAGCCCATCCCGCCGAAGCCTGAGGTCTGATTGGCCCAGGCTCTAGAAGCCTGGACCAATCAGGCCTTAGGAATAGCGGGTCCGCCCATCCCTACTAAGTCTAAGGTCTGATTGGCCAATAGGGAGTACTACGCTTATAGTCTCATCGATAGTCATTACCAGCGTAGGTGTATTCCAAACACGTACTCCATACTGTAATCACTGGCCAAAAAACCTGCTCGGTGCATTTTTTATTCATATTATACTTTTACTGCAGTGGCATACCTAGGGGGAGGGTGGGGGGGGGAGGTCCGCCCCAGGTGCACGCCCCAAGGGGGTGCACAGGAGATAGCTGGACGGAGGGACCCGCGGAGTTAAATACATCTCGAGCCGCAAGGCTCGTCTTCTGTTCCTACCTGCCCTGCCGCTCACATATAGCTGATCGGAAGTCTTCCCCGATGTCAGCACTGACGTCGGAGGGAGGGCTTAAGCAAAGCCTGCCCTCCCACGTCAGCACTGACATCGGAGAATACTTCCGGTCGGCTATTTATGCGCGGCAGGGCAGGCAGGAAACAGAAGACAACCCTCGGGGCTCGAGCTCCATTTTGCTGAGAAAGTTGCAAAGATGGACTGGGAGGCAAATGCGGAACACAAAAGGGGGGAGGGAGTATGTTTTGGACACAAGGCATGAACTTGGGAAAGAGGAAGGGAGGGAAAGAGATGCTGAGGTGGGGGATAGAATGGGTTTTTGGACACAGAAGGCATGGACTTGGGAGAGAAGAAGGGAGGGAAAGAGATGCTGAGGTGGGGGAGGGAATGTGTTTTTGGACACAGAAGGCATGGACTTGGGAGAGAGGAAGGGAGGGAAAGAGATGGTTGTGTACACGGGGAATAGAAGAAAGGAGAATTTTTGGTCATAGGGAGGGAGTGAGATACAGATAGTGGCATACCAAGGTGGGGGGGGGGGGCGGTCCGCCCCAGGTTTACGTCCCAAGGGGGTGCACAGCTGGCCACCCTCCAGTGTTCTCCCTAGGCCGGCAAACTGCGGCTCTTTACTGTGACAAACGGATGTCTTTCCCAAGGTTTGCCACAGGGAAATTAAGGAAAGTATATAAACCCCAGTGCAGAAGGGCTGACCAGGTCAGTGACCAGGACAATAAATTAGCTGACTACCTGGTGAGTGACAATGAAATGGAAATAGAACAGGAAGGCTTAGACTTACCTGAAGCAGTTCCAGAGCCAGGCAGGAAGAAGCTGCCTTGCTATTGTCCATTGCCTGTAAGGCAGAAAGCTCGTAGGCAGTTTCCCCTCAGAGGAACGGCATGGGCTGAGGAAGGAATTCCCTTCCCCCATCCAAAGCCAAGGGGGAGTGGTTCTTCCCCTCAGCTTAAAGCCAGGCTCGTTAGAGAGCAGAGGGAGGAAGGAGGAGGAGCAGAACGAGGCTTGGCAGTAGAGCAGAGGCAGGACGGGGCTGAGCAGTTCCTCAGCACTGACTGGGAAATGACTGAGGAACAGGCTGGTAATTTGGCCACTGAATTCCTTCCCCCAGAACCCATGGTGTTGGAGGAAAGTGGGGCTATACAGGAAAGCTGGCCAGAGGAGATGGAGAGCTGAATATCCTGAAAAGGTCTGTGAACAGAGGTCTTGTTTAGGCTGTATTTTGCTGTTTGCTCTTTGAGCTAATGACTGTGGGAGTTGCTAGGGAAATAATCCTGTACGGCAATTTCACATGCTGTTTTGCTGAAGTGTGGAAAGGATACAGTAATCTCCTCTGCAGGTTATGTGCACAGCTGAACCCAACGTCAGGCTGTAATGCTGGCTAGTTTTAAAGCCCAGAATTTCCTGACTTCCACACTTGTGAAAGTGCCCAGCTGTAAAGGAATTGCCATAGCAACTAACTAATTCAATTAGTCTGCCTGCCTCTTAGGAAGAGTGAAATTAACCCTCTCAGGGAAAAGCCTGCTTGTGACTAGGGAGAAAGTCCAGCCCAGCTGGAGAGATTAAGAGCACTGTAGGACAGCACAGAATATTTCTCAATCATAAACAGGAATGCCTCTTCTGTCAAAGCTACAGGAGAAAGTTATTGGTGCTAACTGTTTCACCTCCTAGCCTCATGGAATATTAATGACTGTATGTGATTTACCAACCCAGTCCAGAGTTGATTACTGGGTGACTAAGAGTGAAATTAACTTTTTCTGTTGTTTTTGTATGAGGTGCATGCTCCCAGGAAAACCCGGAGCGGCACAGTAATTCCACGGCCGGTGGCCGAATAAAAGCTTATGTTTTCACCAAGGCCATTCTGACCAAGTGTGATTTTTCAAAACCCTTGGAGAATAAGCTTAGTTGGGCATTTGCCAGAGACTACCAACTTGAAAGGTGACCCTAATTCTAAAGGGACCACGCCAGTAACAAGCTTCATGTCACTACCCGACGGCTCAGGGTGTTCGCAGAGAGCGTGGGTGTGACATTACCCTCTTTCGTTCTGTATGTCTGTCTTTCTCTCTCTCTCCGTGCCCCATTTTTCTTTGTTTCACCCTGCCCCCTTTCTTTCTTTCTGGCTCCCTGTCCCCCCCTTTCTTTCAAGTTTCAAGTTTATTGACTTTTTAATATACCGACCATCACAAAGTATCTGGCCGGTTTACAATAAGATTTATAAAAATTTTAAATATAAAATGTAGTGAGTGAACATTAAAACACCCCTATGCCACCACCATTGGGAAAATGCTGCCACTGCCACTGGGAAATAGGCTGCCACTGGCGCCATCGGGAACAGGCCGGCGCCGAGTTCTCCCTGCTTTTTCCTGTGGGGCCGACCAACTCTCGCCACCAGCGCCAATTCTGACGTCGAAGAGGACGTTCTGGGCCAGCCAATCGCTGCCTGGCTGGCCTAGAACGTCCTCTCCGACGTTAGAATTGACATCGGGTGGCGAGAGTTGGTCGGCCCCGCGGGGAAGAGAAGCACAGCGAACTCGGCGCCGGCCTGTTCCCGATGGCGGCAGTGGCAGCCTATTCCCCAGTGGTAGTGGCAGCATTTTCCCAATGGTGGTGGCATAGGGGAGGGCAGGGAGAAAGAAAGAAAGGGGGGGACAGGGAGCCAGAAAGAAAGAAAGGGGGCAGGGTGAAACAAAGAAAAATGGGGCATGGAGAGAGAGAGAGAAAGACAGACATACAGAATGAAAGAGGGTATGGAGAGAAAGAAAGAAGGGGGCAGGGTGAAACAAAGAAAGAAATGGGGCATGGAGAGAGAGAGAAAAACAGACATACAGAAAGAAAGGGGGTATGGAGAGAGAGAAAAAGAAAGAAGGGGCAGGGTGAAACAAAGAAAAAGTTTGGGGAGGGAATGAGGTCTGGAGGAGAGGAAGCATACAGGAGGCTGAAAGAAGGGAAGAAATATTGGATGCACAGTCAGAAGAATAAAGTGCAACCAGAGACTGATGAAATTACCAAAGGTAGGAAAAATGATTTTATTTTCAATTTAGTGATCAAAATGTGTCTGCTTTAAGAATTTATATATGCTGTCTATATTTTGCACTATGGCCCCCTTTTACTAAACCGCAATAGCGTTTTTTAGTGCAGGGAGCCTATGAGCGTTGAGAGCAGCGTGGGGCATTCAGCGCAGCTCCCTGCGCTAAAAACTGCTATCGCGTTTTAGTAAAAAGGGAGGGGGAATATTAGTCTATTTTTGTATAGTTATTACTGAGGTGACATTGCATAAAGTCATCTGCCTTGACCTCTGAAAACCCGTGGAATATAAATGATAATTAACATTTTCTCTGTGTACAGCGTGCTTTGTGTTTTTAAAATTTTATTGTTGGTAGATCATTTTGACTTGGCCACAAAGGTAAGGGGGAGGGAGGGAGGGGAGCTGCTGAAAGACATCTAGTAATCCTTGCAGGCTTGACTGTGCAGGAAATTATTTTTGTAAAATCATGTTTTGTTATGTGACTGGCATTATTTAGACTTTAATTTCTATGAATGAATAGAATGAAAATGATATAAATTACTTGCTTGTTTTTATGTGCGTGCGCTGAAGGAAAGTGGAGAGAGAGTGGGCTGAGGACGCTGAAGGGAAATGGGGAAGAGAGAGTGGGGAGAAGATGCTGATTTATAAATTGACAATTGTACAGAATATTGTTTCTTTTTATACTTTAATATAAACAATTCAAGGTTTTTGTAGATGGAATCAGGTGGTTTGCGGGGATGGGGACCAAGCTTACGGGGATTAGTCCAATAAAATGGTATTTTTTATTTCTCATTATTTGTTTTATTTTTATTTGTTAATTTGTAAAGTGGTGATTGTTATGTATCAGTTTTTTCAAATTTACATCTACTGTCTTTATATTTTGCACTGTATTAGAGGACATGTGTTACTGTTTTTGTGGTGTTGCATTGTATCCAGGGTCCGGTTTCTTTTGTCTACCTATTTCTATTTTTAGTTTGTGATTATTCCATATTGGGCGAGGGTGTATCTCTGTTCTGTGTGTATGAAAAGAACATAATTTTCAGTTGGCATTGACTACAGGATCAATTGACTATGCGGGATCTGGCTTATTTAGTTTTACAATGTATGTGTTGGTGTTCTAGTGCTCACTGCAGTGTTTAAGATGCTGCCTTTTCCTAGGTACACTCTTGTTGTGCGATATGTGGATTGTTACTAAAAATCATATTTTTCATATAGATGGGGGGATCAAAAAATGATGGGCCCTGGGTGCCACATACCCTAGGTATGCCACTGTTTTACTGATTTAAACTTTCTTTATTATCCGTGTTATACTTCCACTATTATAAACTTTTGAACCTTTTTCTTTTTTCTTTATAACTAATATGTTATGCAGTGACTATTTGAATGCAGAACGCTTCAAAATTTGAAAAAACGTAAAGAAAAATTACTTATCTTTAGTATTTAAGTTTTTCTGTTTTAACTCCTGAACTTCATTAATTCTGTGCCGTCTCATACTACCGGGACCAGAACTGGGGCTTTTCAGCGCTCTCGGGACTAGAGCCGGAGCCGACATGGCCGGCGTTTCACGGACCGCTAGTTTATCCGCTGCTTCAGGGCCAGTTTTCCTGTGCCCGAAAACAGTTGCTTTATTGGTGGGATTAACGCATGTATGTTTCAAAAACGGGGCAGCTAAACCTGGATGTTGTGAAATCACCACATGTAATCCGCTTGGGATTGTGCCATCCATTTTATCTACATGTATCTTTCTAAAATGATTGCTTCCATTCCACGTGCCAGCTAATACGCATGTACTCTTGCAGATGTTTTAGAAAAGGCTGTATATCCAGTGGTGTAGTGAGGGTATGGGGCGCTGTGCCACTCGCTCCTTCCCTGTCCCCAATGCCACACTCATGCCCTCCCTTCCCCCTCCCCATACCTCTTTAAAGCTTTCCCAGTGTGGTGCTGGCTTTTCCTCTAACATCACTTCCTGGCCCCGCAATCTGGAAGTGATTTCAGAGGTGAGCAGAAGGCTAGAAAAGTTGCTTACATTGGCAAAGATTTAAAAAAGTACCGGGGGGAGATGGAGGGAGGGTGCGAGCATGGCGTGGGGTGGAGAGGTGCCAGCACTCCCACCGAGACGGTGCCTGGGGCAGTCTGCCCTCCACCCCCCCCCTTACCATGCCATGTATACATCTAAGCCAATATAGGATACTAGTGCAAAGTCACACTGACATACCAATATCTAGGTGTGTTCACTTATGTCAGCTATACATTAGGTGTAGGGCTGATCTGTATATAACTCCTAATTGCTGACAATTAATTTCTTATTAACAGCAACAATTGATTATCACCTAATTAGCTAATTAGTTTACGTGTGGATCTATGATCCATACCCAAACTTGGGTGCCCAACTTTGGATCAATCTGTTGGGTCAATCTGTTGACCAGCAACTTTAATTTATTTGAATCTATTAACCGCCTTTTCATGAAGAGAATCCCCTCAAGTGGTTTACAGTTCTTTGAATATTAATCAGGTACTCTTCCCTATCTGTCTAGGCAGGCTCACAATCTAACTGTAGTACCTGAGGCAGTGGAAGGTTAGGTAACTTACCCAGAGTCACAAGGAGCAGACTGGGATTGAACTCGCAACCTCAGGCTGCTGAGACAGCAGCTCTGACCACTAGGCCACACCTCCATTCCACACATACAAATCAGACTAGAACTTATGCAAGCACTTGAAGCTAGATTCAGTAAATGGCCCTCAAAAACTGGCACTCAGTACATATGGGTCGTTATAGAATAGCATTGAGTGCCAATTTTGGTGTCAGGGCGCTTTGCCTACTGAAACCTGGCAGCGCGCATTCCCAGTATTCTATAACACTGCATGCAAATTTTAGGAACCCCCTTGGCCTTCCATGGCCACAGACCCCCCCTTTAGGCGCACATTGGTACAGAATCGTGCATAGCAAGTTGTATGCGCAAAGTCAAATTGGTGCAAATTAGTGGTAATTAGTGGCCAAATGTATTAATTTTTTTAATACCGCCCCACCGGTAGTTCTAGGCGGTTCACAACAAGGAAAACCGAGACATTTCAGTGAAAAAATACAGTTTCAAAAAACATTGCCACTTTTAAATAAATCAGTTAAAATAGTACAATTAAAATGCATATTCCTAAATAAAATACACCATCGTAAATATGCTGTTAAAAAAATGAACATTCTTGCTGATCAAATAGGTAAGTTTTCAGTAATTTCCTAAATGTAAGATAAGAATAGGCTTGGACGATCAAAGGGCACATCCGGGAATTCATTGGCTCATTAGCCAATTGAATCGGTTTCAGATCTTGGATCGGTGCCCAGTTTGGGGGTGCTAGATAGAGAATCCAGGGGTTGATGAGTAACGATAGGCGCCAGGTTAGATAATGATGGGGAAAAGAGCCCAATATTTTTTTAAAGCGCCTAAACATTTAGCGGCGTATCTAACATCAACATACTTTTTGAATTTCAAGCTCTGTGCATCTGGGCACTGGAGCTTGAGTTCCAGCTCAGTGTTTAGGTGTAACCTGTGCTGTGAGAGATCTGTCATCGTGGGCTGTTTTTCTCTTGCTGTGAGAATTTTACTCGATCCTCTTTCCCAGTGACACAGTGCATTTATTTATTTGGATTTTTGGCTGAAGGAGAGTTACATTCAAGTACAGCAGAGATTTGTAGTAGCAGGCAGTGATGGAGCGAGGGTGAGTGGCACTCGGGGCGGTGGCACCCCTCTCCTGCCCTCTTCTCCGCCCACCCTCTGCTGCTTCCTGACCCCCCCTTCCCTCCTTGCCTCTTTAATTTTTTCCAGCGCAAGCAGCATGAAAGTGATGCCAGAGAGAACCGACGCTGACGTGGGCAGCAAATTCGTGATGCTGCTGGAAAAATTAAAGAGGTAGGAGGGAAGGGGCGCACATGTGGCATGCGGGGTCAGGAAGGGGGTGGAGAGGAGGATGGATGCCAGAGCCCCCACCAATAAAGCACCAAACTTGGTAGACCGCCCCTCCCCCTTTTTTTACTATGCCACTGGTAGCTGGTAATTGTTAGAATGCCAAAATCCTGAAGGCCGAGAGTGAGCTGCTGTGTTCACTGTTTTAAAGTTAAGAGCCCCTTCTTTTACTAATGTTGCAGTGTGAACCAGCATAGTAAATGCGCCGACGCCCATAGGAAATGAATGGGCATCAGAGCATTTGCTGCATGGCCCTCAGTTGCGCAGCTTGGTAAAAAGGGGAGGGGCCTATATGTTTCACCTGGTGAATCTGCTGTTTGAGTAATCTCAACCCACCATGATATCACGGCTGGCTCAAGACTGGATCCCGAATTAAAATTTGGGATGGTAGAAGATGCCAATACTGTGCTAAATGTGTTATCCCAGGTTAGTATTTACAATATCGAGAGATATTGTAATAAAATCAAATGGTAAAAGTGTTGATAGTTTTGGGACATTCATATTGGTGATACAATAGGGTTGGCCAGGATTTACAGGAAGTAAAGCCTTGAAATGTCATGGCAGTGAGCATTAAGAATTACCAGGAGTTTAGATGGTTGCTTAACAATTTTTTTTCTTTTGAAAAATTGTTTTATTAGATGAGAAGTGATTTTATGATATTTCATTGTCTTAATTTTGTCAGCTCTTGAATTTCTGGTTTTAATGTTGTAACTGGTGGTATTTGTGGGCTATAAACCTTGTATAATAATAATAATAATAATGATAATATAAATTGCAGCTCTGAATATACATGTTAAGCAGTCACTGTGCCAGCACTATACATCTAGATAACATTCATTTGTCATCTGAATATTGCTGGCACTACCTCCGGCCTCTTGTTAGTTGTATAAAATCTGGCCATTTAGCAAGAATGGGAGAGCTATGTCTTGGCATGCGCCAGTAAGACCATAGCTCCCTTTCAGTATTAGCCCACTTACTTTATGTCCACTTATTTACATTAGAGAAACACTGCCTTAAAAACCTAGACTCGTTTTCTCAAGCACTTGAAATGAAATACTGTATTCTCATGTTAGTCTTCTTGTTCAGCTAACGTCATCTTTTGCTTTGACCTGCTCATTATGTTTTGACCTGATGAAGACCGTAACTCCCAAAAGCTAGTCTAGAAATCTATTCAGTTAGTTGTATAAAAAGAGAGATAATCTTTTTTATGTTTGTTGACCTTTATTTCTGCACATTTAGTTGAAAGAAACATGTTTGTGGGGGGTTTTACCCCCTGTACTAGTAAGGTGGGCATTTGGTGCCATCTAGTGGCCAGTTTTTGTTTCTCATCATCTCATACGAGATTTCCCATTAGGTAAGATATTGTCAGATTGCAAGTATTCACTTCTGGCAAAATCAAATGGAACGCTATTGGAAAATATTGCTTTTTATTTATTGTGGGTTTATAGAGCATGTAGGATTTGTCCCCTAAGCTCATTGCACATTAACAAGTTGCAGGGCTGCAGCAGCAAATAGGAAGTGATAGACTTTTAGCCCCATTAATAACCCCTTTGGGAGGCAATGGAGTTAATACGGGGATGTTATTTGGGGTCAGCTGGGAGGCAACGGTCACACACCGGTCAAATTCAGCCGGTCATTCCTTACCTCAGACAGAAACCAATCATGTAGAACAAGCAGTGGAAAGCTCATTGCTTGCAGGTAATTCTTATAAATGAGTGGACACCCTTTGCACTCATCTGCAGAGAGGACAAAGAAGGGGACAAAGCCTGTATGTAATCCTGGTCACAGCCTCTCTGGTCTTCTGGCACATGCCTGATGTATGTATTATATACCTAGAAGTCAAAGGAGCTCTATTTTCTTCGCAGAGGGGCTGTATCTGCCGAGTGCTTTCATCTTTTACTTTGTAACACTTTGCCATCATTAGGATAACATTGACACTCCTAAGATAACCTCTTCGGATATTCTAACAAAGAATTTACAAAGAAATGCAGCAGTGTTTGCAGTGTGAATACTCTGCTGAACCCTTAATGGCCCTTGTATACAGCAGTCGTCCCCCTTTCTCAGCCCTGCCCAGTGGTGTGTATGCACCTGTCAAATGCTTCATGCTTAAAATCATTCATTTCCCTCTGCTATGAACACTGTCTCTAGCAGTGCTAATAATAAATTTGTTGTTATAGGTGGTCATTTAATTCCACACACCTCTGAATGGTACATAGACTATAATTGGCGCCAAGTCATTTATTACTACCTAAATGTGGAAACTGAGACAATGAAGACTGTTAGACTGAACTATCGTGAATTATAGAGGTTCGTGTAGATTTGGATTCCTCTGTAATATATATATATATAATATCAATCTCAACATTTTCTGTCACAGTCTCACTCTTTGATTATTGGATGAAGATTTAATAACAAAAGTCCACAGTAATCTGCTACATGGCAGTTCCTTAATGGGGTGGCTTAACCCACATGCAGAGCGTTGGTGTGTCTGTTATTGTGCTTACACGTCTAGGTTTACTTATACGTAGAAATTTTTAGCAGGGACAGAACAAGTCAAAAGGTAATCCAGATTTATTAAAGTTGCATGCGTTCACCTGCCTGGTACATTTAACATACCAAAAAGCCAAAAGCAAGTATACTGAAAGAATGGACTTTTTTTTTTTTTTTTTAAGATTTCGGGTGGTACAACTGGTTTATATTTTGCCACACTTATTTTTTAAATTACTGGAAAACAGTACACCTCATATCTTTAAAAAGGGTGGTTGTTGTTTTTTTGTTGTTGTTGTTTAATCGAAACCAGATGTTAAGTGGCATCTTAAAAAAAATTTCTATTCCGCTTAAAACCTAAGCAGATCACAATAAAACATATCACATCAATAAAACATCAATACATCATAAACATTAAGGTCCCTTTTATGAAGTCGCATTAGGATTTTTTATTGCTGGTCGTGGCAGTATTAGCTCCGACACTCATAGGAAATCTATGAGCTTTTACCACCATGGTCAGTGATAAAAAAAAGCCTAATGTGACTTCATGAAAAGGGAGGGGTGGGGGGTAAAATACTATGACAAGTAGCTACCAAACTTTCCTAAAACAATAGAAATTTCCCACACAAATTTGCTTCAAAATCATCCAATCTAATAGAATGCTTTAACAAATAAATTAGTTTTTAACAGTGTATGAAATCTGAGGGAGCAAGAGTGTTGTAAAACACCTATGTTCAAACCCTGCCAAAACATAAAGAATACCTTTTCATTGTATTTCTGAAAAACAGTTGGTTAGCCATAACCTTTTCAAATATGCCAGTCCAAATAATAAGATGGAATTTATCAAAGAATTTTTTTAAAAAATGCATTTACAAAACCCCTCCAGGTGAAGGCTATTATCAATAGTAAAGTCTATAAATCTAATTAAGGCAGATCATTCCAATTAGCTTGGAAAGGAGAATCCATGCTAATGTAATAGTACTGCCATCAGAATCATTTTTAAAAGGAAAGCAGTTCAAAAGATAATGTTAATACCTATAATTAATTGTCCTCAATCTAAAGAATGCTCTGTCTGTATTGTGCTCTTCAGAAGCCACCCTGCATTCAAAAATTCCCCTCCTCTCTGCCTTCTTAACATAAAGGGATATCTGCAGTTTCCCTTATTCAGCAGGCACTCGCCTAGAAGCCCCCAAGGCTAGGGCCCCTCACCGTGTAGGCTGACTGTTATATAAGCAACAAAGAGTAACTGATGCCTTTTATGTGATCCATACAAGACTTGTCTGTCTGTCATGCTTGCTTTCCGATCCTAGAAGCCTTGGCTTCTGCTGGCTGAAGCACGTTTTTCTTTAGCTCCAAACCATACAGCTAGTGCTCTGTGAGGAAGGGTTGCAAAGCCTTGATAAGGGTCTTAATCTACCATTGGATTTCTCTTCTGTTTGCCCTTGTTATATACCCCATAACATCCCGCCCTTGTTGCACACAGGTTCATTTTCACACCACATAGACTTACAGAGTTCCATATGTTACTATGGAATTTTGTAAGTCTAAGTGAGCATTATAGTATCATATAGTTTCCGCCACTACTACCACTGCCTCCATTATAGACAGCATCATACACATTTCCCTCTCTGCACTTGTTATGTAATGGCCTCCCCTCTGTGTCCTGCTTACATGCCAAGATAATAGTGAATCCCTCTCTGCTTTTGTTACAAACCCAGTATATGTGAGGCCATTTTTCTGTTCTCATTACGCAGAGGCATATTGATATATCCTCTCACTGCCCTCATTACACATACGGTTGTCTGTAATTGCCCCTGCCTTCATTACAGGCAAGGATATCCACAAATCCCCTTCTCCCTATTCTTGTAATACATAACCATATCGTTGATTTCCCCTCACTCTGTACTGTGCCTTCCAATTCCCATCACCCCCACCTGCATTATATACAGAGATGTATTCAGTTCTTCCTCTCTTTCTCTGCTCCTTACATGCAGGGACATCCATGATTCTCCTTCTCTATGCCTTTCTTAAATACAGGGGCATCCAGCGTACCCTCTCGTCTCTCGTATCATGCAGAGATGTCCATAGTTTTCTCTTAGAATATCTGTTATCTTTTAAGACATTTTAATGTCAGAGGTAATGAGCATGGAAGATCAGCTTTGCTAAGAAAACAGCTTGTTGCTTCTTCCTGTTTAGCCTTTTGAAATAAAATTTCTTCATTTATAGCAGCTCTCAGTATTTACTTTTTGTTGTTTTTTATATCATGATAGATTGGAGGATCTGGAATACAGCAAAAATTTTAAGACCACATTAATAAACCTTTTTTTTATATATACATTTTAAATAGCCCAAGCAGAATCCTTTCTCAGTATGGTAAAACAGAACCCATTTCTTATAACAGGTCTTTGTTACAAGAATAACTTATATAGAAATGCATGTAGTCGTTTGGAAAGTCTATACGGCAGCCCTTAAGAAATTTTTGATCAGACTTTTATATTTCTGCAACATATATGTGAAATGTCTGAATTGTATATTATGTGTTACAATTTAATGTTAACAAAATTAAAAATGCTGTAAAGTAAAAGAAAATTTTACAAAATTCATGCTGTAGTGTCATAACTATTGACCGGTCATTTGGGAGTTTTTGCTAAAGCTTAGGGCTCCTTTTACAAAGGTACGCTAGCGATTTTAACGCACGCACCGGATTAGTGCACGCCAGCCAAAGATCTACCGCCTGCTCAAAAGGAAGCGGTAGCGGCTAGCACACGCTATTCCGCACGTTAAGGCCCTGGCGCGGCTTTGTAAAAGGAGCCCTTAGCGCACGCTAACAGACATTAGCAGGGTACAAAAAGCTGTGCATTCTTTTTTTTATACCTATGGGTCACATGGCACTTGGCACATGCTAATATCCATTAGTTATAGTAAAAGAGCCCCTTAATAATTGGATTCCTTTCAATGCTCTGTCATCTTATACTTGGCAACGGAGTGGTACAATGTACTATTTTAAATGAAAACCACAAAATAAGTTCTGGGTACTTTCATTCAGCATTTCACATAAACTGCTCTTTCCAATTGCTCTTTATGTCTGACATCTGCTAGAGATGCAGTCAAGAGAATACTTCAGACTTGACTCTGCCTAACATTGTTTGATTTCTGGTCTTTAATTATTAGGGATAAATGTCTCTCCCTCCTAGGGCTCCATAAATGTGTGTATGCAGTTGTCTAAATTATAATTGAACTTTAATGTACAATCTCATGTTGGAAGAAACTCCGAAGATCTCCTTAGGCCTTAGCAGCAGTGCTAAGACAGATTTTGTGCACATCCTTTGTTGGAAAAATAGATGTGTTTTACCAAGCAAGAATAATATGGGGATTATCATCTGACTGAATCCAGTGGTTATGCTTTTTTTCAGGATCCAGATAAACTAAAATGCTTATTTGTGTTCAAGAAACAGTCACGTTATTCTTACACTGTAACTATTCTTGTTTTAAGTATTTTTGCAAAGCATTTTACAAGCAAATTGCGGAAGTTACTGGAACTGCTGTGAAATGATCCAAAAGGCAGATGAAGAAAGAAAACCCTTCTGTATAACACTGTCCATGAAAAAAAAAAAAAAATAGAAATGTTAATTAGGAGAAAAGTTCCTTTAATCTTTGTGCATTTTAAAAGTTTAGTAACTGGCCCTAATTTATGTTGTAATGTTACGGTTCATGGTTTATTTATATTTCACCATAAGACCAAGGTGGATTACAAAATATAATGAGAAACAAAAAAAAAATGGAAGTCCCAATATTCCACAGTGAGAACAATCCAAACGACAAAAACAGAAAACTGTGGATGATGATATTCTAAAAAGATGATTTATTTGTTCCTTCTTCCAAAAAAACACAGATAAATACAATTATAATAGTCCACATATGTAGTCCTTCCGGACCCTACACGGTCCGTGTTTCGGTGGACACGCCTACTTCAGAGGTCCTAAAGGTAATGAATGTGATCATATATGAAATAAACACTACTGTGAATTCACCATAGTATAGTGATGAGGTGACTGAGGTGCAAAATGAATGCACATAATATACATAAACAACTTCAATAAGACACAAAACACTATACAATATCATAAAACAAAACAACACATAGGTGAGCATAATTTAAACTTATTTTCAGAAAGAATTATGTATTGTAACAGCGTTAACAGCAACTCATGTAAACCGCCCTGAATTGACTCCCCAGTCGTTAGTAGCCGAATAGAAGCTTTTAATAAACATAAAGTCAGTGCTTTACAATCCTGTGATTCAGTCATTTAAAATGAAATCTAACAGCAGTTCGGTAAACTGCCTTGCAAGTTCTTTGGATTAGGAAGGCGATACAGAAATAGTAACAGGAGAAAGGATTTTGGATTTAGTTTTCCCCTTTTCTCAGTAGCAACCTAAGTCAAGCCTGAGGGCTTCAGTCTTTTGGGCCAATGCAGAAAGCTTACACAGATGTTAGCACAGTGTTAGGGTGATGTCTGAATGGAATTTTATGTTTGTGCAATATAGAGAAGTATTTCCCACAGAAAATAATGCAGTACAGTTTACACATAAGGCACCGGTGGACAACATATTAAAATTAATATTGATGAGGCTGTTAGTTATTTGTCCCCCCAGTGCAGAGAAGTGCACTGGAGACTTTAAGGATAAGCACAATGCAGGAACTTTAATGCCACCTCAGGGGATGCATAGAAGAGTTACTGTAATGTCTGTAATGCCAGTTTCAACCCCCAAGATAGTCCACCTATCCCATCAACCCCTTGACATAATCCTACAATCCTCTGATCCCCACTCTCCCACTCCCTTGAGATGATCCCCTATGATATTCCAATTCTCCACCACAGAAAGGCTTTCCCATGCCCCAGTCCCATCAATGTCTCTGTCACTCCCCCTTTCCCCCAACACCCCAAAAATTATCCCTGGTAGTCTAGTGGATCCTTAACCCTTCCAACACCCCTCAAAATATCCCTGGTAATTTAGTGGACCCCCTCCCCCATACACACATATCCTTCTGGGCCTTCCAGGCCCCTCTTTCCACATACCATCAGACTAGTAGTACACACTCATTCTTGCCTCTTTGCTACTATCTTCCAAAATGGCAGTGCTTGACATTTTGCTGCCCATGGTCAGTCTGCCAAATAAGGGCATTTTTTCCCTTAATGGTAGTCTGGGCAGAGACGATCAAATATGGCAAAAATTATTATGGCAGTTCATCCCATTGTGGAAGATGGTGATGCAGATGCAGGAGCAAGAGAGCATTGCTCTTGCCTCTTCAAGGTACAAAGGGGGCGGGATCCAGGAATATTTGTGGGGTATCAGGGAGGATTGGGCAAAGAGTCTACTAGACTACTTGAGATGTTTCTTGGGATCTCAATGGATAGGGATCCACTAGACTACCAGGGATTTTTTTGGGTTAGTATTCGGAGGGTGGGGATATCCTGGCAAGTGATGGTTCATGACTTTGGGGAACCTTTCTGGACTGGGGAATTGGAAAATCGAGAGGTTATCTTAGAGGGTGGGAAATTATCTCAGGGGTCAAAACAAGGCATTACAGATGATGGGAGCATTTCTGGAGTAGGGGATTGGGGGAATTTTTAGCGGTCTTTTTTTTTTGGTAGTTTCTCTGTCAGTATGTCAGCCAATCATTGCTCATTCACTGACTGGAAGAGATCCTTTTTTTTTTCTTCTTTCTTTAGCAAATAGCTGCATATTACTGCCAGTGTGTATTTTTTTCCTGACAATGCATACTTTTTAATGCACACTATTAGTTTACTGCATCAGAGAGCAAAACATTTGCATTAGGTTCATGCTAGAAGCTGTGCACTTAGCCACTGGCACACAGGTCTAATGCGTGGCTTTCTGCTTCAACCCCTGTGTACCTGAGGTAATGAAGGGTTAATGACTTGCTGGAAAATCACAAGCAGCAGAGTGGGATTTTAAACTTGCTTTCCTGGTTCTCAAGCCTGCTGTCCTAGCAATTAAACTACTGCACGAGTTGTACATCAGGAGAAAGTCAGAATTTGTGGAAAAATAATGCATTTTCTAATGTTATGGATTCTGTGATCCTGTGACAGTTATGTAGCTCCCAGTTGTTGTTCTGTTAAATACATTTTCAGAAGAACCAGGGCTAAAGATAATCAAAGTCTCACTTTACAATTTCTGTCAATTTGTCATAGGGAAGGAGTGCAGTGTTTTACTTCCTGCTTGGTAGAACTTTGACACAGAAATAACATAATTCTTCATTTATATACCGCGCAAATGCCTTTCGGTTCAAGGCGGTATGCAAAAGAATATAAGGAGAAATTAATAACATTGAAATTGGTTAAACCATGTGGAAGTACGGCACACAGAATCTCCCTATCTGTCCCAGGTGCCTGGAAAGTAATGAGAACTTATTGAGAAAGAGAAGAAAAAGAGAGCAGGAAGAGAGAACGTGGGAAAATTAAAAAGAATGAAATAATAAAATCTTCTCATTAACTGGTCCAATCAATCACATTTTAGTGTGGGCCATAAATACAACTATAAATGTACAAAGGCATCTAAGAAAGAAATGGAGGCAGGGAGTACGCACACATGCATTTGGTCATCCTTTCGGCTTGGAAATTAAAAATGGCATACAATGGGATGCCATTACTGGGGTTACTAGACGTCCGGATTTACCCGAACATGTCCTCTTTTTTTTATAGGACATTCTGGATGTCCAGATGGGTTTTCAAAATCCGACAGTTTGTCCGAGTTTTGAAAACCGATGGGAGCTCGGGGCCGCATCTGGAGGACATGCACGGATGCGACATGATGTCACACACAGAGGCGACCCTGAAGAGACAAAGTTTGTATGGAGCTAGGGTTAGGGGAAGAATGGGGTGGGGCTACTCATCCTCTTTTTTTTTGGACATAAAAATCTGGTACCCCAAGCCATTACAGTGGCGCTCGATACCTCTGGGCAATGCATACTGGTTTGCAGAGAATGTTTTCGCAGTCTCTACCTGAAGAAATAGAAGTTGTGGCATGTAGAAGGTTATTGTAGTAGATACTTGTCATCCAAGGACAGGTAATCGTAAAGTGCATTAATTGTTCTTTACATACAATAATTCCTAATGTTTTCTTTTCACCATTGCTTGACTCTTTAGATATCTCATGAAATTCTGAAATTGACAGATAAATTATTAGCTCCGAGGTCTGGATTGGCTTCAAAAGGAAGAGGTTTTGATGATTGTTGTGAATGAAGCTTTGCAGTCACTGATCTGATTGCAGTTGCTTCCTGTTGCTTATAAACAAAGTGAGCTCCTCAATTTGGATAAAATTTCAGTACCACCTCCCTAAAACATTCCTTTACCTGGTATTTTTTGGAGAAGGATTAAAGCCTGTCTCTGCTCAGCACCTTGAAGGTTGGTGATTTGCCAAAAACAAATAGCTATTAATAGGTATATTTTGAAATAAAGCGTATACAAGTTTATTACCACTTCAGCTTCCACAATGTATTTGTTAAGGAAAAATAATGCAGTTTGAATTAGATAAAGCCCGTCCTAAAATATTTGGATTTGTAATTTTGATTCGGGTTAATTATTAAGTTGCATTACAGCCAAAATGCACATTACTTGCCCCTTAATGTGTATTAAAGGGCAATAACGTCCATTATGTTCCTGTAATGCATATTAATTGTAAGGTACCATGAGATACACAGTAATGAGATGCAATGCATGCAAAACACCACATTACTATGTAAATTAAATAACGCAGATTGCAGTGACCACTGCAAGTTGTGTTCCCATAAACTAATACCAGCAAAGAGCTGGCATTATTTTTCCTAGCTGGGAGTATCGGTTGCTCCTGGGAATTTCTTAAAGGGGCTGGCACAAATTCAGCAGATGCTTTGCATTTCATTACTGTGTATCTCATGATGCCCCCCAGCCACAAAGACCCCCCTCTTAATTGCAAAGGCCCTCCAACCATGATGTTTCCCTCCCCTCCACCAGTACCTAAAAGACCCTCCCACTTCCTGTAGGCTTCCCTCTCCCCAGGCCTAACTGGCAAAATCTTTGGTGTCTATTAGAGCTGGGGCCAATGTTCCCTCTAAAGACTGACTTTGACATGAGCAAAAACTTTTCTTCACAAGCAAAGGATTTATTTGACATATAGAGATATGGTTGGCTATAGGGTAAGCCAGGTGTATACATGGCAGGGCCTCCGCGTGTGCGGATCACCAGACTTGATGGACCGAAGGTCTGATCCGGAGATGGCGCTTCTTATGTTCTTATGTGACAAAATTTCCATTATGTTACCTTGTGATAATCACACATATGATTATGTACTTTATTACATATTTAATAAATATATTTTTTTTAAACACTAAACTTCCATAACAAAGGGTTTTATCAAAAGTTTATTTCTAATCACAATTTCACTGGATATTCAAACACTTTCTCGCCTGGCCTTTTCTGTAATCATAAGACCAGAAGTGAATAACCATTTTAAATCTGTAAGCAACGCTTTTATAATGTATTAGCGATCACTTGTGTGCTTAGCTTAGAGCAGGGGTGTCAAAGTCCCTC
This sequence comes from Geotrypetes seraphini, assembly GCF_902459505.1. Classification (NCBI taxonomy): domain Eukaryota; kingdom Metazoa; phylum Chordata; class Amphibia; order Gymnophiona; family Dermophiidae; genus Geotrypetes; species Geotrypetes seraphini. The sequence goes on along the minus strand of NC_047096.1, from coordinate 79,717,191 downwards.
CTCGAGGGCCACAATCCAGTTGGGTTTTCAGGATTTCCCCAATGAATATGAATGAGATCTATTAGCATACAATGAAAGCAGTGCATGCAAATAGATCTCATGCATATTCATTGGGGAAATCCTGAAAACCCGACTGGATTGCGGCCCTCGAGGAAGGACTTTGACACTCCTGGCTTAGAGGGAACATAGATTGGGGCGGGGGCAACCCCGTTCACTTCTGCTTCTTACTGGTGCAGATTTCAAAAATGGCACTGGTGACCCCATAATAGTAGTCTTGTAGTGCTACAACTAGGGGTCAAGCAGCTGTATAAGAGCCTTTGGCACACCTGTCCAACATTTGGGACCTTAAACAGGGAATAAAATTGCTGATTCCTTAGAGGAGTAAAGGCGGGGGCAGCAGTGGAGATTTTTTCTGCTGGTAACTTTGCTATTAAAGTTGCACCTAGAGCTAGAAGTTGGTATGTGAAAAATGGTCATTTTGTTTCTCTGCTCGAAGAATGTTATTAAAATGCTAATTTAAAAGAAAAAGGAGTTAAATATCTAGCAATGGAGCCGTCTAATTACAAGCATAATGAGCTCTGTAAATGTGAGTGCCCCTGACACACACAGAGCATAAACAGCCAGTAAACAGATCATTAACACCCCTTCATTTATTCCGCCGACCTTAGTATGACCCCAGTGAGGGGAGGGTGAGAAGCAGGTGGATCTGGCTGTGACACCCCCCTAGGGGCATCCAGGAAATGAAGCTGGGAGCTGTTGCCATAGAGACCCCTCCATGTGCAGATGATGTAACATGGTGACAGGCTGACAGCTCTGCTACTGGGATCCTTCCTCTCTCCTGCACAATCTCTGCGATTAAATAATTCATTTCTTTAATTCATGAAGCTGCAAGAATTCAACTTTCATTGGCCCCGTACAACTCTCTTCATTTGTTTTCCTTCTTTCTGGGTCAGTAGGAGTTCATTTTACTCAAGGTGACCTTTTTCTGTAAAGTGCCCAGTCCCTTTCTACTAAACATTACAGACAAACTAGAAAGAATGAGAGAGTACAGGAAATGCCCAAGAGGAAGAAACATTCAGGGAACCATGTTATAAATACACCTTCTTCAGTAATATTCTTCTTACAGGGGAAGGGAGCAAGGCCTGTTTTTGCAATAAATGCGCAGTGCTCCCCCCCCCCCCCTCCCTGTGCACTTTAGATGAACCTGTGCTGTGGTTCCAGTGGCACTCGGTGTGCAGTGGGGAGATTTGAAGCGCCTCTCTCAGTGGAGAAATATGCAGCACAGATGGGTCGAGTACATTAAACACTTCCATCGCATTGTTTCCAAATTGTGCTGCGGTGCCTGGGGGTGGCATTGCGGTCAGAGCAAAGCTGTGAAACTCTCATTTTATGGAGTAAATATTAATACAGCAGTTTCATAGTACAGAAAATCCAAGAGCTTTCTTCATCTTGTCCCCTACTGAATCAGTGCTCAGGTTTTTTTCTTCCCCATCCTGTACCTCTTTCTTATTTCTCTCGTACTTTAATATTGCATCCTAAGCTTAATAAAGACAAGGTTCGTTCTAGATTTTGAACATAACTTTGGAAGTGTATGGGGACAGGGAGAATAGTTGTAATCATGTGCTGTTCACACAGTAATATCACCACCAGGGACCTGAACTTGGTCTTCTTTCTCTCTCCTTCTCTCCATCTCTCTCTACTCAGCTTCCGCCTCTCTTCCCTTTATTGTCATCTGTTCTTATTGTAACATAATAGATAATGGCGGATAAAGACCAAAATGGCCCATCCAGTCTGCCAGATAAGCTGGTTATGATCATAACTGCACTCCTTGCAGGCCGTCCCCATGCCTTTATTGAGGGTTATAGCCCTGCACAGGTTATTTAGCCCAGGAGCTGAAAATCAGACAAAGCCAGGAACAATTACTCCCTAAAAGACAGTGAAAAGAGCCAGGACTTTAAACCCTTTGCAAATCAGAGATAATGAGTGCTGTCCTCTGAGATCACTGGGCATAGAGTTCACAACAAAGGGGCCTTAAAGCAGAATGGAGGGGCTTGTCATTTTCTGCCGTTATTCTAGGTGTTTCTAGGTGATGGCGGTTTAAGGACTTAGAAGCTACTACGTCCCAGCAGTGAATCTTCATCTGCATGTCACAACAAAAACCTTTTCCAACTTGAACTGTTTCTAGGAACCTGTTTAGAGAATCCACAATCGGGTCCCCTGAAGCAGGGATCGAAACGGGGCCGCGTTGGGACCCCCAAATCCTGCTTACAAGCTAAGTAAATTCTTTAGAATTTGCCACAGGTGCAATGACATTTGCAATTTGAAAAAGCAGTACCTTGTTAGGACAAATCTTTTTGAAGCTTTTGAAGAAGAGTTTTTCATATATACCTTTGAGGGAAGTGATCAAAGATTTTTATAAAAGGACTGACTGGAAGGTAAACTCTTTTTCCAAGGGAGGTCTCACAACCTTCCTTTCAGAGTTTCGTATCTCTGAGCTTTTTTGTAAATTTGTTTGATCACCCTTCACAGGTTAGTTACTTATACAGGCCAGTTCTCTCCAGTGGTTATTCTAGGTGTAGCAGACTAAATGTAGATGCTTGAGGAACTCACACTGGGGTACTGTATAAGATTTTTGGTAAAAAAAAAAAAAAAAAAAAGAGAGTATGTGTGGCTCTGCCCCAGCCCTGCCCATTCCGCCCACAATCTTGCCTCGTTCCATCCCACCCACCCCTAATTCCGGCTTCACACATACCTCATCTCTTCGGGGCTGTGTCTGGAGGGCATCCATACATGCACGGATGCGACACAATGATGTCACATGTATGCGTGTGTGGATGCCCTCCAAACGCAACCCCAATCTCAATGCTTTTCAAAACCCAGACAAAGTGCGGGGTTTTGAAAATCCACCTGGACAGTCCTCTAAAAAGAGGACATGTCCGGGTAAATCTGGATGTCTGTTAACCCTAGGTATCTGGGAAAGCCAGAAGTTAACACTCAAAACTGAGGAATAATGGGCCCGACATTCAAAGCAATTTAGCCAGCCACCGCTGACCGATTAAATTGCTTGGTCAGGGCTAGCCACTAATATTCAGCTCCACAACCGGCTAAGTCAGCTGTCTATCACAGTTAATGCCGAATAGAGAATGACACGGTGACAAAATTCATCACCGTTCCCGTTCCCGCGGGAAACCATCTTCATATCATTCTTTAAGCAGAGAGGGAAGAATCAGAGTATGAATGGCCACAACCACTGACCCTCAAGCTTTGCTTTGAAGAATGCTGGTATAGAAGGACTGAGGTTGAAATAGACACTAAAAAATGACATGGGATTATTTCCCGCAGTTATCCGCGGGGACGGGAACAGTGATGAATTTTGTCACCGTGTCATTCTCTAATGCCGAACTCAAAGCTGTCCATGTTGGGGCATTCCAGGGGGCGGAGTCAGCATGTGGCCGCTTAAGGGCAGATACTTAGACTAACCAGGGATAATTTCATCAGCGGTGAGCAAAATGCTCACCACTGCTGGCTGAGTACTGGATCCAGTATCTTTATCTTAAACATCACAGGAAGCCAGAGATGTTAATGCAGAAGGAGAGGGAAGAACATTTTCAAACTTAGTGCTACAAGGAAACAGAATCGTGGCAGTATTTTGAACAAGTTGAAGTTGTTTGCTTGTCGCCTTCAGCTCTATACTGTAAACAATAATAATCTAACCAATTCAGGATCAGCACATGAATAAGATGAAGGTCCTTATTTCTGGAGGATAAGGACCTTCATTGTCTTATTCATGTGCTGATCCTGAATTGGTTAGATTATTATTATTCTCAAGAAATAAGTGGAAGGGACAAATTTCCAAAATGCAAAGAAACCATTTAGATCATTTTGGAGATATGGGGGTCAGAGGTGAGATGAGTAACAGATATGGACCCGGGTATGGTCACTACTAGAGAATGACACGGTGACGGTTTACCCGCGGCCACCGCATTTAAGCCGCGGGTCACCGCCGAAAACGGGGAAGAAAACTAGCAGTCGCTGCGGTGACGGGGACAAGGCCATTCACCGACCGCGGAAACGGTGAACAGGTTTGTCCCCGCGGGCCAATGTACCCCCTTCTAGGAACCGCTATTTCACCGTGCTCCTCATTTGTCATTTCAACCCTTCCTGCCAATCGCAGCAGAAGGGTACCCAACCCCTCCTGCCGGTCCTCCCAATGGCCTCCCCTAAGATCGCCGGCAGGAGGGTACCCAACCCCTCCTGCTGGACCCCCCCCCAACGAACCCTCCCACCCCGGAACCCCCTTAGTCTTACTTTTCAAGTTGGACCGGACAGCTCATCGCTCGTCTGGCCAGCAGGCCTGCCTCCGTCCAAATGAGGCGGGCCCGCCCCTCCCCTCCCCTCCCCTGCCTCCCAATGGCCTCCCCTAAGATCGCCGGCAGGAGGGTACCCAACCCCTCCTGCTGGACCCCCCCCAACGAACCCTCCCACCCCGGAACACCCTTAGTCTTACTTTTCAAGTTGGACCGGACAGCTCCTCGCTCGTCTGGCCAGCAGGCCTGCCTCCGTCCAAATGAGGCGGGCCCGCCCCTCCCCTCCCCTGCCTAACCCACAGGATCCTAGGGCCTGATTGGCCCAAGCACCTAAGGCCCCTCCTATAGCGGGAGTGGCTTTAGGTGCCTAGACCAATCAGGCCCTAGGATCCTGTGGGTTGGGCAGGGTAGGGGCGGGCCCGCCTCATTTGGACGGAGGCAGGCCTGCTGGCCAGACGAGCGAGGAGCTGTCCGGTCCAACTTGAAAAGTAAGACTAAGGGGGTTCCGGGGTGGGAGGGTTCGTTGGGGGGGGTCCAGCAGGAGGGGTTGGGTACCCTCCTGCCGGCGATCTTAGGGGAGGCCATTGGGAGGCAGGGGAGGGGAGGGGAGGGGCGGGCCCGCCTCATTTGGACGGAGGCAGGCCTGCTGGCCAGACGAGCGAGGAGCTGTCCGGTCCAACTTGAAAAGTAAGACTAAGGGGGTTCCGGGGTGGGAGGGTTCGTTGGGGGGGGGGTCCAGCAGGAGGGGTTGGGTACCCTCCTGCCGGCGATCTTAGGGGAGGCCATTGGGAGGACCGGCAGGAGGGGTTGGGTACCCTTCTGCTGCGATTGTCGGGAGGGCCGTTGGGGGGGTCTACAGGAGGGGTTGGGTGCCCTCCTGCCGTGATCGCTGGGGGGAGGGGAGACTTGCAGCCGTAGCCGCGGTCACTATGCTAATCACGGCAGCATTTAAAGTACATGTCGTGTTTGTTTTTGCATTGCTAGCCCCAGGGGTGGTGGAAGATTAGTGATTGAAAAACTGTATGAAAAATAACTATTTTAAATTTAGTGATCAAAAATAATTTTTATTAATTAATTTTTTCTCTGCGTGTTTTGTTTTTGTATAGTTATTAACTAATATTTAACTAAGTTTTAAAGTTTTAAAGAATGTTTCCTTTATACGTAAATAAAGAAAAGTGAATGGGATTGCAGTGGCGGTGACGGGGCGGTGAATGGGGTGGCAGTGGCGGTGACGGGGCGGTGAAGAGGATGGTGAGACGGGGACGGGGCGGTGACGGGGATGGTGAGACGGGGACGGGGCGGTGACGGGGATGGTGAGACGGGGACGGGGCGGTGACGGGGACCAATTTTTTCACCGTGTCATTCTCTAGTCACTACTTCTTTCCAAACCTTTCCCCATTGTAAGCCAGCTAGCTTTATACTTCTGGGGACCTAGGTTTACCTTCCTAGCTACTCGAGCAGCAAAATTGGACCACCAACTCTCCAACTTACTGATCTCGACCACAGACTACAAAACCTTCAAAAAGGAAACAAAAACCCTACTATTCAAAAAATACATAAAACCAAACTAACACAGCTAGATCTATCTCAAGCATCACCTGCAATACTCTCCAATCCTTAGCAACTTAGAAAATGTCCAGACTAATCCTTATGTACCGCTCCATCTCAGTCCCTGCGAGCTCTGTCCCCATCCCTGCAGACTCTGTCCTCATTTGCACAAGCCTCGAACATTTATGATTTTATATTTAAATCTTTTTATTAAAGTATAAAAAGGGACAACATTCTGTACAACTGTTTATAAATCACAAATAGAGTCTGATGCTTAAACAGCTGGGCACATGATGGAAGGATGTTGCAGGTGGCAGACAAGACACAATTGATGCCATTTATTAGTAGTTCATTGAAATCCAAAAGTAGCTTCTGCAGTTTTTTTTTTATCAGTTGTCAATTGTCTAAGGTGTGTTAAGTTTTTACATATTGATACACAAGCTTCAAGTTTTTAGAAAATAATACAGGGACAAAGTTTGTCCCTGTCCCTGGACTCACCAATATCATCTGTGTTATTTAACATTTATCTAAGAGCCCTGGGAAATAACCTCCTCTCAATCCAGAATTACATCTTCTCCTACACAGATGATATCTTCATTCTCTGTATATCCAAAAAGTTTTTCAAAAGCACCCTAAATTACCTGAAAAATACTATTGACGACCTAAGTACATGGACGACGAGCAACTTCCTCAAACTAAACATATCTAAAACAAAAATATTATGGTTCAGAGATTATAATTCACTACTACTTCAACTATCCACAGGTGAGAGACTAAACAGAAAATTCTTCCAAAGTACTGGGAGTTACACTAGACTCAAACTTAACCTACAGCACACATATCACCTCTGAAGTGAAAAATATTCTTCTTTAAGATGAGACAAGTAGACCAATCCTGAGTGAGACTAGTTTCAGGACAGTATTACAATCTGTCCTAATACCCTACCTGGACTACTGCAACTCACTATATGGTGGCATTGCTGGAAAAAAAAAAAATGCAAGAGACTTCAGCTACTACAAAATACGCCTGCAAGACTAATTCTCAAAAAGAATCAATACGAGAAGGTAAGTCCACTATTAGAACAACTACAATGGCTACTAATAAACAAGAGAATCCATTTCAGGATAGCCTGCATGGTTCACAAAGCGATCTATGAATAAGACTCAAAGGGACTAACATCTGATTTTAAAGACCCACACTGCTTCTTCAACTCGTGTGTATAAAAAGCTCCCATCACCTCAAAAAGTATGGCAGAAGAAGATGTTTGAGGCTACCTTTGCATACCAAAGTCCCCTCATTTGGAACAAATTGCCAATACAACTAAAATAGCCTACTACATACCTTGACTTCAGGAAGAAACTAAAGACATACCTCTTCTCCCTATAACCATTCTCTTATCTTCCACCCCTTCCTCCTAACAAGCATCTGTCACTCTAAAAATGCAGTTTCCAAAACTTGATCTAAATCTTATAAGAACATAAGAGTTGCCCTACTGGGACAGACCGAAGGTCCATCAAGCCCAGTATCCTGTTTCCAACAGAGGCCAACCCAAGTCACAAGTCCCTAGCAAAGATCCCAAGGAGTAAAATAGATTTTATGCTGCTTATCCTAGGAATAAGCAGTGGATTTCCCCAAACCATCTAGGAAAATATCGAAACCTGTTTTAAACCCTGTTAAGCTGTTTTCACATTCTCTGGCAACAAATTGCAGAGTTTAATTACATGTTAAGTGAAGAAATATTTTCTTCAGTTTGTTTTAAATCTACTACTTAGTAGCTTCATCATAAGCCTCCCTTGTCCTACTATTTTTGGAAAGAGTAAACAAGTGATTCACATCTACTCATTCCACTCTACTCAGTATTTTATAGACCTCTATCATATTTCCCCTGAGCCATCTACTCCAAGTTCAAGATCCCTAGCCGTTTTAGCCTTTCCTTAAGGGGAAGTCATCCCATCTCTTTTACCATTTTCTAATTCCACTATATCTTTTTTTAGATGCAGCAACCAGAATTGCACAGATTATTTGAGGTGCGGCTGCATCATAGAGTGATGCAAAGGCATTATATCATTTTCATCTTTGTTTTCCATTCCTTTCCTGATAATTCCTAACATTCTATTTGCTTTCTTAGCAGCCGCCACCGCACACCGAGCTAAGGATGTCAACATATCCTGAACAATGACACCTAGATCCTTTTCCTGGTTGGTACTCCTAACATACAACCCTGCATCACGTAGCTATAGTTTAGGTTCCTCTTTCCCACATACATCACTTTGCACTTGCTCACATTAAACATCATCTGCCATTTTGATGGCCAGTCTCACAAGGTCTTGCGATTTAACAACTTTGTGTCATCAGTAAATTTAATTATCTCACTAGTTATTCCCATCTCTAGATCATTGATAAATATGTTAAAAAGCAACACTCTCAGCCCATACCCCTGGGGAACCCCACTATTTACCCTTCTCCATTGAGAAGGTGGACCATTTAAACCTACTCTCTGTTTTCTGCTTTCAACCAGTTCTTAATCCATAAAAGTACTTTGTCAAATGCCTTTTGAAAATCCAAATACGCAATATAGACTGGCTCATCTTTATCCACATGTTCATTCACCCTTCAAAGAAATGTAGTAGATTGGTGAGGCAAGATTTTCCTTGACTAAATCCATGTTGGCTTTGTCTCATTAATCCATGCTTATGTATACAAGTATGTTCTGTCATTTTGTTCTTTATAATAATCTCTACTATTTTGCTTGGCACCAACATCAGACTTACTGGTCTATAATTTTCTGGATCACCTCTGGAACCCTTTTTAAAAATCAGTATTATGTTTGGCACCCTCTAGTCTTGCCGTACCATGCTGGATTTTAAAGATAAATTACAAATCACTAACAATAACTCTGTAAGTTAATTTTTCTTTTGGGGAGGGGGTTGTGAACACTAATTTTGTTTCTACCAATTTATGAGCTCCATTTACTGAATCTAGCCTACAGTGGTTAAGACAACGTAGCCAATTCATAGAAACATGACGGCCGATGAAGGCCAAATAGCCCATCTGCAGCATCCACTATCTCCTCCTCTCCCTAAAAGAACCCACTGCCAAGACTCTCCAAAAGCGAACTGTTCATCTGTCTTACTCTATGTGTTGGCAATACTTACTATTCTTTGCAGGAATACAGGATTACATCATGATAATACTAACATTAATGACCCTTGTCATAGGAGCTTCACTGAAACATGGCCCATGTTGGGTCCTATAATAAACTTTAGATACCAACCCATTTTTTTTCATTTGTCTTGGTTTCCTGTGCTCTGGGTTCCCTCTCTTCTGTTTGAAATGTCCTCTCTGTGACAGCCTTGGTCTTCAGAGTGTCTCATAATTCTCTTCAGCTGCCGTCTTGGGATTGACTATGAGGGTCATCAGCCAGGTCTTGAGTGGGTAGCCTCTGACACCTGCAAGGGAAAGAGCAGAAAGGATATTAATAATCATGCACTTTATGATGTGGGGGTTAGCAAATCACTGCATTAATGGTCCCAGAGGTTTGCAAGGCTGAATGTTACATATAATGAAAGTCCTCAGTGGGAGACAATGAGCAGGTTAGTGATTGTAAGGGTGTGAATGGCTGTTATATACCATTCCCTGATGATATAGCCACCCTCAAAGCGCTCATATAGGCCGAATGTGACAGAATGTAGTAGGCATCCTGACAAGTGCCTGGGTAGCAAGTATATATGTTATGATATTGGAGGCATTTCAGAATGCTTTCATGTTAAAGGAATGGAAAGTCTTTCTGTGGCCTTACATGACCTGTTTGCCTGCAGTTGGTCCTACAGCTATGGAAATGCAGCCAACGACCCCAAGCACAGAGGGAGAGTGCGTCAGCTCATAGAATTCTGTCATAGTTTGATATGATGCTGCTAAGGTTCAAGAGAATATATTGAGTGTCTGTCCTGATAAGCCTGTTGAACTAAGCAATACTGTATGAGATGACTGGACAGATAATGCTTGCTGTGTCCCTGAGGGATCTGGTGGTAAAGAATGCTAGGGCTGAAGTGATCTTCAAGTGCACCAGGTATACCGTATGCACTCAAATATAAACTGAGATTTTTGGGCCAAAAAATGGCCCAAATATGGGGTTATCAGTTTATATTCGAGCCTCCTTTGGATGATGGTGCTTTTTTCCTCCCCTCCCCACCCAACGACCAACAATGCTACTTTCTACCCCTCCAGAAGCACGGCACAGCTATCGTCCACCCCCTTCCCAATGCCCTACACTTCTCCCCCCGATGACCAGCACTGCTATCCTCACTGATGACCATTGTTTATGTTTCATTAAAACTTGTTATACGCCTGTTCATATTACAGGTCCAAACGGTTTACAATAAATATTCAATATAGAAAAGAACTCCAATTATAATACGATAGACCCCAAAATAAGAATTAGATCCCATTCATCCATAAAAACATACCATATAACCTAAAATGAACCTGAATGTCCTCTAACCATTAAAATCTCAAGATTCATGTTGCAAGATCCATTCCCCTTAATAAATATGCTTCACAAAAATAAAAAGGTTTTAGTCTAGGCGTAAATGCTTGCATGTTTACCTCCAATCTCAAATCGTGTGGTAAATTATTCCATAATTGGGGACCAATAAAATAAAAAAAGCTTTATTTCTTGTTGATTCCCACATAGGAAGGACCAGCCTATTATCTTGAATTGATCTCAATATTCTCACCAGCATAAAAGGCATGTTTGTGCTTCCTAAAAATAAGTACCCTCTTATAAACTTAGGGCTCCTTTTATCAAGCCACACCAGCGGGGTTAGCGCGCGTGACTTTTAATCATGCGCTAACCCCCGCGCTGGCCAAAAAACTACCGTCTGCATTAGCGGCTAGCGCAGCCATCAGTTTAACGCACGCTATTACGAGCCCTTACTCTTATATTGTCTTAATGTCTCACTTAGGATCCTTCTTCCTGCCTCAAAAAAATGTAGATTATTGCTCTAGTGTTGACATTTCTGGGCGATTTTCAGCCAGCGATAGGCAGTGTGGTAATCATCCGGCGCTGACCCTGGATACTTAATGCTGGGTGGCATTGGATATCTGAATTTTCACTGGCCGACTAGTGCATGCCCAGTTAAACTGATATTCAGCACTAACTGTGTATAAGCTAGCGTATAAAAGGAGCTATGGGAGCTATTTATGCAGTCCCATCTTGTGGTTATGCATTAACTGCAAATATTCAGAGGAGATAACCAGTTATCTTCTGCTGAATATTCAGGGATAGCCAGCTATTTGCCATTTAACCGGTCAGTAGTCGTCGCCGACTGGTTGAATCGTTTTAAATGACAGGCATTCTTTTTTTATATATATATATTGCTCCTGAAACCTTTTTGTTTCAAACTGGTTGCAAGCCATACATCTAAGCTGCCTATAGAATATAGCCTCTTCTTTCCCTTTCCACAGACAGGGAATCTTTACCATGGACTTAAGCCTCTCCATCAGCTTCTGTAAATCACTCTGTGCTACAAGGGTACTATTTCTGGCAAAGTCATTTGTCTCCAGATGGATTAGAACATCTATTTTAGGATCTATACTTTCTTCCTTGAATGTACTTAGTTTTTATTTCTGTTAGCTGAGGATTCAGGCACCTGCAAGTGAAAGAGCAGAGAGTTACACTAGATGATTTTCATCTTTTTGTATTCCAAAGTTAACGCCTCTAATAATGAAATATATTTATGTTTGTGATATGCTTACAGGCTCATAATCAAAACATTTAAACATCCAAAAACCAGCCTAAATCAGTACTTGGACGTCCTGATAGCCTGGACGTCCAAATGTTGATAATCGAAACCAACTTTCTGGATGTCCAGTAGGACTTCCAAGCCGCTGAATGTCCAAAGACTAAAGGAGCATGTTGAAAGGTGTATTATGGGTGAGTATCGGGTGGGCTTAAACCTGGATGTCCTGCAGCGATAATCAAAGCTTTCCCAGGACGTCCAAGATGGAACTTACTTAGACCTGTTTTACATGCGTCTAAGTATTCCAAAGGTGACCAAACTCACCCATCCAGAAAGTTGGTTTCGATTATCAACATTTGGACGTCCAGGCTATCAGGACGTCCAAGTACTGATTTAGGCTGGTTTTTGGATGTTTAAATGTTTTGATTATGAGCCTGTAAGCATATCACAAACAAAGAGGTAATGGATACTGATTGTTTTGGGACATTAACTCAATTTTTGGAAAAATTGGTTCACTATATTCTTTCTAACACGAGAGAGGATGCAATGATAGAACACTGAAATGTCTATAGGGGCTTGTCCCCATTAGCATTTATTCCACCTTGTTTTTCAAGGTTCTGAGCACCTCTCAGGTTGAAAGTTTATATATTTAAGTGAAGTTGACTTTCTTAGTTCTTCCTTTTTAGTTTTGTTGTATGATTCTGCTCTTTTGGGAGACATAGTTTTAAGTTTGACCCAGTAGTTTTCATTGGGCACCTCAAAATACCACCAGGCCCTGCCTAGGCTGATAGCGCCCCTAGTGGACCACTGGTTTACTGCACTGGGCGCGCTGCTCGATAGGGAGTCCAGCTCTACAGGCAAGGTATTAAGCAAACAAAAATCAAAAAGGAATCATGAAACCAGTCACACATTCAATACTGTGTCTTCAACATTTGCAGGATTCTAATTCAGGTTTCTATATTCATAACAGTTCAAACAGAATGGCAAACAAGAAAAAAAAATACAAAAAACTCATGGCAAAAATCCTTCTCTGGGCCTCGACACTCGTGCCTGTTTTTGGGCATGCCTGTGGATGACTCCTTCACTAAAGGAAAATACTTTCTTAAGGTCTGTTTCTGGGTTAGGAGGACCCTGAGAACGTGTATTGACAAGGCCCTCTTTAGACCTCAAACACTCCTCCATCCCAGCCCAATCCTGCCCCAATATCAGCTCATAAGGAGCTCCAGGTATCAGAGCAACAGACACCCTGTATACCTTGTCCCTGTGGAGACTAGTGGTGGGTCTAAGAGGGTAATGTGGACTGTCCCCATGAATATATTTAATGGACACCTTCCCCCCTTCAGAAGAATCCCTCTCACCTGTGAACACTTTCTTCCAGAAGCGCACCCCCAGAATACTGGGATTTAAATGTGTATATGCCAATAATCTGATCATTCATGCGCATTCTTGTGTTTTGGTGAAATGCAGCATGAACTGCAGTCCTTGAGAAATTAGGTAGTAAGTAAAATAGAGGACTTTCATGTTTAGGGTTAGCAGATGTCCAGGTTTCCCCGGATATGCCCTCTTTTTGAGGGCTCCATCGGGTGCCTGGGCAGCTACCGGTATTTTATTTTCTCTTTTGTCCAGGTGGCAATGGCAAGAAATACACGTGGGGCTGCTCTGCTGAGGCTGGTGCTGTCGGCTGTGCTGGTCCTCTGCTATTTTGTCTTTGTGAATTCCAAGCCTCATTCTGGTGCTCCAATAGCCTCTCCCAGTGCTTCCAAGTCTCACTCTAGTATTCCAATAGCCTTTCTCGGTGGTTTTAAACCTCACTTTGGCTTTTACCACCCATTTCTTTTTGTAGCACGTTTCAGAGCAGTTTGTGATGAAAGCTCTCTGAATAGGTAATGACCTTTTAAGTATCTGTTCTGTGTTCCTTTCATCACATACTCCACACTGTCTTTCTTCCCCTTGCCCTGCATCCATTCCTTCTCCCTGCAGCATGAGCTCCCAGCTTTCCTTCAGCATTTACTTACTGTAATAAAAATCCACCCTCCTTCCCCCACCAAAAAAATTCAAATTACTCTTAATCTGAGTATAAAGTAATTAAGAGAAAAAAAAAAGAAAAACCCTCAAACAGTTGTCCCTGCCACTAAATAAAGCAGAAATTAACATGGCAGTAATTTTATTTCCTTGCAACCTGCCCCCCACCCTCCCCAAATGTAGCATTTAAATGTTTTCTTTAGGATAGATTAGGAGCCAGAGCTAGTACAGAGTATTGAATGTCCTAAATAAATCTTCAGCTATAAACCTGAAAAATAGAGAGAGGCAGGTTTACATTTGAAGATTTGTTTAGGACATCTAATACTCTACACCAGCTCTGGCTGCAAGGGTTGCCAGGGAGGCTCTGTTGTTTGTTCAGTCAAGGGCTACAGCATTATAGTAGAGTAGGAGACAGTCTGGGATGAGGCTGTGCTGTAAAGGGAGGGAGGTGGGCAGAGGAACAGCACAGCTGACAGCACGTGCCTCAGCAGAGTAGCTCCGTGTTGGAAGCTGCAACCAAATTTTAGGAGCTGCTTTATAAAATAGACAGTACTGAAAATTTTGGTGTAATAGCATCAAGAGTTGCCAAGGGTTAACCATCCCAAGATTGAAGGCCTAAGAGTGAGATTTTTCAGACAGCATATCCAGGATATAAATCTAGAATTATTTAAGTTTAGCATTGCTTTGCAAATTAATCAAGACAGCATTAAAATGACATTGGCTATCCTTTGGAGAATACAGAGGGCCAGATTCTCAAAATTCACCATGCATTTAACAATGGACACTTAACCAATCCTAGCCGGTTTAGCATCCAAGTATTTTACCTGCTGATTCTCAGAACTGCTCACTGTGATCTTTTCCATGCTTCCTAACAGCCTCCGATTGTAAATGTAGTGCAAATGTAGTGCAATGACATTAATATTAAAATGGTAGTACAATGAGGTAATCTATATATATAAAATCGGAGGTATGTATGTGTGTATGTATGTATGTGTGTGTGTGTGTATGTGCCGCGATCACGCAAAAACGGCTTGACCGATTTGAATGAAACTTGGTATGCAGATCCCTCGCTACCTGGGGTGATATGTTCTGGGGGTCTCGCAGCCCACCTGCACACGTGGGCGGAGCTACAAACAGAAAATCAGATTTCACCCATTCATGTCAAAGGAAAAAATGTAAAAAGCTGCCATTCTCGCAGTAATTCCAACTACCTGGGGTGATATGTTCTGGGGGTCTCGCGGCCCACCTGCACACGTGGGCGGAGCTACAAACAGAACATCAGATTTTGCCCATTCATGTCAATGGAAAAAAAGTAAAAAGCTGCCATTCTCACAATAATTCAAAAACGGCTTGACCGATTTGAACGAAACTTGGTATGCAGGTCCCTCACTACCTGGGGTGATATGTTCTGGGGGTCTCGCAGCCCACAACTCTATGTTGCTTGCTCAAGGGTGGGTTCAACCAACAATTTATATGTTGTTGCTCCTGGAGGTGAAACTAAAAATGTTGTTTATAATCACGTTTTGCGTTAGTTGTATTGTATTCATTTTGTCAAATATTTCACATTATAATTTGAATATTGTACATTTTATTAAGCTGTAAAACAATAATTTCATTCACCACTATAAAGTATCTTTATTTGAATCCATTTACAGTGTTATTGCTATAATTAAATACCCGTGCAACGCCGGGGCATCAGCTAGTTAATATTAAAATTCTCTGAACTTTTTGCCAGCTTTGTACAAGCAAAATTTTCTGGAAGGGTCTGCTCTGTCATAGCCTTACTTTCATGTCAGTGCCTGAGCGCTGATTGGCTTAGGCTCTGACAGGAAAGTGAGGCTTGACAGGGGCAGTTATTTTATTTCCTTGCTACCCCCTTCCCCCCCACACACAAATTTTTTTAAAAAGACCCCTGATTTTTCCCTCCCACTAATTCCCCCCCCCCATCCCCAGGACTTAGAAAAAATATGTAGCAGGAGGGATGCCCACTCCCTCCTGCCATTGGGATTCCCTGCTCCCAACAGCTCCCCACTCCCCCCGTACCTTTAAATTGAAGGATGGCAGGAGGGATGCTTACTTCCTCCAGCCAGCAGGCCCGCCTCTTCAAAATAGCATTTCCCTTCTTGGTGCATCCTGACATGCACTAAGAGGGGCCTAAAGTCCTGATTGGCTCTGGCACAACTGACAACCTGAACCAATCAGAGTCTTAGGCCCATGCCCAGTGCATCCTGGGATAGGAAGGGGCCTTAAGCACCTGAGCCAATCAAGGTCTTAGGCCCCTCCTAATGCATCCCAGGAAGTGGAAGGCCTGCAATTTTGAAGAAGCAGGCTGGCCAGCTAGAAGGTGAGGCATCTCTCCTGCCATCCTTCAATTAAAGGTATGGGGGGTCGGGGGACCTCAGTGGCAGGAGATAGTGGGCATCTCTCCTGCCAATCTTGTACCAGGAGTGGGGTACTGGGCAGCAAAAGATGAGGGGGGGGTGTCAGCGGGAGGGGGAACTTTTCCTTCTGTTGCTTGCCCTTCTGGTCAATCATCTGAGCTGGCAGGACTTAAGGAGACATGTGGCTCAGTTGATTGGGGCAGGGAGAGCATCCTTGTCAGGAGAGAGGAGCTGTACTTAACGATTATTCTTCTGAACAAGCTCCAGGCACAGTCTTCCCCCCTCCCCTCCCCTTTTACCGGTGATTCTCCATACAAATAGTGTGCATATAATTTGCATGTTCTTATGTTGAGAATTGCCAGTAAAAGAAAAATCAGTCCTACTACGGCTACTACATCGACTCGCCTGATTTTACCAGTGAGTTTTCAGAATCCAGCCAAAAGTATGGAGCAATTTGGGTACATTTTTTAAGCTGAAAATTGTGTTTCAATCAGTAGTTAAAAGTATGTACATTGGTTTCAGAGCACTTGAACTTGCAGAAAGGTAAAAAGGAAGGGGAAGCACGTAGTAGGTGTTCTCAGATTTCTTCCTACTAGTTGGACTACTCGGTTTACTTCTTTAAGGCTTCCCTCATGAAAGCAGTGATCATGATCAGTGCACTGGTACTGAAGCTCTGATGAGTGAGAAATAGTATGCAAAGAGTGGGAGAGTGAGAAAGCACTCCTAATGAGTGAGACTTGGCATCTCTGTAGCATAGATATTGTGAGTGATCAAGGATTCTGGGCTTCAATGAAGCTTGCAGAGAATTATAAAGCCAGCTGAGCCCAAGTGCAAAGCAAGAAGGAAAGATAAAGATTTATAATAAAAGGTGCCTGTCTGGCTTTGCACATGCAACAAAATTCCAACTAAGTCCTTTACACTTGCAAGCTCATAAAGAATGACACGGAGACCGAATTTGTCCCCATCCCCATGTCATTCTTTATGCAGAGGGAAGAATCAGAGTATGAATGAACACAGCTACTGACCCTCAAGCCTTACTTTGAAGAATGCTTGAATATAAGGACTGAGGTTGAAACAGACACTAAAGAATGACACGGGATGGTTTCCTGCGGTTATCTGCAGGGATGGAGACAAATTATGTCCCCGTGTCATTCTTTATGCAGCCTTCCTCCTTCAAGTGTAGGTCACGTTCACTCTGGGACTGGGGTTTCTTGGGCCTAACCTATCTCCCTAGGTACTTCAGCTTTGTTTCCCTTGAGGTGGACTGGGTAAATACCTACCGTCCAATATTCAGACCAAGGGAGATAGCTGGCCCATAGTACACGCTGAAACTGGAAGATCAGGTGACTGGCATTGAATGTCCAGTTTAGATTTGGCCGGCCAAGACATAGTTGGCTAAGTCCCAGCTGCCAAAGATAGACTTGCTTTTTAAGCAGGTCTAACTGGCAACTGAACTTAACTGGCAAGCCACTGAATATTGGCATCGACCAGCTATGTCGTACAACATGAACGCTCACCAGGCTATCTGCCAAACAGGATATTCAGCGGGAGACAGCTCTGCAGAATATTAGTGGATAGCTCACTATGTGCTATTTAGCAGGCCGGGAGCCATTTCCGGCCAGCTAAATAGCACTGAATAATAGACGCCTCCTAGGGGAGTATTCTCAAAATCATCATGCCTTTAATGATGGTTGCTAGTTCGGTTCCAACCAGTTTAGTGTGGAAGTATTGTACTGCCAATTCTCAAAAAAGGGGTTGGAGGACCCCAGCAGCAGGAGGGAGTGGACATCCCTCCTGCCAATCTTGTACAGGGTTGGGGAGGGGACAGGCAGCGAAAGACGAGAGGGAGTGTCGGCGGAAGGGGGAACTTTTTCTTCTGTTCTGTTGCTCGCCCTGCCAATCAACTAAGCTGGTATGATTTGGGGAGACCTGTGGCTCAGTTGATTGGGGCAGGGAGAGCATCCTTGACAGGAGGGAGGAGCTGTACATAGCGATTACACTTCTGAGCAAGCACCAGGCACATTTCCTCCCCCCTTTACTGGTGATTAAGCACCTGGGCCAGTCAGAGCCTTAGGCCCCTCCCAATGCATCCCAGGTGAATTTTGAAGAGGCGGGCGGGCCTGCCGGATGAAGGGAGTAGGCATCCTTCTGGCCGGCTTTGGACTGAGATTTAAAACAAACTGGAGAAAATATTTCTTCACACAACGTGTAATTAAACTTTGGAATTCATTGCTGGAGAATGTGGTGAAATCAGTTAGTTTAGCGGGGTTTAAAAAAGGCTTGGAAAATTTCCTAAAAGAGAAATAGGCCATTATTGAGATGACTTGGAGAAATCCACTGCTCATTCCTAGGATAAGTAGCATAAAATCTGTTTTACTACTTGGACTCAAGCTAGGTACTTAGGACCTGGGTTGGCCACTGTTGGAAACAGGATACCGGGCTTGATGGACCTTCGGTTTGTCCCAGTACGTCTTTTCTAATGTTCTTATATCTCCTGTTGACCTCCTTACATGAGGGAGGAGGAGAAAAATGAGGATCTAGAGCTTCACGAGAATAAGGGTCTGAAAGATGTGATCTGCATTGTGCAAAACCTATGTAAACAGATCCTGATGGATGGCTATGACCCTGCCTGAACAGAGCAGGGCACACAGACCTTTGGGAATAACAAGTCAAGGGACATAGCAGTGCTGTCCATGAGATACTCTGACAAAGATGGAGTATTCCAGAAAAGCAGGTTGATAAACCAGCTGAAGTTTGAGGAATTCCCCGATTCAGGTGTTCTAAGACATTTCTGCATTCACGTTGGCAAAATACAGAGAGATGGAAAATAGCGATAAAAGTACTGGATGAGGAAAAATAAAGTACAAATGGCCATTCCGTGTCTGTATCTACTTTACTATTGAGGGGAAAACCTTCAAGGCTACCCATCACAGCATGACTTATATTCAACTCCAAGTTAAAATGCTCTTCTTTTACAAATAATACTGTACGAGAAGAAAGCACTAATCATGCTAATGAGTATCATAAACCAATAACTGTGATTAATTAGCTTCCTTTGGCCATCCATCAAACAGTCATTGATTTTACAGCGGGGATTGATTCCTGGTTTTATGGGGTTTCCACAGACTGATGAAGTGAGTTTAAGGGGTACTTCAAAGGGCGTTAAAAAGAAGAGAAAAAAAAAACACGTAAGCAGCAATCAGTTTAAGAAAATAAGGCGAGACAGTGCTGGAACATTTGTAAGCCATGCTCTGAACATTTAAAGTCACTCATCCAGCAGTGGCTCCCTGTCATTTTCTTTTCTTCATCAGCAGAGCCGAGCCACTGCTGTGTTAGGATCCTCCCGGACAACCCTTCACAACTGCTTTTGGAGCGTCGGCAACTGAGCTGTGTGCCCTTGGAGCCAGGGGTCTCTCTGACTCTGCCAGCACACTCTTCC
Source organism: Geotrypetes seraphini (assembly GCF_902459505.1). Lineage (NCBI taxonomy): Eukaryota > Metazoa > Chordata > Amphibia > Gymnophiona > Dermophiidae > Geotrypetes > Geotrypetes seraphini. Next base: position 79,697,753 of record NC_047096.1, on the reverse strand, counting down.
TTTTAACAGTTTAATAAAAATTAGCATAATTGACAAACATCTGTATGATCCAGAGTGGTACAATTTGGCACTTGCAAACGAGAGCTTAAACATTATTGCTAGGAGTTTAATGTTGTTTTAATTCCTTTTGGCTGTGTGCAATGAAATAAACTCTCAGTGATGAAAGTTCTCAGACAGATCAAATTTACATTCCCTCCCCCCCCCCCCCCCTTTTATGTGCATTTTTGACTTCCTCAGCAATTCCTCAAAGTAAAATGTGTTTTAAAATATTTCTTGGTCTCGGGAATGGTGAGGGTGAGACTTCAATCCCGGAAACAGGATCACAGTGCGACTTCTGCAGGCATGTGCAGAGAATCACTGGGACCCTGGAGATGGTGTGAGTTGGAAGAGTAGCCCTAATGGTTAGAGCAGCGGGCTGTAACCTAGAGAAGCCTGGTTCAAATCCCAGCTCCTTGTGATCCTGGGCAAGTCACTTAACCCTCTATTGCAGTGTATCGCAAACTGTTTGTTTGCTTATATCTCGCCCTTACTGAGGGCGGGTTACAGACTTACATACAAAATATAAAATTCCGTCAAAACATACATACATAATCAAGAAATAGATATCCCCACAAAACAGAACAAAATAATACCAAAAATAAAATATAGGGCAACCAGCACCTTGTCATCATAATCTCTTCTTCATTAGTAACATAATCTCAAAGGACAGGGACACTAATGTGCTGCCTGAGATTTCAAGTCTGCTGCGAGATGCTGGGGAGGAGGCACATCCTGTAGGCAGTCAGCCGCCACCAGTGTCTCTCCTCTTCTGCACGTGTCTTCTTTTGCAACACACCCACTGGCAGCTCAGGGCCCCATGTGGAGGGCCTCTGAGCGTGTGCAGATGTTGACGCGATGACATCATGCATGTGCATGAAATGTGGCCATCGGCTTAGTGTACCGCGGTGTGCAAAGTTTGCGAGACACTGCTCTGTTGTCTCAGGTACAAACTTTGATTGTGAGCCCTTTAGGGACAGGGAAATACCTAGTGTATCTGAATTACATCACTTTCAGGCTTCCTGGTGGTGTATAAAAATTTTTTTCAAAAAGTACACTGCATGAAGGCAGCACTGTGGAAATATAATCTTGCAGAGAGATGCACAGCCATGCTGGGATGGGAAGGGGAAGATGGACTGCAAGATGGTGCGGAGGGCAGTCCAGCACAGCTTTGTAGGCAAGTAGGAGAGAAATACGCTATAAATCAGAGCACATGTGTTAAGCATTTGGTATATTTTTTCAGGAGTACAACATGTACAGCTGGTGGATTGGTGAGCTGAATGGACAGATTGGGATTGTTCCAAAGGAATACTTGATGGCTGCTTTTGAAATGAAAGAAGTATGAACTAAAGGTAGGCATGCTGTTAACATTCCATATGAAAGTGCCTCAGTAAAAACATTCACTCTCCGAATTCTCCAAGCTTGAACAAAGTAGTTGTCTGAAAGATCTTAGACAAAGTCTGGGTCCTTGAGAAATATTGAGCACAAAGTCTAAAATAAAAAGTAAACCAGAGTTGGAAATTGGATGGAAAAGAGAAAATACAAAAACCTAGGGCTTGTTTTATGAGGTATTTTTCTGTTCTGTACCAGTGGGACAAACCTACAATGAATTAGCCCCAAAGTGTCAACAAGAAATCATGAACAAGCTGACTTGGTTGAGAGAAAATGCTGACCTGTTGTTTTCTGTCTGTCATTATTATTATCATGATTTGTCCCTTAAGCACAATACCTAAGGGTCTGCATTTTGCAGTACATTACAGGTCCCATCTAAAAAGGTTCCTATGTAGCCTCAGAAGAGCATGTCCAACATCAGCTTTGTATAATTCATGTTGGGTCAATAAAATGAAGGAAAACATGGAAGGAGCCCATTTTTGCAAGTGGAATATTAAGGTCTGCCTCTGCAGTCTCACAGCTGCATTCTCAAGAGTTTGGCTCTCTTTGCAGTCTCATAAATGTATTTTCTGGATCTGTCTCTCTACTGTCTCGAGTGCATTTCTGGGTATCTGCAAATCATTGCTGTCTTCGAACTCACTGCTCTGTGCTATCATTTTTCTATAAGCATCATGTAAAATGTGGATTTAGTATAGAGATTTACAATTTTCATTATCCATCAACCATAAAAATTTACAGACAGAATTTTTTGTTATCTTTCAGAATTTAGGTTATAAGCATCTGTCCTCTCACATGCCATCAGTAAACTTCGGTGCTTGAAATGAATTCTTCTGGGATGATTCTCAGTTCCATGGTATTTTATGGATCCAGCAAATTCATCTGGTTGGAGAGACAGTTTTGAATATGTGATATCACTGAAATTCATCTGACAAAAGATTTCTATTGAATGTATTTTCTTTCCTTTTAAAAGTCTTATATTTCTAAAATAGTCCTCTATATTGTCTCATCTTTTGGAGAAAAGTTGATTCACACTTACTAAAAATAGTTACTTTAAGAGCCTATAATACAATAAAATCTATATAGAACTGGGTCTGATTGCTTTTTTGCTAAGGAGTAAAGGGGGCATTCATTGAAGGCCATAGCAAAAAGCCTAAATTAATTCTTTGCATTGGTCATTCTCAAGAAGGTACTGGGGAGATAACCTTCACCAGAAACAATCAGTAAAGGGTAATGATTCAGAGGACTTGAAGTAAATCACAGTGAACTGGAAAGATGTAATAGAATAAATTGGCAAACAAAGAGTAGCAAAGCACAGGACCAGATGGCAAACATCCTAGAAGTGTAAAAGAATTTAAAAAATTAATTTAAATTGACTATGGTACGTTAGGATTGGAGGGTGACTGATGTAACTTTCATTGTTTGGAAAAGGGCTCTAAGAGTGATCTGGCAAATTACATACCAGTCATCCTGACATCAGCCAGAAATTATTCTGAAGAGCAAAATTTCTGGCCATCCAGACAGACACAGAACCAACTTGGAATTAGCAAAGAGAAATTGTACCTTACAAATCTGTTAAGTTTTCTGAAAGGATTAATAGACATGTAAACAAGGGTGAGCCTATGAATATAGTGGGTCTGATATTCAGCCAGCGACAGACAGCATGATTAAAGCCAGCTGTTGGCAATGACCCAGAAATTAAATGCCGCACTGTATGTAGCGATTAGCATTAAATTTCCACTTTCATTTTTGGCCACTAGAACTTAACCAGTTCAGCAGATATTCAGTACTATCCGGTTAAGTTCCTAGTGGTTAATGGTAGGTTTGCTATTTACACAGACTATTTTAAATCACTAAACCTAACGCTGAATATTGGCACTAACCAGCATATATCACACAAGCCGTGAATATTCAGCAGAGATAACCAGCTATCTCTTACTGAATATTTGTGGTTAGACAGAAAAATGAAATTTAAGCAGTCAGCAGCCACTTGAGGGCCGCAATCCAGTCTGATTTTCAGGATTTCCCCAATGAATATGCATTGAAAGCAGTGCATGCACATAGATCTCATGCATATTCATTGGGGAAATCCTGAAAACCCAACTGGATTGCGGGCCTCAAGGAGGGAGTTTGAGACCCTGAGTTAAATAGAGCTGGATATTGGGGAGGGGGGGACGACTGTATCTGGATTGGCAGAAGGCAGTGCTTTTTTTCTAGGAAAAAGGGTGCTGGTACTCACACACAGGATCAACTTTAGAGGACAGGGTGACTGTCTGTAATTCCGCACCCCCCTCCCCCAGTAGCCATGGCCCCTGCATATGTAGTTAATTCCACCAATGGTATATAATTGTTATTCTTAGAGCAATCAATAAACCTATTCTAGTATTCAACCCTAAGATATATCACTTCATTCTTTCTTATTTCTCATATAATAACTCTGTTCATACTTTCGTCTCATATATCATGCTTCTGAAACCTCAGATACGTCTCTCCACCGCCCAACATACGTTTCTTTCAGCGGGGAGTCTCTGGTGTGAAGCTCCTCATAGGTTTGAGCATTAAAACATTTTGATTGTTTTTTTAGTTTGTTAATTTTTACTTTTTTATATATCAACTTATCTGAATGGTTGCAGATTATAGATCTTTAGAGCTTAAGCGTTTCCTACAGCTGGACCTGACATGTTTCGCCTTAGCTTCGTCAGGGATCCGCTTGCTGCCGTTGTCATCCAACTCTTTATCTATGTAGAACATATGAAAAGGCAGCATTGCAAATCTTACACTAGTCCCTACAACAGTGGTGTAGCCAACAGATAGATTGGATGGGCATACATTTCCTCCACACTCTCCCCCCCCAATTCCTCTATGAAATTTAAAAATTAAGGGGCCAATATTCAAAAGGTTTCAGTTATGCATAAGAGGCTTCTGCCCGGCTAGACCCTGCTGAGCTAACCTTCCAGTGATACTACCACTGAATGTAGCATGTGACTGCCCAAGCACTGTCCGCTTACTGGTGGAGTGGTCTGGATGCAAAACTTGGGCACAGCTGGCAGTTAACTGATTAGTGATGACATTCAGTCTACTAACCCAGGGGTAGGCAATTCCGGTCTTCGAGAGCCGGAGCCAGGTCAGGTTTTCAGGATATCCACAATGAATATGTATGAGATGGATTTGCATGCACTGCCCTCCTTGAGATGCAAATCTATCTCATGCATATTTATTGTGGATATCCTGAAAACCTGACCTGGCTCTGGCTCTCGAGGACCAGAAATGTCTACCCCTGTGCTAACTGATTAAGTAAGCGGCTAAAGGAGGGAATAGGACTTGTATACCGCTTTTTCTGTGTGGTTAGTGATTATTCTACGGGGAGACTTTTCCTGCGATTAATTTGGTTTCACGTTTATTTCTGTTGCGGTTTGATTTGAGACCTTTACAAATTAGGGACCCCTGATGAAGGCGTGTTAATTTAAACGTGGACCGTGTCGGGTCCCCTGGTTTATACAAAGGGGGTGACACTAACCACAATATATATTTATTTCAATAAACCTAGCCTGCAATGCATCTTGTACTCCTGTCTGCAGTTTTTTCTTTGTTTGTTACACTAGGGCAGTGATTCCCAACCCTGTCCTGGAGGAACACCAGGCCAATCGGGTTTTCAGGCTAGCCCTAATGAATATGCATGAGAGAGATTTGCATAGGATGGAAGTGATAGGCATGCAAATTTGCTTCATGCATATTCATTAGGGCTAGCCTGAAAACCCAATTGGCCTGGTGTTCCTCCAGGACAGGGTTGGGAACCACTGCACTAGGGTTACCAGATTTTGCCTTGAAAAACAAGAGGATGTGTGGCCCCGCCTCATTCCTCCCCGGTCCTTCCCTGTTCTGCCCCAGCCCTGCCTCATTCCACCCCCAACCCTGGCCCTACACAAACCTTGTTACTTTGAAGCTGCCTCTGGAGGGCATCTATGGATGTGACACGGTGATGTCACACGCATGCGCGGATGACCTTCAAATCCAGATTCCAGCCCTAATCTCAACGCTTTTAAATACAGTATTCCTCCCAAATTCACAGGGGTTACGTTCTCGGAGTGACCGCGAATGTTGAGAAACCGCAAATATCGGATGAGTACTGTAATCGACACTCCCCCCTCCTCCTCCTCCTCTCTTGCTCCGGCCCCGCTCTCTCACCGGCACCAGACAAAACACAGACCCAATATCTCCCTCAGGTCACAGCAGCAATAACCGTTTTGCCCCAGCCCTCTCACCTCCCTCCTCCCCGCACCAGCCTCTGGCATGAAAACAAAAACTCCTCTTTCCACAGCGCATGTGCCCCGCCTCTTCCTTCACAACTGCACAGTTTAGTGAAACGCTGTTGGAACCGCGTGAGCCCCCATAGGCTCAAAACCTCACTGTCCGAAGAGTTTGACTTCAAAGTTCGCAAGCATAGGGGAGGCAGCAAGGCGCCTGCATCATGGAAGGAGTAACAGCTGGAGACGAGCAGCAGATAGAAAAGTGCAAGGAGGAGGTTTTTAAAGAAAAAAAAAGAGGGGAAAAGTAGGGGGTAGTCACACTCAAACTTCAAATCCACAGGGGAGCAAAGATTCGGGGGAACAGTCGCTCAATCCTGTTCATTAGTTCAGAAAATTACTGAGTCTGTGACTTCAGAACCATGAATTTGTGAGGATATACTGTACCCGGACAAAGTGCCGAGTTTTGAAAAGCTGTCCGGACGCCTGGACAGTCCTCTAGAATGAGGACATGTCCAGGTAAATCCAGGCGTCTGGTAACCCTAGGTTACACAATCAAAGCGGTTTACTTATTTTATACCTGGGGCAATGAAGTGTTAAGCGACTTGCCAAGAAAATAAGCTGCGGTGAGAATCAAACTCACAGTTCTGAGGAAGCTGCTCTAACCACTAAGCCATTCCTCTACTCCTGTCCTAACTGTATCTGCCCAGCTAACTGGGCACCAGTCTGAATATCGGCTGGTGCCCAGTTAACTTCCAGGTGATTGCATGTATCCAGATATTTAATGTCAAAGGTCAGATATGAACCAAAATTAAATATCTGGCCTTAATTCAGCCTGCAGCCATCAGCAGCTTAAACACCATTGATTGCCATAGACTAAATATAGGTCCTAAATACCTTAGTTGGCAAAGATCCTCAAGCTCTGCTAGATGAAGACATCATGAGCCTGCTGACCCATCAGCAGCAACACTATGGCACCCCCTGGCATGCTAAGTTCTCACACATATAAATTGAGCATGCCTGCAGTGCTGGTGTCAGTGATTTGGAGCATTTTCTGAAAGGGATCGATAAACTGTGGCTGTCTTTGGTGGGCTTGGAGACCCTACCAGCTACATGAATGGTGTGCCTGATCTGTGCTTTTAACACACATGCACATTGTGTTGAACACTACCAGCACCTCCGGGCCTGCTGGTAATTTTGAATCGTTAAAGGTCGGTGCTTCATTTTGTGCAACACATGTCTGGGCATCGCCTGGAGTGATCATTTTAATATTAATAAGCTCACTGTACATTTCCATAGTATTCTCTGAGGCTGCTAAGAGGCATGGAAAAGACCACATAGAGCCATTTTGTGCATCGGAAGTTAAGATGCGTGTACATTAGATTGCTTAGAACTGGTTTAGCATCAAACGTTAAAGCATGGTAAATTTTGAGCATCAGGCTGGCTCTGAGCAAATTAAAACCATTGATAGCTATTGAACATTTCAGCTTAGTTTTGCTGAGTATGGTCCTCAGTGGCTTAGACTACTGCAATTCTATGAGCCTGAAATCTTTATAGTTGATCCAAAGTGCAGCTGCCCACTTCATCACTGGCTCATCCTGCTTTCAACATATTACATCATATCTTAGATTTACACTGGTTACCTGTCATTAATTACATTTAAAATACATTCATAAAGTATGGCAACTTATCCACCATTTTGAAGATTTACATATCTAATAGACCGTTGAGATCTAAAAAGGCAGCATTTTTTTTCAAGCTCTTCCTTATATAAATTGCATTTTGAGGAGACCATGAATAGCATTTTCTAGATCACTGCTCCCAGTGAAAAGAATTGGCTTCCGTCACACATCTGTTCACCGACTGACACAGCTACTTTTAAAAAGCATCTGAAAGCTCATTTGTTATTTTATTTTTTTACATTTATATACTTAGGGGATCCTAAGCGTTTACAGTGAATAGTGATCAGGTACTCTAAGCATTTTCCTAACAGATTCACTTAATAATGATTTAGGCACATATAGACTGATCAGGATCTATTGAAGACAGAAGGATGAGATTAGTTGATATATCATTGACAATGGCTTAAGTGAAGGATAATGAGCACCAAGTTAGCAATACTGCCTTCTTTTTGGAAGATGAATTAATGTACTGTCTAATTATGTATTTGTCATGTCGTATTTATGATTATATCTTGTAAACCGCTTAGGTTTAAGCAGGTGAGAAATTTTTTGAATAAATAAATACTATCCGCTCCAACTTCCCACTCAGTCTCTTTAGTCCACATTCTTTCTGAACCCCAAGTCTTTGCTTCACCTCCTACTCAATGTGAATCCATGCTTTCTTTCACAGGCACAAAGCTGTTCCTTGATTTTTCTCCTCCAAAGTCTCTAACTCCCCATTCTTCCCTTGCTTGCCTTCACCACCATCCATACATTCACTCTGTAGTGCTATGTCCCCCCATCCCCATCCTTTCTCTGCTCTCCCACCCACATTTCAACATTTTTCTCTTTTCACCCTATCCCCGATAACCTAGGCTCAGCACCTACATCTGCTTCATATTGGCTCAACCGTACCATTATCTGGAATCAAAATAGTCATTGTTTGAACCACAGACTCTGGATCTATGGAGACCTATGTGGTTCCAACATCAGTTGTTTGAACCTCATGGAGCTTGTGCAATTCAGATGCTGTTTGAAGCATTTAGGGCTCCATATGTACAAAGTCCTGCAGTATAAATAGTGAATGTTTTGATCACAGAGCTAGAGGAACCAGAAGCTCTGTTAGTGGCAATGTTAAAATAAAAATAAAAGAAAGTTTCAGTGGAAGAAAAGCAGCAATGGGGTGGCTGTTAGGACAGGAGTGGTGTATTTAGCCCTTTATTTGGCAGTTGCTCAGAAGCAGCATGTGTTTCCTATGGCTCTTATGGGAGATCTGCATTAGAGAATGACATGGGGACAAATTTTTCCTCATCCCCTCCGGAACTCATTTTTCCTGTCCCATCCCCGCAAGTTCTTTGCCTATTCCTGCAAGCTCTGTACACTGTGTGGTTAACAGGAATGGGGCAGGGGCAGGGACAGCAACAAAACTCACAGGGACGGGAAAATTGAGTTCCTGCGGGGGGGGGGGGGGGAGGGGGAGGAAATAATTTATCCCCATGTCATTCTCTAATTTGCATCTCCAAATGCCTGTTACTTGGCACTATTGCTCTTGTTCAAAATCAAGTTACATAAAGCAGCCGTTTCACCATCTGCCAATTAAAGGGTTAGACTAAGTACCTTCCCCGAATTCTACAGGAATAAAATGAAATATCGAGAGAAGGGAAAGTAAGGGATAAGAAGGGGTGGGAAGAAAGGGAAAGAGAAAAAAGGGAAATAATCTGAGGGGGGGTCTTCTTTTTCCCTTATCATATTTTTAGGAATGAATGTTTTAGGTCTTTCCTATCAGTTGCTGACATTTCTTTCCTTAAAATTATATTTTTATTGTGAACTGCCTGTACCTTCTGGCTAGATGGTATATCAAATTTGTAACAAACTTTAAACTACTATTGTGCAAAACACTCTATAAACACAAACTAAAAAAGGTTTAAGGATGCCTGATGCAGGTACATGCTGAAACACAGCTATTGCACTTGTATATGAAATCAAATAAAGTTTCATCTCGCATGTAACTCCTATGAATTTGTTAACACATCTCCTTGGCCATTTCCACTCTTTCTGAACTGTGAAATAGCTGTGGAGACCGGTGGTTCTTGCTTCTTTGTGTCATGACTCAGGCACCAGAAATAGCCCTTCAGCGAGACTAGAAAAGCAGTTTTCTGTCCTGTGGGCCTCGCTCTTTGAAAACCAGCCAGATGGACCAAAAAGGATGGCAATCCAAAATTATAGCCCAATGGCTTTATTTTACAGTCCTGTGCTGTATCATATCCCCTCTTAGCCGTATCTTCTCCAAGCTGAAGGGCCCTAACCTCATCCTAAGGAATAACAGAAAATGCAACAGGGCCATGACTAGGCTCTGGTTCTGGGAATGTTAAATTTGCCACAAGTGGACCCACCCTACTATCTTCTATCTGTATAAACGCATCTCAGCTCAAAGCCGGGGACTGGGACAGGAGCTGTTTCCCACCCATAGTGATGCAGCGCAGGGAATGTATATACACTTGGTTACTAAGGTTGTAAGACAGAGATGCTTCGGGTGCTCCCTGCTCTGAGTACTCTAGGGCCAGCAGAAAGGGACAGAGATGAGTGTGAGAGGATTAAGAGACAGAAGAAAAGAAAGGGGATGAGGCATAAGAAGAAATAGAAAAGGGAAATGAAAGAAGGGGGAAAGGAAGACCAGAATATATTGCAGGGATTTAGTGGAAAAGATTGTGCCACATCTTCCTCCTCTCCCAGGACCATATGCTAGAAAAAGCAGAGGATTGGATTATTTGCCCGAGAACCTTGCTCCCCATTAGAGAATGACATGGGGAAAAATTTTGTCCAATTATATTACCTCTAAATCAGAACCCCAGATGGACAAAAAACCACCCCTCTGCAACACTAACAGGCTTTAATCACACATACACAAGCCAATCACACAACAGGTAGCAACAGGGAAAAAGAAAGGTCGAGAAAAAGCCTCAGTTCAGCTTCATCTGGCAAAAAAACAACACCTTTCAAAACTAACCCTGCACTCCAAAATATAGAACAAGTAGAGAAAGCACTATGGTAGCCTGCAGGGAGATGTTACAAAACACACCGGGACACACAGCCCTGTCGTAAAAAAAATGGGTAAATCAGCACTGTAGCAGAGTAGTCCAGGATTCAGCATGGAACACAGCAAAAAAAAAAAAAAGAGAACAACTTAGCTGCTTCGGCATCCAGGATCTCTCAGTCCTTCATCTCCTGGGCCCTGCAGCCACTGAACCCCATCAAGCTCTTCAGGATCTCATACCACTTCACGAATCAATACCAATGCCAGAGGGGTGGTTTTTTTGTCCATATGGGGTTCTGATTTAGAGGTAATATAATTGGAGTTTAACTGACCCTTTTCCTGAGAGTATATGTATTAGTGGGAAAAATTTTGTCCCCCATCCCCGTCCTGTCCCCGCGAGCTCGGTCCCCATTCCCGTGAGTTCAGTCCCCTACCCGTCCCCGCGAACCATCTGATTCCATCCACACAAACCATCTCCCTTCTGTGTTCCTATTTTTCCCATTTCTAAAATCTCCCCTCTGTATCTGTATACTCCCTCCTGTGTCCGGCATTGCCCCCCCCCCCCCCCCCCCCCCCCACACGTGTCCATATACCATCCACATGTATCTCCCCTTTATGTCTCTGTCCCTATTCTCCCATGCACATAATTTCCCCTCTGTTTCTGTTACCTTTTATTCACAGAAAATTATTTTTACAGACTTTAAGGATATGCCAGTGTTCACTTTTACTGATGGATGCCAACCCTGAAGGAAGGTATAGGCAAGATATTTGGTCCACAAGTATCACCTGCAACATGATTCTTGAACTTGATTTTTAAGTATTCAAGAGGGCTAGCATGCCAAGAATTTCAATTTTCTTAAATATCACTGTGGAACAATTACATATTAGGAGATTTTCAGCTGTCTGCATACAAAACCTTCCCTTCAAATTCCACAGCTGCTACTGCAAATGGATAAAGACTCATAATATGTTTACTTAATTACCAAAGTTAAACTAGAGTTTCTTCTTAAGTTTAAGATCTATTCATTGTGCACTACTGTTTCTGAGGTTAGTAATCAACGTGCGGTCTCCTTCTCTTTCTTCCCATTTTTCTCCCTCCCATATCTCTCCCTTTCTCTTCTCGCCCTCCATCACAATGTCCATTCTCTCTCTCCCCTTCCCACCCAATCCTAGGCTCATCACTTTGTCCTCCAGTTTATCATTTCCCCCTCTCTCTCAATTACCTTGGCTAACTTAAGGATTCCAGGAGGCCTCCATAGTCTGGCAATTCTCCTCACCACAATTCAAAGTCTCCATCCTTTCCTCTTACCTTCCTGGTTTACTTTAAAAAGCATTTCCCTTCTCATGGGGTTACAGGTGTGGCAGCTATTCTGAGATGCTGCCTGCAGTTGCCCTGAAACTTTCCTTTTTTCTCCCAGTGGCTCGCTTTCAAGTAACCCGTTTAACTCTGTAACTCTTCTGGAAATGTCCAGATAACCTCTTATGTAATCCGCCTTGAACCGCAAGGTAATGGCGGAATAAAAGTCACTAATGTAATGTAATGTAAGTCGCACGCAGCTGCTTGAGTTGAATCTTCTCCTCGACACAATTTCCTGTTTCCGGATGCATCAGAGAAGATTCAACTCAAGTAGCCGCACACAACTTGTTGAAAGCATGCCACTTGAAGAAGAAAAATGAAATTCGCCACTTAAGGTGAGGGAAAGGAAGGGCGGTGAATGGCCTTGTCCCAGTCCCCGCAGGTGACCACTAATTTTCTCTCCCCATTTCGACAGGTTACCCATGGCTAGCCGCGGGTAACAGCCACCGTGTCATTCTCTACTCCCCATCCCCCTCCTTCCATAGCATGTACAATGATTAAGAAGGTCAGATATGGCTATGATTACTCAGCAAACTCTTCATTTCAGGGATGCCACCCTGACCAAACCACTCCATGATTCCAAATGCCCGTGAGTCTTCATATGAAAATGTTGGAGTCCTCTTTCGTTTATAAAATCAAAAGGGAGTGTTATATTTGTTTCCCCCTGTAGCTCTACATTCAGAGGTTGCAAGATCAAATCCCAGTGCTGCTCCTTGTGACCCTGGGCAAATCACTTAATCCTCCAGTGCCCACTATTTTGAATGCCATCTTTGAAATGCTAAAGCAACAAAAAGGTGGTATACAAATTCCCATTCCCTTCCCTTTTAAATATGAAATTAACTGGTAGAAGATTTAACATACATTGTATTTTATCACTCAGTTTTGTTAGAAGATATAGTCATGAAATCCCCATCAGTAAGCAATAAGAAATAGAGTCGACTAACCCAGAAGGAGTTAGTCAACAGGAGTCGACTAACCCAGAAGAAGTAGTTAGAAGGAGTGTACCAAAAGAGAAGACACTAAAGACCGAAACACAGGGAAAGGAAATGAAGACACTTAAATGCCAGGATCTAAACTGCATATATACTAATGCAAGGAGCCTAGGAAACAAAATGGGGGAATTAGAAGCCGTGGCCAATGCAGAAGACTTAGACATCATTGGAATCTCTGAAACATGGTGGAATGAGGAAAGCAAATGGGATACAGCACTGCCGGGATTTAAGCTCTATCGCCAGGACAGGTCAGGACAGAAAGGAGGTGGAATAGCCCTATACATAAAAGAAACCATACAATCGACAAGAATAGACACAGCGGAGACGACCAACAAGCTGGAATCGCTATGGGTTAAAATACCAGGAAGAAAGGGACATGAAATAAAAATGGGCCTATACTATCGCCCACCCGGGCAAACCGGAAATATCGATAAGGAAATGGAAGCCGAGATGAAACAAGAATGCAAAAACGGTTGCACAGTTATTATGGGAGATTTCAACTACCCCGGGATAGACTGGAGTCTTGGAAACTCAAAATGCGCTAGGGAAACAGAATTCCTGGAGGCTACACAAGATTGCTTCATGGAGCAGCTTGTTAGAGAACCGACGAGAGGAAATGCCACTTTGGATCTAATCCTAAATGGGTTAATGGGACCAGCAAAGGAAGTGGAAGTAGTGGGACCGTTGGGAAACAGTGACCATAACATGATCAAGTCCAAGGTTGAAGCAGGAATACCAAAAGGAAAGAGAACCATGGCGACAACTTTCAACTTCAGAAAAGGAAACTATGAAGCAATGAAGAAAATGGTAAGGAATAAACTTAGGAACACTTCCAAGAAATGGTCTTTTTTCAAGGACATGGTGAGCGAGGCGCAAAATCTTTACATCCCCAGATTCAGAAAGGGGAGCAAAAAGAGTCGAATAAAGGACCCGATATGGATGACTAAAATAGTGAAGGAAGCGATAAGTAATAAGAAAAATTCATTCAGGAGATGGAAAAAGGACAAAACTGAAGGAAACTGGATAGAGCACAGGAAGTATCAAAAAGAATGTCACCGTGTGGTTCGAAAAGCTAAAAGAGAGTATGAAGAGAAGTTAGCCAGGGAGACTCGTAATTTCAAACCGTTCTTCAGATATGTTAAAGAGAAACAGCCAGCTAGGGAGGAGGTGGGACCGCTGAATGATGAAGTCAGGAAGGGAGTAGTGAAGGAGGAGAAAGAAGTCGCGGAAAGACTGAACATGTTCTTTTCGTCTGTATTTACAAACGAAGACACAACCAACATACCGGAACCTGAGCAATTCTTCAATGGAAATCAAGCAGAAAAATTAACATTCATGGAAGTGAGCCTTGAAGATGTGCGCAGGCAGATAGATAAACTAAAAATAGACAAATCTCCAGATCCGGACGGAATCCATCCAAGGGTTCTGAAGGAACTAAAGGAGGAGATAGCAGAACTACTACAGCAAATATGCAATCTATCCCTGAAAACAGGCGTGATCCCGGAGGATTGGAAGACGGCCAACATCTTTAAAAAGGGATCAAGAGGTGACCCGGGAAACTACAGACCAGTGAGTCTGACCTCGGTTCCCGGAAAAATGGCGGAAGCACTGATAAAAGAAAGCATCGATGATCACTTGGAAAGAAACAAACTTCTTATAACCAGCCAACATGGTTTCTGCAGGGGGAGATCGTGCCTAACCAACTTACTACACTTCTTCGAAGGAATTAACAAACAGATGGACAGAGGTGACCCCATAGACATCATATACCTTGATTTCCAAAAAGCCTTTGACAAGGTGCCCCATGAACGATTACTCCGGAAACTGAAGAACCATGGGGTGGACGGAGACGTACATAGACTTATAAGATCATGAGGGACATAGAGAGAGTAGAAAGGGACAGATTCTTCAAACTTTCAAAAAATAAAAGAACAAGAGGCCATTCAGAAAAGTTGAAAGGGGACAGATTCAATACAAATGCCAGGAAGTTCTTCTTTACCCAACGTGTGGTGGACACTTGGAATGCGCTTCCAGAGGACGTTATAGGGCAGAATACAGTACTGGGATTTAAGAGAGGATTGGACATTTTTCTGCTGGAAAAGGGAATAGAAGGGTATAAATAGAGGATTACTGCTCAGGTCCTGGACCTGTTGGGCCGCCGCGTGAGCGGACTACTGGGCAAGATGGGCCTCAGGTCTGACCCAGCAGAGGCATTGCTTATGTTCTTAGATCTACCAGGTATTTTCTACTGTCCCAAATCGATACAACATAGTGAGCTTAGTGAACCTTTAGTCTCACCCAGCATGCACTGCAGTATTATTTTTCATGCATAACCAAGCTATAGAATTTGTTGCTGGAGGATGTGGTCTAAATAACTTAATATAGAAAGGTTCAAAAGAGGTCTGGAGAAGCTCCTAGCAGAAATGGACCAGAGAGACCTCCTGTCTGGAAAATAGCTACAAGAAATGCATTTACTGTTTCGGATCTACCACATATTTGTGACCCAAACTGGCCACTGTCTGAGACAGGACGCTAAGCTTTATGCTTTTATGTTTATGGGTTTAGATCTTCTCCTGGCTTGGTACCGAGTAGAATCTTCTTGAACTACACAAGAAAATTTCAGTGCCCACTAGGTGGCAGTATAGTTTAACTTATGGAAGCAAAATTCAGAACAGCATCTTAAAACAATGGTTGAGAACACAACACAGTTCTAAAGACACACCCTGCCAGTAAGGTTTTCAGGATACCTACCATAAGTCAGACACACGCTGGCATCAACATGCATGAGAGCGATGTGAACGTACTCTCTGCAGCATATGGAAGTCTATCGTATTCCTGGCAGAGATCCTGAAAACCTGACTGGCAAACCATGGACTGGCTTGAGAACCATACTAGCCTAAAGTAATTTACTCAATCATCCATCCATCTAGTTTATAATCTGACATGTGACTGCATTGATTTAGGATGGTGCATAGAAAGTGTTGCTCCCAACATGATACTTAGGGGAAGATTCTGAAAACTGACTGTGCCTTTGATGGTTGCTAAACTGGTTCCAGCCCAAGTGGTGAGCACCTGATGTAACAAACTGGAGGGAAGATTCTCAAAACCCACTGTGCCTTTAACGATAGTCGCTAAACCGGTTCCAGCCAGTTTAGCGTGAAAGTAATCTAGTGGCCACTTCTCAAAAGGGTCTTTTCCGAGCTTTCTGGTAGACTCCAACTCTGCCATGTAAATGTATTACAAGGTCATTAATATTTAAATTCCAGGCAATTCTCTATTATCACTAGATTTCCTAACCTCGCTGTCCTACATTTGCGAGCAAAGTTTCTAGCAGAGCTGAGCTGTCGTAGCCTTATTTTCTGATCAGTGCCTGAGCACTGATTGGCTCAGGCATTGTCAGGAAAGTAAAGCTCAACAGCTCAGACCTGTAAGAAAATTTTGCCCCTTCCCCTATAACAGGAGGGATGCACACTCCCTTCCGCCACCATCATGCAACCCGACACACAAACCCTGGCAGTGGGAGAAATGCCCACTCCCTTCCACTGTTGCCATCATGCAACCGACCCGACACACACACTCCCCCAGCAGCGGGAGGGATGTTCACTCCTTTCCGCTGCCATCAAGCAACTCACCCGACACCCCCTCCACCAAACACCTGCAGTGGGATGCCCTCTTCTGCTAACATCAAGCAACCGCCCCTGACACAGATACACTCCGCTGGCAGGAGGGATGCCCACTCCCTCCCTCCCGTAGCCATTGTGCCCACGACAACCCCTCACTCTCCCTACCTTATTCAGGAAGGCCAGCCAGCAGGCCTGCCTCTTCAAAATGGCAGGCCTTCCCCTCCCCATCGCATCCTATGATGCAACAGTAAGAGGCCTAAGGCTTTGATTAGCCCTAGTTCCTTAAGACCTATCCCCAGTGCATCCTGCAAGGGGCCTAAGGCTATGATTGGCCCAGACACCTAAGGCCCCTCGTATAGGGCAGGAGTGGGCATCCCTCCCGCTGCTGGAGAGGGGGGGTTGCTTGGTGGCAGGGAGTTTATAACACACAGACCCCCACCCAACAACTCCTATAATTTATGTGAATTTTGTAATTTTTATTTTTTTCATGAGCCACAGTCAAAACACATGCCAGAGATGTGCTTTTCACCATGCCCACACAGTACTGTTACCCCAGAACAGTTGCTGATTTTTGGTTACCAAAAGCAGACACTGTCCTTGGAGAACCACTTGGCAATGATGAAGAATCACCCGGAGTACTCATATAAATTGTGATGAGCCCATTTGCTTGGCAGAATCAGAGACTGCTAGGAAGCTCGGAAAAGAGCATGGAATTCACTGCTAAAATACAAACATGCTAAACTGGCTGGAGCAGGTTTAGCGACCGTGTTAAAGGCAATGGTAAGTTTTGAGAATCTTCCCCTGGGTGCTAATAAGACAGTATGGCTAGATACGTTACTGTGGAACAGGTAAGTGGGCATAGGCACAAGCAGGAGAATGAATCTGTAGAGTTTTATTTTAAATTGCTAACATAACAATGCACTTGTATACTGCATCTACCTCATAGTTTAGTGCAGCTAAAAGAGAAACTGCACATTCACAGAGGAATTACAATTCAGCTAAACACTAAGGTTGAAAGCTTGATGACTGACATTGCTACTCACATCTCAAACTTGTAGTAATTTAGCCGTATTCGCTGTATGCTGCCTTATGATCAGAATAAGAATTTTCAAAAGCCACGCAGGCATATTTTAAGTCATTCTTTGAGATTGCTCACATTTGCAGGTAAGAGATGTTCTGTAGCACCGAGCACTCCACAATTCAATCCCCAAACTGGAATTTCTGCTTCCTGGATCCATTGGGCCTAGAGACACTATGGAGGAAGCATTCAAGGCTCCCTAAAGAAGGAAGGTACCTGGTGACTGGACTGAGGGCCCATGCCTCTTGGATAAGGTGACCATACATCCCGTTTTGAACGGGACCGTCCCGTTTTTGGATCTCCTGTCCCGTTGTCCCCACAGCTTCGGGATGCTGAAATGTCCCGTTTTCAGGGACAGTGTCCCGAAGCTGTGCGCGGGGACAACAGGACAGGCGATTGCTTCCTGTCTCTCTCTCAAAAAAACACCCAAAAACCTCTTTTACTGGCCTCTTGCAGCACTGGAGGGAGGGAGAGAAGGGCAGAGACGAGGGCTGAGTAACCACGGTCTTCAATCCCTTTCAGTGCTGATTGGTCAGAACGGTTCCTGGGGTGGGTAGAGTCATAGAAGGGTCCGCCCTCTAGCTCTGATTGGGGGAGAAGAGAAAAGAAGTCATTCTCAGCTCCTTCTGCTACACAAAGCTAGGGCGGGAGGAGGAGGAGCCAGGGCTGGACATGCAGCTGGGAAGATGGGCCCCCGATTTAACATCCCCCCCTCCGTCTGCCACCGCCACTGTTCTCCTTCTTATCTCCCTGCTGCTGCTGGTAATCACCGACCAGAAGCCTTCTTCCCGACGTCAATTCTGACGTCGGAGAGGACGTTCTGGGTCAGCCAGGCAGCGATTGGCTGGCCCAGAACGTCCTCTCAGGCGTCAGAATTGACGTCGGGAAGAAGGCTTCTGGACAGCGATTGCCAGCAGCAGCAGGGAGATAAGGAGAGTAGCAACGGGGGCGCTGGAGGGAGGCCTTTTTTTTTTTTTTTTTGCAATAGGTTGGGAAGGAGGCAGGCAGGCAGGCTGGCTTTTGGGGTGGGGATGGGACAAAGTCTGGAAGGCAGTGAGGGGCACTAAGGAAAGAGGCACTAAGGACATGGGAATGAGGCACTGAGGGCACTAAGGACATAGGAAGGAGGCAATGAGAGCCCTAAGGACGTGGGAATGAGGCACTGGGGGCACTAAGGACATGGGAAGGAGGCACTGGGGGCACTAAGGACATGGGAAGGAGGCACTGGGGGCACTAAGGACATGGAAAGGAAGGAGGGAGGGAATAGAAAGGGACAATTGTTGGGCCTGAGTGCAGAAAGAAATGATACACAGTCAGAAGGAAACACAACCAGAAACTCATGAAATCACCAGACAGCAAAGGTAGGAAAAATGATTTTATTTTCAATTTAGTGATCAAAATGTGTCAGTTTAGAGAATTTATATCTGCTGTCTATATTTTGCACTATATTTGTCTATTTTTTTATAGTTACCGAGGGGACATTGCATATTTTAAAGTCATCTGCCTTGACATCTTTGAAATCCCCCCAAATATAAATGATAATTAACATTTTCTCTGCGTATAGTGTGCTTTGTAGTTTTAAAAAATTTTATGGTTACCATTATGAAATAATAAGATATTGTGTGTACATAAAAAATGAATGGAAGAAATTGGGGGCAGGGCTAGGGTGGAATTGTGGGTGGGGCTAGGGCAGGATTGGGGGGCGGGACTGAATATTAATAGATGTCCCGTTTTGATGAAAAAAATAAATGGTCACGTTACTCTTGGAGGAACTCTAGTGCTCCCTAGCAAAGGCTGCCACTTTCATCATCAAATTATGAATGCTGGTGATGGAAGAAGTCCCCAAATAGTTGCAAGTGAAGGCTCATGTTGCTAGATGCTAGCTCTTCTTTCAATTGGCTGTGCATATATTGAAGAAAGAGGCTTGAAGGGTAGAGGATTAACTTTAACATAAGAAAGTAAGCATAACTATACTGAGTCCTGTTTCCAGCAGTGGCCCATCCAGATCACAAAGACAGTGAAAACAGATTTTATGTTGTTTATCTTAAGGAGAAGCAAGCAATTTTTAAAAAATTCATTTTAAGAACAGTTTATGGATGTTTTGTGTAGGAATATGTCCAAATTTTTTTTAAGCCCTCCTAAAACAACTGTGTTTACTACAGTCTCTGGTAAACAATTCCAATTTAAATTACACATTGAATGAAAAAAAACTTTTCTCTGATTAGTTTTAAATTTATTACTTCGTAGCTTCACTACATGCTCCCTAATCTTTCCAATTTTGGAAAGAGTAAACAATGTATTATGAGATAGGAACCAGTGCAAATGCCTTACACTAGGGGTATCAAAGTCCCTCCTCGAGGGCCGCAATCCAGTCGGGTTTTCAGGATTTCCCCAATGAATATGCATGAGATCTATTTGCATGCACTGCTTTCATTGTTTGCAAAGTTACACGAGAAATTGCAAAGTTACACGAGAAAATGGAGTAGATTCTGCGCCGTTCACGGAGGAGGGTATTTATGAGCAACTTGAAAAACTGAAGGTGGACAAAGCGATGGGACCAGACGGGATCCATCCCAGGATACTAAGGGAGCTCAAAGAGGTTCTGGCGAGTCCTATTAAAGACTTGTTCAACAAATCTCTGGAGACGGGAGTGATTCCTGGGGATTGGAGGAGAGCGGATGTGGTCCCTATTCATAAAAGTGGTCACAGGGATGAAGCAGGAAACTACAGGCCGGTGAGCCTCACTTCAGTTGGAAAAATAATGGAAGTGTTGCTGAAAGAAAGGATAGTGTACTTCCTTGAATCTAATGGGTTACAGGATCCGAGGCAACATGGCTTTACAAAAGGTAAATCGTGCCAAACGAACCTGATTGAATTTTTTGATTGGGTGACCAGAGAGCTGGATTGAGGACATATGCTAGATGTAATTTACTTGGATTTCAGCAAAGCCTTTGATACAGTTCCTCATAGGAGGCTGTTGAACAAACTTGAAGGGCTGAAGTTAGCACCCAAAGTGGTGAACTGGGTCAGAAACTGGCTGTCGGACAGACGCCAGAAGGTGGTGGTTAATGGAAGTCGCTCGAAGGAAGGAAAGGTGACTAGTGGAGTCCCTCAGGGTTCGGTGCTGGGGCCAATCCTATTCAATATGTTTGTGAGTGACATTGCTGAAGGGTTAGAAGGAAACGTGTGCCTTTTTGCAGATGATACCAAGATTTGTAACAGAGTAGACACCGAAGAGGGAGTGGAAAATATGAAAAAGGATCTGCAAAAGTTAGAGGAATGGTCTAATGCCTGGCAACTAAAATTCAATGCAAAGAAATGCAGAGTAATGCATTTGGGGATTAATAATAGGAAGGAACCGTATATGCTGGGAGGAGAGAAGCTGATATGCACGGACAGGGAGAGGGACCTTGGGGTTATAGTGTCCGAAGATCTAAAGGCGAAAAAACAGTGTGACAAGGCAGTGGCTGCTGCCAGAAGGATGCTGGGCTGTATAAAGAGAGGCGTAGTCAGTAGAAGGAAGAAGGTGTTGACGCCCCTGTACAGGTCATTGGTGAGGCCCCACTTGGAGTATTGTGTTCAGTTTTGGAGACCGTATCTGGTGAAAGACGTAAGAAGACTTGAGGCGGTCCAGAGGAGGGCGACGAAAATGATAGGAGGCTTGCGCCAGAAGACGTATGAGGAGAGACTGGAAGCCCTGAATATGTATACCCTAGAGGAAAGGAGAGACAGGGGAGATATGATTCAGACGTTCAAATACTAGAAGGGTATTAACGTAGAACAAAATCTTTTCCAGAGAAAGGAAAATGGTAAAACCAGAGGACATAATTTGAGGTTGAGGGGTGGTAGATTCAGGGGTAATGTTATGAAATTCTACTTTACGGAGAGGGTAGTGGATGCCTGGAATGTGCTCCCGAGAGAGGTGGTGGAGAGTAAAACTGTGACTGAGTTCAAAGAAGCGTGGGATGAGCACAGAAGATTTAGAATCAGAAAATAATATTAAATATTGAACTAGGCCAGTTACTGGGCAGACTTGCTCGGTCTGTGTCTGTATATGGCTGTTTGGTGGAGGATGGGCAGGGGAGGGCTTCAATGGCTGGGAGGGTGTAGATGGGCTGGAGTAAGTCTTAACAGAGATTTCGGCAGTTGGAACCCAAGCACAGTACCGGGTAAAGCTTTGGATTCTTGCCCAGAAATAGCTAATAAGAAAAAAAAAAAATTAAATTGAATCAGGTTGGGCAGACGGGATGGACCATTCGGGTTTTTATCTGCCGTCATCTACTATGTTACTATGTTACTAATAGATCTCATGCTTATTGGGGAAATCCTGAAAACACGACTGGATTGCGGCCCTCGAGGATGGACTTTGACACCCCTGCCTTAGACCCTAGTGTCATAGGGAGCTCAATGCCTACCTTGATCTGGGTTATGGGAGGGGGCTTTCTTCAGTTTGTGCCTTGGACTCCCTGCTTATGTAATAGCAGCTCTATCTTAATGCTTTTAGAGGTGAAGGGGGCATGTTTTGAGGAGGACTGAGAAACAGTACACTTAAATTTGAATGTCCAGTCATTCAGCTCATAAGACTCATTAAAAATCAGAAAAAAATCCAGGGTGGGTGGGGGAGAGGGAGAGTTTTGCATTGGAATTTCATTCAGGGAATATATGGAGGTTTCCTGTAGGTATGTACTTTTTCTGATTATTTGAGGGGGGTGGAGGGAAATGGTTGTACATTAATGTCTGTAAGTTAATGTGCATTTTGTGTAAACTTGTATATATTGAAATTGTTTGTTTGCACTATGGTAGTTTGGAAATTTAATAAAGATTTACAAAAAAAAAAAATCAGAATTAAAGTATTTATTTCTGATAACAAAACAAATAAAATATTAAAACAGAAGTAAAAAAAAAGTTTTTAACAAAACATAATTTATTTAAAATGTGGCATACACAATGTTAAGGTTGCATCTCAGTTAAACTTTACTTCTGTTTTAACAGCAGAGGCTTTCTGGTCCAGAGATCTCATCCCATGACCCACCAAACTAGAGTACCCTGGCCCAACCTCCATAACTCCCCCCCCCAAAAAAAAAAATGGGTAATAG
Source organism: Geotrypetes seraphini (assembly GCF_902459505.1). Taxonomy (NCBI): domain Eukaryota; kingdom Metazoa; phylum Chordata; class Amphibia; order Gymnophiona; family Dermophiidae; genus Geotrypetes; species Geotrypetes seraphini. The sequence continues at coordinate 79,675,243 of NC_047096.1, read as the reverse complement.
TTACCTGGACAAGCATCTCCCTTGTTTCCTTTTGAACTGCTACCACTTAGAAAATGTTATCTTCTCTGGATCAAACACAGTACTGTATAAGGGTTATCAATATACCACATAACAAACCCAGCAACCACTCTGCTTTCCTTACACACTAAACACCCTATTTTTTTAAATGAAAACATCTCATCAGCAGCATTTTATTGAGGATATAACTTTCTTCTTCAGCAAGTTAGGGATCTAGTGACTCCTTTTTCTGGTGTTTTGCTTTTTAGATTGTTTTTGCTGTCTAATCTCCACCTGTATTACTTGGAGCGATTCTGATGGACATCTGTTTAAAACACTCCTACTTTTGCCTTGCTTTCTCCAAAACAGAACAAGGTTTTGAATTTTTCTTTTGCTTTCCTACCCTGTAATCAATTAGTGAGCTCAAAATCTTTAAATGTGTAACTTTAGAAGATCTAGCTTCTCTATATTTTCTCTGGTTGACTTTAACAGATAAGATACTAGAAAATGATGTTAGTCCAAACATAGGCTACAGGCCAAGGCCTCAAACCACCAACGCCAGAGCTGGATTTTTGAATCTAGTCTGCCTAACACATTTCCACTTAAAAATAATTGGCTATCAATCTATTTTTTTTATAATACAACAGCTCTATATCACACCCAAAAGTCATTTTGATTATTATATGATATAATAAAAATTTCTCTGGTTGGCTTTAACACATAAGAGACTAGAAAATGATGTTAGTCCAAACATAGGCTACAGGCCAAGGCCTCAAACCACCAAGACCAGAGCTGGATTTTTGAATCTAGTCTGCCTAACACATTTCCACTTAAAGATAATTGACTATCAATCTAGAGTTTTATAATACAACAGCTCTATATCATACCCAATAGTCATTTTGATTATTATATGATATAATAGCTGCATTATTATGCGATATAATAGCTGCAGTGCCTTAATCCTAAGGGAAACCATTTGGAGCCTTAGAGCTTGCCCCATCTGTCTCTAAACTCTCAGCTATTTTTTTTTTTTGGGGGGGGAGATGCAGTTCACTTGACTGAGGGAAGAATTAGCTGCAATAAAGAGGGCATCCCCCAGGATACAGCATAAAGATGATCCACCCCCACTCCCAGAAAGAATCAAACGACCCAGGATGGGAAATGATAATGCCCTAAGAATAGAAACTGAAGTATTGTTAATGAAGAAGAGCGACACCCAATGTACCAGAAATCCCTCTGGCAATATAAAAAGATCAAAACTGCTACTGCTGCTGGGAGACTCCATTATAAGAGAAATCATCTTGGGTTCACAGTTCAAGGGACAGAAAAAGGTTAAATGCCTCCCCAGACCTGCCATTAGAAGAACACAAACAAAATTGTTAGTGAAGTCAGAAGAAAAGATTGTAAAATGGATCCATTCGGGAAACAAATGACCTGGCTAGTGACAGCACCTCTGTAGTACAAAAGACTTCCAAATTTTGGGAGAGGCACAAATTCATAGTCAATACTGTAGCATCTTCAAAAAATTCTAAGGGCTCCTTTTAGAAAGGTGCGCTAGCGTTTTTAGCGCACGCACCGGATTAGCGCGCACTACCCGAAAAACTACCACCTGCTTAAGAGGAGGCAGTAGTGGCTAGCGCGAGTGGCCTTTTAGCGCGCGTTAAGGCCCTAACGCACCTTTGTAATAGGAGCCCTAAATGTTCCTAGCAAGAGAAAGGAGAAGCTTCATCACACAAAATTTTAACACATGGCTCTAAACTTGATGTGAACGAGGCAACTCTAGATCTGGCTAGGGCTCTAGATGGAATAGGCAGCTATACTGTAATAAACTACATTTTTTTCTGTAGCATGAAGAAGGATCCTAAATGCAAAACTAAATCAATAATTTGGCAGTTATTTCACTTGCCCCCCTCCTCGATAAATTATCCCTTAACACACTAGTTCACTCCCTAGTAATATCAAAACTAGATTATTGTAATTCCTTATTAAAAGGGGCATATCTTAAGGACATAAGGCGTCTTCAACTTATACAAAACACAGCAATAAAAATAATTTCAGGTTCAAAAAAATTTGACCACGTTACACCTTTGCTGCAAAAAGCTCACTGGTTGCCAATAACATATAGGATTACATATAAAATAGCCCTTTTAGTCTTCAAGACAATAAAGACCAACACTCCAGCATTTATAGACAGGCTTCTGATTCCATATAGTGCATCAAGAGTTCTTAGATCATCCTCCCAGTTTACCCTAAATGTTCCCTCCTTAAAAATTATCGGAACACACCGTGCTACTATTTTTTCTGTAACAGCTCCAATGACTTGGAATTCTCTTCCATTATACTTAAGACTCGAACAAGACTTGCAAAAATTTAAAAGAAGCCTTTAACTGAAAAAAAAAAAAAAAAAAAATAACAATAAAGTTCATTGCAGCTGTAATACCTTAAGATTACTATCTTCCCCTAAAACTAGATTACTAATAGCCTTTTCCTTTGATCCTTCTTCTGCCATTAATACTCTTCCCCCTACTTTCCTATTGTACTTCCCTTTTATGTACTTTTTCTTCAAAAATTGTATTTCTACCCCTCTTTCCTATTGTTTCCCGTGGTTTTAAAAGTCCATTACCCTGTAGGTCTGATTAATATATTATGTATATTGTGATTTCTTTAAAAATCATATTTTTACCTTTTGTACAACGCTTTGTAATTTGGAAAAGCGTTCAATCAAATATCATGAATAAACTTGAAACTTGAAAACTACAAGAAAAGGAAGAAACCAAAATTTAGAATGTTGCCTTCGGCAAAAACATGACAGTAGTGAAGAAAACCAAGAGATGAATAAACACGCTCATCAACAACAAAGAGGAAGAGTATAAAAAATACAACCACCCCAAAAATTGATAGAAAGGCTTAAAGCAATAAAATTTCTGATCTGGGAATGAAAGGAGAGCTAAGATACCAAGTAACTTTATTGGATATGGATTAAAGTATTCAATCTGCAATTTGGAAGAAGCAGAAAGACTATATACTTCTCCCGTCGTATTTACGGTTTCAGCTTTCACGTTTTTCATTATTCACGGTTTTTAGCTTTCTGGATCCTCCCCCCAAATTACATCAGCTTGCATAGAGAAATCACTGATGCCAAGCATTCACAGAGAAAATCGCTGATTCCCAGCACTTTGTTCACCGTGTTTTGCCCCTCCTTCAGAAACAGGCCAGGTCTCCCACCATGTTATTCACGGCTTCACCATATTCACGATGGTTTTTAATAGAAAACAGAAAATAACGAGGGGAGCAAAGATGGCGTCTTGAGCAGAGCACATATTGGAGTGCTCTCCGTCTATGGGGCAATTTTTCTGGAATAAGCACAAATTTTTAGCTCTATTCAATGCCCAAAAGATGTGGGAAACAGAGGGGATTACCCCCCACTTACCTCTGCTAGCTCCAATATGGGACAGACTGTAATGACATCGTTTACAGTCCTACCGACCACTTCGGGCTAAGTTTGGGGGAAGACTCAGCTTGGACAGCGATTTGACGCTGAGCCCGAGAGAAACACACATGCCCCCAATGCCTGGAGGAGCATCGGAAGACCGGACGCTGTGGGGGGGGCTCCCCGAATACAGTGGGAGAGATGCTACCGAGATCCGATGCTGACCTGGAAGTGCTAACATCAACGCTGATGTTGATTCCAGCTGGGGAGTCGCAGCGTTCAGGGAGCAGTGCGTCTCGAGTAGCAAGTGGTGGGGAGGGCGAGGGAACCCAGGACTCGGCACCTGGAGGAAACGCTGAAGAAAATCTAACGGTTATTTCCCCCCTCAAGCCACTTGCGAGACCTCAGGCGGTCACACTTGACTCCATCTGGACGGCTCTGGAGAACCTGCACTCGGTATGTGCAAACTTTGTTTTAATTACTCTTAATTCAACTTCTAAGATAGCTCTGTTGGAGACATCACTTCAGCAGCAACAATTAGAGATAAAGAGCTTAGAGAAAACGACAATTGAGACTAAAAATCTGATGACTAAACAAATTTCAGATAAAATGCTATTCCTGAGGAAGATTGAAAACTTGGAGGATCAACAGAAAAGCTTGAATTTGAGACTTTTAAATTTTCCAATAGCCATGTTTATGTCACTTTTAGGAATTTCATGACAACTATATTAAAGATATCAGAATCCGATCTTCCACCATTACAAAAAATTTATTACTTAAAGAAAATTTAAACTAAAGAAGGAGAATTAGTTAGAGGTGGAGATCAGATGGATCTAACTGATATGTTACAATCATCCGATATTGAAATAGAGAGTCGGGCTATTTTACTAGTCTCTCTTGTATTTCATCAGGATAAGGAAATACTGCTGAAATTGTACTTTAATTTGAAACAAGTATCCTATTTTGGAGGACAAATATGTGTTTCCTGATGTCTCAAAATGGACGCAATCCAGAAGAAAAGAATTTCTATCATACCGAACGAAAATGATTTCATTAGGGGCAGTTTTTCAGCTAAGATTTCCTTGTAAATGTGTGGTTTCCCTCCAGGAAAGTAAAAATGTATTTTTTGAACCTGCCCAATTAGGCATTTTCTTAGAAGGTAAGGGTATCTCTATGCATCCGGATTGAATCAGGATTGTGTGGTGTTAATCTATGGAAGGTTGTATCTGCTCTTTTTCCTAGAATTTCAATTTAGGTTAATGTATCCCTGCCCCAAGGGTTTGTTTTCTTCTTCTTTTCTCCATCCCCTATTGTGGACTATGTTGAATGTAATATTACCTTGTGTTGATTTTGCTTATATTTTGTATTATATATTGTATTATATTTCCTTATCATTGTGATGTAATGATAACTTGAAATGATAAATAAATTAAAAAAAAAGAAAACAGCAAATAACATATAAAAAAGTTATTCACGGTTTTTCAGTATTTGTGGTTCTGTTAATCCTCTATCACAGCGAATAAGGAGGGAGAAGTGTAGCCACTTTATGGTGGTGTTCTTCAATGAAAGGTCTAGGAGCCAATGTCATTCTAGGTTTGGGGGTATTTTTTTTCCTACTTTCTGCCTCTCTACCCAACCTCATGCCAGACATTGGGAAATGAATAGGGGAAAAGAGCTGCATGCTTGAATGACAAAGGATTTCTCAACAGAAGAATTCATTTGAACATGCCCACCTCCCAAGTATATCCCTAATAAAAAGTTAGAATGTGAACTGGAAATGAGTTATTGATACACACTGTTAAGCAGTATATTGGGCCCACATGGGAAGATAGTTGGTGGCTCTCTTTCAGTTTACCTGGGTCCACATTGGCCCCGACTTAAAATTAGTGAAGACCACTGGCTCAAAAAAATGGTGAGTTGGATAGAAAGTTAACGTGGTTTGCGAGTGTTTTGCAAGACGAACAAAACATTTTATTAAAATTGTAACTCAATAAACGAGCATTGACTTGCAGTATGAGCTAGTGCTGCCCGATTCAGGGAAAAATATTTTGATTTGATTCACCCTGTTGAATTGCCCACAGCAAGGGAGAGAGAGACAGAGACAAATAGAACTAATTATGCTCCGGAACTAATTATGCTCGCAAACCAAGGTTTTACTGTATTTCAAACATACTAACTTCAGTAAAATGGGACCATTGGCAGAAGTAGAAATTGGAGAGGCAGTGGGTTAAACTGAAAAGGAATCTAAAAATGACATTTATGTAAGAAATCTAAGTGGAAAAAACCCAAACATGATACTCCAAAGTGGCTGCAAAGTAAAACAAAAAGGTGGCCATTAGGTCACATGATACAGCGAGCAGGGTATGATGTGTGCTGCTGCTGCACTGAGGACTGCCCTTCTCCCAAAATCCAAACCCATCAACATGAATGAAAAAGATTTTATATCCCAATTATGGTCTTTGGGCATCTAGCAATGCTGTGTGGACCAATATTTATCACCAAATTGCTGGAGAATATACTTCTCTAAGGCTGCAAAGGAGGATAAGGTGAAGGTGAAGACCAGGACAAAATGGTGACACCCATCACCCCTGTGAGAAGCTGTGAACACTGAACTCCTGCAAACGGTTTTGCAAACTTATCCTCCTTTACCTTGAATAATGGAGGAGATGGTGAACAGGTGGTATGAGGTAAAGGGTGGAATAACCTGAGAAAGGGAACTTGTCTTAATATACCACCTTTCCTAGCAACATGAAAAGGCAGTTCACTATAATAAAAACAACTTTTTGAAGCACGAAAGGAATGCTGTTTAATGATGGGAAAGTCAAATAGGAAACATGATTTAGCCCATAAGGGCACTGGCATGGTTATCTACTGATCATTGCCAGCCCTGGTCAAGCTGCCATAAGAAGTTGTATAAGAAGTGAGTTTTGAGGGTATTTTTAAGTTTATTTAAAAAAAAAAAAAAAAAAAAAAAAAGATAACTTCTGGACATTTGCTGGCAGGGAACCCCAAATAAGGAGATGCAAATTAGTGAATTGGTAGAATTGAGTCTTGTACAGAATACAGAAAGAATATGTAACCCCATTCTGACATCTATGGTACCTCATTTCAAGCATTAGTATGTCATCAAGAAATTCTCTTACACTTCTACAGACCTACAAACTTTCTACTCCATTTTCCATGGTAGTTCTGCCTAGTTGGTCTTAGTGATAGCATACTAACTGAGAACTTCATCATTCCCTGCAATTCCATGCAGAACTGCCCAGTGCCCACCTTTATTCATATTTTCTAGAATGCATAGGCAGGAGCTAAAATTTACATATATACTAGAGACATACAATATGCAGATTTTACATCCATATAACCTAATGGCCCTGCTATAACTTCAGCTTATTTTTTGCACTAACCACATACCTCTCCAACCACTGCACTTTGGCCCTCTTATCAAACTGCAATGGGGGGGGGGGGGGGTTATCACAGGTTGCTATGGTAAAAGAGCCGACACTTATAGTGTGCATCGGAGCTTTTACCGCAGGGGTCTGCAATAGGAAACCCTAATACAGTTTGATAAAAGGGGACCGTTTTATTATTGCAAACTTTTAGGAGACAATAGCCTGACAAATAGCCTGAACAGAACTTTTATTTCCATAATAAACCCATGCACTTTCTGATAACAGAAACATCTATATGAACATGCATATATGCATAAAAAGATATGCGAGAAGTAGAATTCTAAGCAAGTTTCAGATTCAAAATTCCCTTATAACTGAGCCCACAGCAGCTAGTTCAGAAATGGTCTTTCTAGAACCAACAAAATCTTAAAGAACAATTTTTAATCAACACTCGTTTCAATTGATAGCGAGATGGTGCTGTGTTTGTAGTGTATTTGCAGATGATTTGACAGTGTCCTCATTCCCCTGCCCTAGAAACTATACAACAGATCTGTCCAAGGCTGAGACAACCCCTAAATCTACAATCCATACTAGCTTGTTGTCAGAATTCAGTAGTTAAGACTTGTAAGAGAGTAGGACTTCTTCATCCCTGCTCTGAAACCCATCTTATGTGCTTGGAACTGGCCACACTAATTGCAAGGTGCACCTACAGAGCAACAAATCGGAAACCTCAGATTTTGTGTCAGTGTCCAGAAGTCAGTCCATCTTCCACAGCATCTCCTTGCATGCCTTTCAGATTGGTTCTCTCTGGTCTAGACAATCCTGAGAGTCAGTTTTCCCTTTGATATTTCTGAGACAAGAATATATAGTGGGGGGGGGGGGAGAAAAGCAAGATTCAGTTTAATAAAAGAAGAGAAGAGAAAGCACCCTATTTCTTCCAGTGGCTGCTACTGCATATAGGGGAAAACAAGAGAATTGACCCAATGATCTCCACAGACAAATCCAAGAAGAAACAAACAAAAAAAAAAAAGTGGAGAAATGATGTTCCTGAGATGGACTTTATTAATATTAAAACTTGGCAGACCACATAAAAACCTCTAGGACACAGTCCACTAAAAAGCTTTGGACCCTGGACCCAACATGGTCCGTGTTTTGACAGAATGTCTTCTTCAGGGGTCCCTATGAAGTCCTATGGTAAAGATACGTAGATAAAAATGCCAGTTGGAAATAAACTGTTCCATAGAAGCTGTTTGCAGGACATGGGCTTAAAAAGCCGAGTTATACACAGCTTCTATGCAAGTTTATTTCCGACTGGCATTTTTATCCACGTATCTTTACCATAGGACTTCATAGGGACCCCTGAAGAAGGCATTCTGTCGAAACATGGACCGTGTTGGGTCCAGGGTCCAAAGCTTTTCAGCGGACTGTGTCCTAGAGGTTTTTATGTAGTCTGCCAAGTTTTAATATTACTGCATATAGGGAGAAATTCTATAAAGTGCCTAAAGTTAGTCCCCTAAATAAAAAGGCACTTAAAGTTAGCCACTAACTTAATTAGTAAATAACATTCAATTATGAGCTTTTAACAAGCTCATAATTGAAAAATAAAAATTAATTGAGAGATAGACGCCTATCTTAAGTGTAATTCTACAAAAACGTTAGGCGTCTATCAGCGCCTAACACCAAAATAGGCGCATTTAGGGGGTGGAAAAAGACTTAGATGCTGCTAGGCACGATTCTCTAAAGCACTTGGGTGCCTGTAATGTAGGCCAGGGTTTTAAGTTAAGTTAGGTGCTGCTCAGCGTGATTCTGCAATGGGCGGCTACGTGTGATCAACATGCAATGGGCACTTAAATTTAGGCATCCAATTACAGAATCTGTCCCATAGTAAATATAGATAAGAGCTTTGGACTTCAAAACTTAAACCGAGTACAGCATGATCATCACAAGAATCGAGCAGAATAGGAGCCCAGCTACTATACAAATCCCTGGCTTTTTATCTCATTCTAGACTTAGGGCCCTATTGTACTCAGCTTTCTTCCCCTTGGACAGACCTCCAGATCTAAAAGAAAGTGACCAACATTGCATGCACAATTTTTAGCGCGCACCCAAACTTAATTGAACAAGCAATTATTGGTGCTAATATCAATTATAAGTTATGTGCAAGTCAAAAAAGGGGGCATGGAAATGGATGGGGGGCATTACTTTCCGTTATGCACATAATTGTAGAATATGGGAATTTGTGTCACATTTTCCTTGGTGAAAATGGCCACTCTTAGATTTAAATACAGTTCCCGGCGGTAAGTGCCATTTTAGAAATCATGCCTACATATGGCTTGTAGAATAGTGCTTTTTACGGGCAACATATATATAGAATTTAATACAGAGTGGGGGAAAAATTCTATAGTACATAAGACCTTGCATGCCAAGAGCACAACAGAATGAAGCCTTAGTATTACCTGCTAGCATCATCTCCCCTTGCCAGCTGAATTGTGCTATGTGGGTCTTCTTCTTGTACCCACCCTTGATTGGACATGGCATAGCTGAAGACAGCATCACTGACTGTAAGTGGACCTTGACCCTGAACACAAGCTTCTATTTCCGCCAGAGAGAGCTGACTTTGCAGAAAGAGGTGCAAACGGCTGTCCGATAGTAGCACCATATTTTGAAGAGTTCTGGTAAGAAAGAAACCAGTAAAAAACTGAAAACCTGGCTTTTCAGCAAATTGTAGCTCTATCCTTCCCCCCTTTCTCTCCCCCCTTCTACACATAAGTTCATGTAATCCTTTTTCTTCTTCTCTACCCACTATTTTAAGTTCTTGTAAACCGTGTCGAGCTCCATTCTCATGGAGATGATGCGGTATATAAACTTAAGGTTTAGATTAGATTATAGTACTAGAGAACCAACAAAGTGAACTGTTGCCTTCACTGATCCAAAAGAGCTTTATGTTCCAAATGGGATATCTGCAGCTAGGGAAAATGACATGCCCAAGACCAGGGCCGCCATCAGAAATTTCTGGGCCCCTTACTGAGCAATCCTATTGGGACCCCCACGCACCCCTTCTCCCCCCCCCCGACCCACCCTTCTTCCATGGGCCGAATACACACATACTTTTCTCTGTCGCCGCACTCTTTGACCAAAAGATTTGTAAGCCTGCAACCACGTCAAGGTAGACTCTTTCAGCAGGGCCCTAACCTAACCTAAACTAAACTAATCTATACCTATCTATTCTAAACTAACATATGTCTAATACTGAACTAATAACAAACTAACAAACATCTGCATAATAAATAACTAATAAATAATAGTGCTAGTAGCTATAATTCACTTTTGAATGTAAAATCACAGTTAAGGATTTCTTTTGACCTTTGTAGGCCAGAAGTAGATCACAATTGCACAATATTTTTTGTAACAAGTATTAAATGTGTTTTTATAAATACTGTAACCTTAATAAATATATCAGTAAAAACTACACATCTGAGCGCATATCTGAACATACACATCTGTATGATCCCATCCTCCTCTGCCACCCTATAGCTGCATCATGCATGTTAAAAATGTACGATATGTTGATATGTGCACCTTCCTTCCTTCCCATCCATCCTCCTCAGCCTGTCCTTACACATCCACAGCTGCATGTTAATGATGATGTATATGTTATGATGATAAATAAGTGCATATGAGCACATCATTAACATGCAGCTATGGATGAATATAAAAAAGAAACAATATTCTGTACAATTGTCAATTTATAAATCAGCGTCTTCTCCCCATTCTCTCTTCCCCATTTCCCTTCAGCGTCCTCAGCCCACTCTCTCTCCACTTTCCTTCAGCACACGCACATAAAAACAAGCAAGTAATTTATATCATTTTCATTCTATTCATTCATAGAAATTAAAGTCTAAATAATGCAAGTCACATAACAAAACATGATTTTACAAAAATAATTCCCTGCACAGTCAAGCCTTCAAGGATTACTAGATGTCTTTCAGCAGTTCCCCTCCCTCCCTCCCCCTTACCTTTGTGGCCAAGTCAAAATGATCTACCAACAATAAAATTTTAAAAACACAAAGCGCGCTGTACGCATAGAAAATGTTAATTATCATTTATATTCTGCGGGTTTTCAAAGAGGTCAAGGCAGATGACTTTATGCAATGTCACCTCAGTAACAACTATACAAAAATAGACAAATATTCCCCCTCCCTTTTTACTAAAACGCGATAGTGGTTTTTAGCGCAGGGAGCTGCGCTGAATGCCCCACGCTGCTCTCAACGCTCATAGGCTCCCTGCGCTAAAAAACGCTATTGCGGTTTAGTAAAAGGGGGCCATAGTGCAAAATATAGACACATTTTGATCACTAAATTGAAAATAAAACCATTTTTCCTACCTTTGGTAATTTCATCAGTCTCTGGTTGCACTTTATTCTTCTGACTGTGCATCCAATATTTCTTCCCTTCTTTCAGCCTCCTGTATGCTTCCTCTCCTCCAGACCTCATTCCCTCCCCAAACTTTTTCTTTGTTTCACCCTGCCCCTTCTTTCTTTTTCTCTCTCTCCATACCCACTTTCTTTCTGTATGTCTGTTTTTTTCTCTCTCACCCTGCCCCCTTCTTTCTCTCTCCACACCCTCTTTCGTTCTGTATGTCTGTCTTTCTCTCTCTCTCTTTCCGTGCCCCATTTTTCTTTGTTTCACCCTGCCCCCTTTCTTTCTTTCTGGCTTCCTGTCCCCCCTTTCTTTCTTTCTCCCTGCCCTCCCCTATGCCACCACCATTGGGAAAATGCTGCCACTGCCACTGGGGAATAGGCTGCCACTGCTGCCATCGGGAACAGGCTGGCGCCGAGTTCGCCCTGCTTCTCTTCCCTGCGGGGCCGACCAACTCTCGCCACCCGACGTCAATTCTAACGTCGGAGAGGACGTTCTAGGCCAGCCAGGCAGCGATTGGCTGGCCCAGAACGTCCTCTCCGACGTCAGAATTGACACGAGTGGCGAGAGTTGGCCGGCCCCACAGGGAAAAGCAAGGAGAACTTGGCGCCAGCCTGTTCCCGATGGCGGCGGTGGCACTCAAGTGGCTAAAGAGCCACAGTTTGCTGGCCTAGGGAGAACACTGGAGGGTGGCCAGCTGTGCACCCCCTTGGGACGTAAACCCGGGGCGGAGCGGACCCCCCCCCCACCCTGATATGCCACTTTCTGTACCTCACTCCCTCCCTATGACCAAAAATTATCCTTTCTTCTATTCCCCGTGTAAACAACCATCTCTTTCCCTCCCTTCCTTCTCTCCCAAGTCCATGCCTTCTGTGTCCAAAAACCTACTCCCTCCCCCACCTCAGCATCTCTTTCCCTCCCTTCCTCTCTCCCAAGTTCATGCCTTGTGTCCAAAAACCCATTCCCTCCCCCACCTCAGCGTCTCTTTCCCTCCCTTCCTCTCTGCCAAGTCCATGCCTTCTGTGTCCAAAAACCCATTCCCTCCCCCACCTCAGCATCTCTTTCCCTCCCTTCCTCTCTCCCAAGTCCATGCCTTCTGTGTCCAAAAACCCATTCTCTCCCCCACCTCAGCATCTCTTTCCCTCCCTTCCTCTCTCCCAAGTTCATGCCTTGTGTCCAAAACGCACTCCCTCCCCCCCTTTTGTGTTCCGCGTTTGCCTCCCAGCCCATCTTTGCAACTTTCTCAGCAAAACGAAGCTCAAGCCGCGAGGCTTGTCTTCTGTTTCCTGCCTGCCCTGTCACGCACAAATAGCCGACCGGAAGTATTCTCCGACATCAGCGTTGAAGTCGGAGGGCAGGCATCGGGGAACACTTGCGATCGGCTATATGTGAGCCGCAGGGCAGGCAGGAACAGAAGACGAGCCTCGCGGCTCGAGATGTGTTGAACTCCGCGGGTCCCCCGTCCAGCTCTCTCCTGTCCACGTGGGGCGAACCGCCCCTCCCCCTAGACTGTGGCCTAGGACCCTGGGGGAGCCCGGGCCCCCTGTCAGCTCCGGGCCCCTGAACGCAGGACTGGTGGTACTGCCCTGATGGCGGCCCTGCCCAAGACTACAAGAAGAGGCAACAGGAGAAATAGGATTAGTACCTTGGCTTTCCTGATTTTCAGGCCATTAGTCTAACCCAGTGGTTCTCAATCTTTGTGACAACACATCTGACAGTCAGTATTCATGTGTGTGGCATGCTGAACACAAATTTACAACTGAATAAAAATAAAATCCTAAATACTTTGTTATTAAAAATAATGCAGAGAAAATGATTAAAAATAAATTCTGTTTTTAGAATATTTTACAAGTGCTAAAAAGATCAAATTTTATTTTTTTCTTAAAGAAATACAGGTTGCATGCTAACTGGGACTATATAAAATTTGGATGTGGGGGTTCAATGATAGACCAGTTCATACTAACTTATTATCACTAAAAAAGTTTTACCTATTCTAGACTAGAGCTAGTATGTTTCTCTTAAAGTTAACCATACAAAACAAATACATATTATATTTAAATTCTGGTGTCACTTCAGTTAACAGCAACACAAAATTCATTTGCTGATCTACACTGTACAACTTTGTATATGTGCTATCCAGAAATCATGAAAAAACAGAACCTATGAATAGCACATCTGTAATATTGTCAGATTTTTTTTTTTTTTTTTTTACAAACATGAGGTAGAGGTTTCTACCATGGGCTGGCGAGGTAAATGCTACAATGGTCATTGAATTCCTATGCGCAACAGAGCTTTTACCTCACCAGTTCATAGTAGAAACTTCTACCACATAAACATTAAACATAATCGTATATTTGAATGAGTCAGCTAGTCAGGTATTTGGAGAAAAGATAGGTTTTTAGTTGTTTTCTAAAATGTCTGTAAGAAACAGGCTGTGAGCAACAATGATTGAAATTCTTTTTCACGAGAAGAAATGTTGGCCAAGGGGCTGGTGGGCAGGGGCAAATGTTGATGCACATGGGAGAGAAAGAGAGAGAGGATCCCCAAGCACTACCAGCTGATAACCTCCTCCAAAGGCAGCCAAAACTCCCCTCCACCAAGCACAGCAGTCAGTGGCAGCATCCCTGAGCCACTGAGGTACCAACATCTGTGACTCAGTGACGCTGCTGCTGCCTGCCAAGCTTGGCAAAATGGACCCTGAGCCACCTTAGCAGAAGTCCTCAGCTGACATAACTTGAGGATCCTCCTTAGCTGGATTATTTATATTTTATATTTACATTAGAGGCTCTGGCAGAGACCCATTTACAAAGTATGTGTTCTTCCCAACTAACATTTTCAAAAATTAATAAAGTATTTGCTTATTTGTAAATGGGTCTCTGCCAGAGACTTTCAGTAGCATAATTAAAAGAAAGTTTATGTGGATGAGTGAGTGGAAGAGATTACTTGCAGGAACAAGCAGGGATGGATTCCATTTCCAGCGGGGACTGGTTTGATTTCTGTCCTGCACAACTCTCTATAAGAATGACATAGGCGCCTTAACTGTAGGCTTCTGAAATTCTGGCCTACATTTAAGGTGTTGCTGTTAAAAAAGAAATTCTGTAATCAATGTCGGTTCATGATTAAGACACAATTGGCAGCCGCCTATAGCGGTGCTAATTATAGAATTCACCCTTCTGGATCTCTGCTATTTCCAGCTTGCAGAGGTAGTTAGGTAAAAGCACAGGCTTGCTGTGTCAAATATTTGGTGGCACACACACATACGCTGATTGAGAATCACTGTTCTGGTCTAATCTAATCTTAGGATTTATATACTGTATCATCTCCTGAAGTAGGGGCTCGACTTGGTTTACATAAGACTTCAACAAACAGGGAATCAGTTTAGCTAACATGTGAATTACTAAACAAAAGACAATTAACACTCCTTAGTACCATTTCCCAAAAACTGTTGAAATAGCATTGACTTTCATCAATCAATAGGGATGCCTCCTCAAGAGAAGAAGCCACCAATTCTCTCACACAACACAGCGATATATCCAGGAATCCAAATGTTGGAACTTGCAATCTTTAAATTTCATGCTAAGTTCTCACACTATTTTTGAAAGGACAGTTTTAAAGGTTTAAGTACAGGATCTATGCAAGGTAATTTTCATTCTTTCTACTTACTCTTCCAAGAATTGCTGTAGACCCTGTCGCCTCTTCTCCACAAACTCATCACTGCTTCCCACAAAGAAGGGAGCTTTCCCTGGTAGTTCTGGAACAGGCCTGAGCAAAGAAAGGTATGTAAAATCCAAAACTGTGCAAAAGGCTATTTAAAACAACACAAGTACTCCTGCCTTACAAAATACCTGTCCACCTTAAAGCAAGTCTGTTCCAAGTTTCAAGTTTCAAGTTTATTAGGATTTTATATACCGCCTATCAAGGTTATCTAAGCGGTTTTTACAATCAGGTACTCAAGCATCTTCCCTCTCTGTCCCGGTGGGCTCACAATCTATCTAACGTACCTGGAGCTACGGAGGATTAAGTGACTTGCCCAGGGTCACAAGGAGCAGCGCAGGGTTTGAACCCACAACCCCAGCATTCTCTACATAACAGCAACTCATATACTTGTGGCATCGCAGATGGAAACTGGCATAGAAAAAAATTGGATAAACAAGCTCTCAAAAGCTTATAGCTCTATAGAGTACCAAACTATACATGTGCAGTAGTTTCCATATCTGTCATTGTGTGTAACCACCTTAATTTTTTCCCTTCTAGGACCTTGATTATATTTTCCTATGTAAGCTGCTTTGACCTGGTCTGAGAGAAAGTGGTCTATAAAGTATATGAATAAAAAATAAATTATCCAGTGCCACATACTAACAATTTCCTGTCACATGAGTTATGATCTTGTCCATATTTCCTTGTTCACATAGTTCATGGCTAACCAGTTGTCTGGACTAGTGCTGAACAATTCAGGGATACACTTTTCAATTCGGTATATTGATTTTTTCAATTCAATTAGATTTTCCCGCCCAATGTCCTGACAGGTTTATTTTGTAAACTCTTCACCCACCCCACCCAGGCACTGTGGTGTAAACAAACAAACAAAAGATTTTTCCTTTCTGTTTGGTCCTATCTCGCGATCACTGTCTATCTAACATCAGCTCTGGCAGGATACACATTTCAAATCTAAAATGTAATCACAAAATAGAAAATAAAATTAATTTTTTCTACCTTTTGTTGTCTGGTCATTATTCAAATCATGTTGGTCCCAGGCTCTGGTTTCTGTTAACTCACTTGCCAGGGTCTCCTGCCCATTTGACGTTTTCTTCTTTCTCCGTGCTTACCATTCATCTTCCATCTTTGTACCTTCTCTTCCACTGCCATATCCAACATTTCTATTTCTTTCCCACTGTCTACCATCTCTCTCCCCCCCCTCCCTGCTTTGTGCTCTGGGTCAAACCTCTCTATTCCCCTCCATGCAGCTTCTCTCCCTTCCTCCCCTCTATTATCATGTTGCAACATTTCTCTCCCCATGCATCATCTCTCCCTGCCCTCCACTCTGTGTCCAATATTTCTCCCTTTCTATTCTCCATGCATTTCTCCCTCTCACATGGGGATTGGAGGAGAGCGGATGTGGTCCCTTTTCACAAAAGTGGTCACACGGATGAAGGAGGAAACTACAGGCCGGTGAGCCTCACTTTGGTTGTTGGAAAAATTGTGGAAGTGTTGCTGAAAGGACAGTGTACTTCCTTGAATCTAATGGGTTACAGGATCCGAGGCAACATGGCTTTACAAAAGGTAAATCATGCCAAACAAACCTGATTGAATTTTTTGATTGGGTGACCAGAGAGCTGGATCGAGGACATATGCTAGATGTAATTTACTTAGATTTCAGCAAAGCCTTTGATACGGTTCCTCATAGGAGGCTGTTGAACAAACTTGAAGGGCTGAAGTTAGGACCCAAAGTGGTGAACTGGTTAGAAACTGGCTGTCAGATAGACGCCAGAGGGTGGTGGTTAATGGAAGTCGCTGGGAGGAAGGAAAGGTGAGTAGTGGAGTCCCTCAGGGTTCGGTGCTGGGGCCGATCCTGTTCAATATGTTTGTGAGTGACATTGCTGAAGGGTTAGAAGGAAAATGGTGCCTTTTTGCAGATGATACCAAGATTTGTAACAGAGTAGACACCGAAGAGGGAGTGGAGAATATGAAAAAGGATCTGCAAAAGTTAGAGGAATGGTCTAATGCCTGGCAACTAAAATTCAATGCAAAGAAATGCAGAGTAATGCATTTGGGGATTAATAATAGGAAGGAACCGTATATGCTGGGAGGAGAGAAGCTGATATGCAAGGACGGGGGAGAGGGATCTTGGAGTGATAGTGTCCAAAGATCTAAAGGCAAAAAAACAGTGTGACAAGGCAGTGGCTGCTGCCAGAAGGATGCTGGGCTGTATAAAGAGAGGTGTAGTCAGTAGAAGGAAGAAGGTATTGATGCCCCTGTACAGGTCATTGGTGAGGCCCCACTTGGAGTATTGTGTTCAGTTTTGGAGACCGTATCTGGCAAAGGACATAATCAGACTTGAAGCAGTCCAGAGGGCGACGAAAATGATAGGAGGCTTTGTGCCAGAAGATGTATAAGGAGAGACTGGAAGCCCTGAATATGTATACCCTAGAGGAAAGGAAGGAGAGGGGAGATACGATTCAGACGTTCAAATACTTGAAGGGTATTAACGTAGAACAAAATCTTTTCCCGAGAAAGGAAAATGGTAAAACCAGAGGACATAATTTGAGGTTGAAGAGTGGTAGATTCAAGAGCAATGTTAGGGAATTCTACTTTACGGAGAGGATGGTGGATGCCTGGAATGCGCTCCCGAGAGAGGTGGTGGAGAGGAAAAAGGTGACTGAGTTCAAAGAAGCGTGGGATGAACACAGAGGCTCTAGAATCAGAAAATAATATTAAATATTGAACTAAGGCCAGTACTGGGCAGACTTGCACGGTCTGTGTCTGTATATAGCCGTTTGGGGAGGATAATAGTAATAATTTTATTTCTTATATACCGCTATTGAAAAAATAAGTGGAAACTTCTTAAGTGTCCAAATTGAGAAACTCAATCGATGAACGTGGAACACTTTATATGGTATATAATGTATTTAAAACAGAGAAAAAAGGACCTCAAAAAAACCCCTAGATCACAATCAATAAAGTTATGAACAATCGGGGTTAGGTTTTCATCACTGGTCCAAAAACTCTGTATAAATCTTTTAAATATTTTTAGCTTTCTTTTTTTAATTTTTTTAATGCAATAAAATCATGAATAATGTATGTAGATATATTCTCTAAATCACTTAAAGAGCAAGTGTGAGTTTGAAGACGGCAAATTTGTTTAAGGCTTTTTATGATGTAAAATAAATCAGGCACTTATCTTAATTGCCCAACGGAGGCCCAACTGTTTCGCTCTACGGGCTTCTTCAGGGGTAATGATAAGATACAACTCTGTGCCGGTACTGACTTTGCTCAAAATGTTCTTGAAAAGAAAGAGAAATAGAGAAAATAACATTATAACATTATTTTAACGACAAATAAGGACTATTTATTTAAATAATATGCTAATATAATGACTGCTGGGACTAAATATTGAATAAATGAAAAAAATTTATATATATATATCTCAATGAAACCATAGGCAACAAAAATGAACATTAATAGTGAACCATACATCATATCACCAGTATTACTGCATGTTATTTATTGCTGACTACATTTTAGATGGCATGTGTCACCCGTATTTAGACGGAACCTAATAGCCATTTTGCTAGTTTCACTACGTTTTAAAGTATACAAATAATCTTATGTAGTTTTAAAAAATGCATAACTTGCCTGTGGTGTAGCTGCATGTTTCCTTACTAACAACAATTTTGTAAACAAAATGGCGCCTGTATTTAAACAGGACGCCAAGACTATCTTAGCCAATCAAATTGTAGAATGACATCATCAATTGTGGCACTGCATGTGCCTCACAAAATTAAAAAATGAAATTATTTGTTGCTAACTACATTTTAAATGAAATGTATCACCCGTATTTAGACGATACCCTTAAAGTATTCAAATAATATTAGATGGTTATAAGAAATATACATAACTTGCCTGTGGTGTAGCTGCATGTTTCTTTGCTAGCAACAATTTTGTGAGCAAAATGGCGCCCGTATTTAAACAGGACGCCAAGATTTTCTTAGCCAATTAAATTATAGAATGACGTCATGGTTTGTGACGCTACATATGACTCATAGAATTTAAAGATGAGATATGTTTATTTTAAATAAAACATTAAGACATTGTTAACTTGTTTAGATAATATGTGAAATATAAGTACTGAAAGAGAACTTCCAAAATTAAAGTACTCCTGCTACCAAAAAACGGAAGAAACAAAAATCAGAAAAAAGCATGCCATTCAATGTGGCTATTTAAACCATAAGGTTCTAGTGAATGTAATCTGGATATCCACAGTTGTTCACGGCGTAAAAGTTGTTTATTTCGATCTCCTCCCCTGATAGACTTGGGAATATGGTCGATAACCCAACATTTAAATTGATGAAATTTATGTTGAAATTCAGAACAGTGAGCGACTAAAGGTGCTTCAGCTCTTGTCCTTTTGAGGTTGGAACGATGTTCAGTTAATCTTATCTTGAGACTTCTAATAGTTTTCCCTACATATATTTTGTTGCAGGGACATATAAGAAGGTAAACAATATAAGTACTATTGCAATTACTGAAAAAATGTGTGGTATAAAGTTTACTGTCAAACGGATTGGAGAAATGATCAGATTGTAACATGATCTCACAATTTAAACAGTGGCCACATTTGTAGTGGCCTTTCAAAATTGGTGTCTTTGACTTGGTAGTCTTTAATTCTGATGGACTCAACAACTCTTTGAGGTTCCTCCCCCGGGAATATGAACTGCGTAAAGATGTATTTTTAAATACATCCAATGTTTTCATGATTTGCCAATGTTTTTTAATGGTACGAGTAATTCTTGGACTAGCGTTGTTATATTTAGAAACAAAAGTACAAATGTCCTGAGACTCTTGTTGTTTTGATAAAGGATTAAGTAATAAAGCACGATTGTTGTATTTTGCCCTCCTGTATGCTGATTTCAAATTCTTCTTGTTATATCCTCGTCTGATGAATTTGTCTTTTAACGTTTTTGATTGAATTTTGAAGTCTTGATTGGTACTACAAATACGTTTGTACCGTAAAAACTGTGAATACGGTAAACTTGATATACATCCCGATGGATGACAACTTGTGGAATGTAAAAGGGAATTTCGGTCAGTGGTTTTTTGATGTACTCTAGTGTTGAAACCAAATTCTGTTTGAGTAATGTTGACATCTAGAAAATTGATATTGTAATATGAAAAAGTATGAGTAAATTGAATAGGATCGTTGCATGTATTCAACCATTGAAAGAAATTTAAAAATTCTTCAACATTGCCAGACCACAAAAGAAAAACATCGTCGATGTATCGATGCCAGAATTTAATCTTTGAAACAAACGGAGATGACCAAATCCATTCATTTTCAAACTGATTCATAAAGATGCATGCAATGGAAGGCGCGAAAGTGGCCCCCATTGCAACACCAGACAATTGGACGTACATTTTGTCTAAAAACAAAAAATAATTTTCGCTTGCTTTTTCAAGGCTCAATCCCTACAAATCACCAACAAAACCATAAATTAAAAGCTGCTTCAGTTATAACAAAGTGTAACCCAGTATAGTTCTTACATTGTAGAACGTGTTTCAGTTATATGATTTAAGAAACTAGCTCTTACTTGACCCAAAGGCTTCCAAATTGCTACTCACCCTTAGCCATCTACCTCCGTTGTAACAGTCAATACTTTACAGCGGGGCCGACAGCGTTCTTTAGTTTAAATATCATCGGAACTCCAATCAGCCTGGAGACACGTAATGACGTGTCATCTGACATATCGGAGCTCACAATACTGTAACTTATTCCTTACTTGTCATTTTTCTTTTTCCTTTTTCTAACTCCTCCCACTACTCTGTTCTTCTTACTCAATCATACTAAATCAGACTAAAGATAGCTATTCCAGCTCTGTGTTTAGCCCATAAGGGGTAACTGTATTTAATATGTAAATCCAACGTTGTTCTTTGTAGTTGAGTTTTTCTTCCACGTTAACCACCCCTTCCCCCTCTTTTTCCTTGTAATGATCGATAACCCTCCATTTTAACTGGCTAGAATCATGCTGATAATTTATGCAGTGTTCAACTATCGGAGCTTGCAACGTTTTTGTCTTTATCCTTGACTTATGCTCATTTAGTCGCACGTGAATAGGACGAGATATTCGTCCTACGTAAACAGTGGGCAATCACAGTAAATGTGGGAGCTGTCAATGGTGCAACAGCACCATAGAGGGTAGTACTTGGACAGACCCTCAAACTAAGAAAACTATTACGGCATTTACAAATACAACTTGCCGGACGGAAAATGTAGTTTATATTTTAATTTGCCCATGTAATCTTGTTTACGTAGGACGAACATCTCGTCCTATTCACGTGCGACTAAATGAGCATTAGTCAAGGATAAAGACAAAAACGTTGCAAGCTCCGATAGTTGAACACTGCATAAATTATCAGCATGATTCTAGCCAGTTAAAATGGAGGGTTATCGATCATTACAAGGAAAAAGAGGGGGAGGGGGTGGTTAACGTGGAAGAAAAACTCAACTACAAAGAACAACGTTGGATTTACATATTAAATACAGTTACCCCTTATGGGCTAAACACAGAGCTGGAATGGCTATCTTTAGTCTGATTTAGTATAATTGAGTAAGAAGAACAGAGTAGTGGGAGGAGTTAGAAAAAGGATAAAGAAAAATGACAAGTAAGGAATAAGTTACAGTATTGTGAGCTCCGATATGTCAGATGACACGTCATTACGTGTCTCCAGGCTGATTGGAGTTCCGATGATATTTAAACTAAAGAACGCTGTCGGCCCCGCTGTAAAGTATTGACTGTTACAACGGAGGTAGATGGCTAAGGGTGAGTAGCAATTTGGAAGCCTTTGGGTCAAGTAAGAGCTAGTTTCTTAAATCATATAACTGAAACACGTTCTACAATGTAAGAACTATACTGGGTCACACTTTGTTATAACTGAAGCAGCTTTTAATTTATGGTTTTGTTGGTGATTTGTAGGGATTGAGCCTTGCAAAAGCAAGCGAGGCGAAACATGTCGGCTTTGACATCCCTTATTAGTGCTGACATCTCTAACCAAGAAGACTTAGCCATATTTTAAGCTAAGTATTTATCTTTATAAGAAAAGAGTAAATAGAAATATAAATAGCAGAAAGCTCTATGAAATAATAAATAATAAATGACCCGATGACGAGCAGACACATAAAGCTCAGGACAATGAGAAGTTTGAGTCCTGAGTGGTGCCACCGAGGGTCAGGTTAAAAAATTCTAAAAACTATATACAAGGTGGCAATGTATATCAATGGCAGCCAGCAATACACAGTGCAAGCATAGGGAAATCAGTACCTCAGGAGCTGATTAAACTGGATTTTTCAGATCTTCTGACTGCTTCAACTTCCCTATCACCACAGATCACGACCACTAGGACTCCTCAGGGGAATTAAGTAAGATATGTGGTCCGGTTCCGATCCTGGTGTACCTCCATGGAACCGCAGCAGCCTGCGCTCTACCCCTTTGCGGACAAACCAGAGGAAAGATGGATCCCAATCCCGGAGACCCGATCCAATCTGCAGGCTCTCTAGAGGGTTTACTGCAGTTCAAGCTTACAGAGCACCCTCTAGAAGCAGACAATCTTTAAGGAAAAGTCTGCAATCTCTCGCCGAAGGAACACTCTGAGTGAATCCACAGCACTTGGGCAATACCCGCGGTACCGAAGAAAATAAAAGACTAGTAATTGAGTAATAAAATCACGATCAGAAGAAACTGGAAGTTCTCAGCAAGGGAACTTCAAGGGGAGTGCCGGCACTGGTGACATCGCAGAGGGGGTTGGTTTTATTTCTAAATTCTGCAACCAAGGCTGGACTAGATGCACAACCCAAGAGTTCAGCCTCCAGAAGGATTGTACAAGAATAGCCTTACTCATTGTGACATGTGCTCTGAAGGTGCTAGAAGAATCCCTTCCTCAAACGGCCAGTCCTCTAAATGCTGAGATCTTCAGGCTGCCAGTCAGTCTGAAGTCGAACTGATCCTTCACCCCCGAGGAACCACACACATGAAGGGGGGAGAGGCAAAATCACAGCCAGCACCCTGAAGAGCCCCTCTGAACCCCCTGAGGATGCCCAACAGCCTGCGCTCAATCCCCTGCAAATTAGTAATTGAGCTAAGATACTAGGGAAATGGATCACGAGCTCCACAAAGTTTTCTGCAGGCTGGCCAAACAGGTCCCCAAGGGATTAGCCTGCTGTCTGAGGATCCAAGTCTGGTTCTTCTCCATGCAGGCAGAGTTTACCCCTCCCCCCGCACTAGTAGCCGCATAAACAGCAAAAAAAAATAAAAAATAGTAATACAGAAAGCAATAAATAAATATACAAAGCAGATCAGAAAGACATCCTCCAGCTCACATGCAGAAGTAAAAACTAAAAGGAGTTGAAATCCCAGAATGGATACCTTCTACACAGCTTGCAAGCATGGGAAGAATACCCTACTGTCCAGAATGACACACCTATTGCACTAGAAAAGTTGGGAATCAAATATAACCCCTTAATAGGAAAATGGTTTTACTGGTTGAATGTGCATGTCAAATGAATCAAGGCTGACTATGGATGGCATCCAGACATCCAGCACATTACTGTTTTTCTGGATTCAATGCTAATTTGTGACAACACCCAGTGAAACCTACCTGGCAGAAAAGGCCATCCTATCAGACAAATCGAGTCACACCCTCAACCACATAAGTTGCTACATCTCCTGGAATACAGCAGCAACATATATATATTTAGAACGAGAAATGTCCACAATATCTGTCTCTGCTCTGTATAAGTGTCCCTCAGTTTTAAGGATAGGGATACTGGCAAACTAACATTAAGATGCTTTCTGTATGTATATCCGACAATAGTTCTGGTAGCAAAAACTCTAATATTTAGGAACAGAAACCAGATTTTTCTTGGTCTATGGAATAGATCCAGTTGGGATCTTCCTCCGCTTCTTCTACCAGGAGTTATGGTTTTAAATGCAAGAAATTTGGCATCTGGTGTGATGGTGACAGACCTTAAACCCCCTTTTATTTGTCCAATGCAAACACTGAACAGTTTTAAAAACCGACTCAGTTAGGGTTCATTTCAGTGCAACCAGCACAAACTTTCTCTGCAGCCTTTTTTCTCTGTGAAGCTTGCTTCTGCTGAAGTGGGATCCACAAGCCTAGGATACTCAATGTGATACTGACTTGGGGGCTAAAGGCTCCCTTTGAGCCACTATATGCACATGAAATACCTGACTGGAAAGTTCTTATTTTTGGTGGTGGTCATTTAAGCACACAGGTTCAGTTTCAAGCCCTAGTGAATGATCCAGTCTATAGTATATGAAGAATAGAATGTGTGCAAAGAACCACCCTAAGGACCTGCCTAAAGTAGGGGTGCATTTTCAATTTAGTCAGTGGAGTGGCGGCCTTGTGGTTAGGGCTACAGCCTCAGCACCCTGAGGTTGCAAGTTCAAACCCAGAACTGCTCCTTGTGACTCTGGGCAAGTCACTTAACACTCGCTGCTACAGGTAAATTAGTCAGATTGTGAGCCCACTGGGACACATAGGGAGCAATACTTTGAGTACCTGAATGTAAACTATTTAGGCCATAAGTGGTCTATAAATACTAAATAAAAATAAATTGGACAATGCAGTCTGAGAAAAATATTGGAAGGACGTGTTGGTGAATGTGCTTTGCACACCATAAGATTGTAAAAAAAACCTAGCTTTCTACACGGGATGGACTAAAGTCCTTAGGAAGTCCACCCAAGGACTACCACAGCCAAGCACACACTAACTGGACAGCAGACTGCATCTCCTACAGTCTGCCCAGGCAGATATGACCCTGGAAAAATATGCTAAAGATACATGTCAAGAGCCATGGCAGTGTCAGTAGCCCACCTGAGGCTGACCTCTATGACAGATTTACAATAACTGAAACATGGACTTCTACCAGTATACACTATAGTTTGGAAAGGTATATCCAGCACAATAGCAACTTAGTTTGTTTTGAGGAATCAGTTTAGAATCCAACTCCATTCCCTTGAACCCAGTGTCTCTCTAAGCTGTACAAGTGTGCATGGGAGTACACAACTGCATGCACAAAATATTTGTTGGCGTTCAATATTGTCAACATTGACTTAATATGTGCAGGCCAAAAACTTGCGCACAAAATGTTTTTCTTATGGATATGGGCCAGCAAAAGTGAGAACATTGCCTCAGCTCCTTACTTTACAAGTTGCTTTTTTAAACAAACACACATTGGAAGAAAAAAAGCAAGAAAATAGCTGTGTTTTGTTGGCAACAAGCTATCATTTGATGCTCTTTTCAACCCTACTCATTTTTCCTAAGGGTAGCATTTAACCAGAATTCTCATGTACCATGACTATATAACCTGCTCATCCTCAGAAAGTGGCAGGTTCTCAAGACAAGCAGGTTACATGGTCCTCACTAAATCCACTTGCCTCTCAGCTTTTGTATCTATTGATCTAAAGCTGCAGAATGAGCAGTAGCCCCAGGTGGCACAGATCACTCTAGAAAGTTTTATGCCTTGAGAACCAACTACCATAATTTTTTTTGTTCTCTTCCCAAGCTCCATCAGTGATGTTACTCATGTGTTAGAACTAACCAGCTGTCCTCAAAGCCTTTATTATATTTAAGTTCTTGCATTGTGGTATTTGTAGACCCTGTTTCTGTCAATTTCAATCTTTACTATAGAAATTTGAATTCAACAGAACTGGGTTGTCAGAACTGGCCAAAATCTTCCTCCTGGAACTGACTAACTTTGTAACCAAGTGTGGCATTCACTCAGCTATTCTACTGAGACACACACAATAGGTAATAAAGAAAAATTCCGCACACTAAGCCAGCATTTTTCTGGAGCAGTTTTCTCAGCCACACAAACTCTCGGTAGCGTCTTCTCACACAGGATGTCTTGGCTGTAAAGGCCTTGCTGTTAGTCTGCAAGAAAAGAAGATGTCAGACCCTTCTATACAGAATGACAGTAGTTTATTAGGATCCTAAAGAGTCGGCACACTAGAATCATCTTTCCAAGGGCCATGTCAACCTATGCATATGTGAAACTCTGGCACAATTATAAAAATGTTTTCTGTGAAACATTATTTTCCACTTACATGCAGAAATATTTTATAATCGACGTAGGAATTCCATGAACCTTCATTCTGAATTCGAGGATCCTGTACACGTACTGTGATAAACTCCTAGAAAGAGAAGCAGAAGAATGAATCTGCCTTTCACATCTATTAAATTGGGTTTGGATGTGTTTGCTTTGAATAACTACATGGATAGGTTTCATACCCCCTCAGTCCTTTTTTCTATCTCTGGAAGAGATCAAGGAATAAATACCGGACACAAATTGTAGTTTAAACATGGGAATTCTTGGCGATTTACTGACTGGTAGAATACCAACCAAGAATCTCTCTGAGCCATGGGTGACAGCCCATTTTATTAGCTTCATTACATCATTTAATTCATTATTATTCATACGTAACTTAGTACATTTTACATATTACTGCACTTTGCCACTAGGTCCATATTTGGTTCATTGGTCATGTGATTTCTTGTCATTAGTAATTTTCCATAACATTAGCACTTCTTTGATGACTTATAAATCACGCACTATTGGTTTCACACCTGTCAGCATTTACATTTAGACTAGCCGAGATCATTATTTCAATGCTTTGGACACCTTGTAACAACGTGTTGGCTTAGGGCACAGTGACCTGTTCCCAATTCTAGGACCCATCTATTTCCCAATTGTACAGGAAGTAACAGCTGGGACAAACATTTAAAAATTTTAACGCTTGCCAGTAATGCTAACCAAGCAATATTCTTTTTACTGTAATGCTAAAGCATTTCTATATTATTCAGCTTCATCTTTTATTATCTATAGATTGGTGTCTTCCTTCAGGCATCCCAGGCAAGGGGTATCTTACGCATCAATAATCAAAAGAAAAATCTCACTCAATACATAAAAAATAATAAATGTGAAATGTGAGTGCTCAGTTTAAAATAACCACCATGCAAGCAGCAGTATGATTATTATATCTTCACACCAGCCTACCCACCCAACCATAGGTTGGACAAACTCATAAAAAAATGAGAGAATTATATTTTCAAAAAACAGAGTGTCAACTCCAAAAAGAGCCCCTTATCTTTTCATAGATTGCATCAGTGATGTAAATAATGACAATCTGCAAATGTTCTTGAATAATGGTGGCTTGTCAACGTTGTTGCTGAACTTGACTCGTGATCTCCCAGTGAATACATACAAACAAATTCTCAAAATGATAAACCATAATCTCCTTTCCTTGACACGACCTTGTGTTTCACTATAGAGCTTCTTCAGAAGGAAAGAACATCCCTGGATAGAAAAACCGCAGGGCTCACAAGTGCCAAAATCTCAGCTAATGCACTAAATTATGTCCTGTCAAGGAAAGGAGATTGTGGTTTATCATTTTGAGAGTTTGTTTCCATGTATTCACTGGGAGATCACGAGTCAAGTTCAGCAACAAAGTTGACTAGCCACCATTATTCAAATACATTTGCAGATTGTCATTATTTACATCACTGATGCCATCTATGAAAAGATAAGGGGCTCTTTTCTACTCTTTTTGGAGTTGATGCTCTGTTTTTTGAAAATATAATTTTCTCTCATTTTTTTAATGAGTTTGTGCACTCTTTTTTTTAATGAGTATGGTTGGGCAGGTAGGCTAGTGCGATAATGTAATAATCATACTGCTGCTTGCGTGGTGGTTATTTTAAACTGAGCACTCACGTTTATTATTTTTTATGTATTGAGATTTTTCTTTTGACGATTATTGATTCAGGATTGGAAAATCTAAGAGGTTTTGTAATTTTTGTATTCTCCTATTTTTTTGATTGGTATCTTACACATTACACATATTGGGTTATGGGTTCCCCTCGATATCCTGCTTAATACTACTGTTGCCATCAGATGCTGCACACATTATATATTCATCACACAGCATATCCTCACAGCACTAACACAATGTACTCTACCTGTAATTTGGTAAAAGCAAATTATGCAAATCACTAAAGCAAGACAGAACAAAGAAGGCCCTTTAAATATCTATTAGTGGTTAAGAAAACTCTAGCTTAGAAAGAAAAGTTCTGAGAACCAATTAAATCAGTCCAGCTAAAATTTGTTTGGAATCTTTATAGAACCACCTATTCAGCTACTGCTCCCTCAGAAGTCTGGAGAAGCGTCTGCTTTATGGGGGCAATATATAGCAGAAATAAATCTCCTTAATCCACATAAGAGGCTGAAATCTAAAACGCAGGCTAAGTCGTGGGCCGGATTTTTTATTAAGATAATTGCCCCCTCCTTTGCTGACGCGCAGTGTGGGCCCCAGCGCCAGTGGCGGCTCCGATGCTCACAGGACTTCTGTGAGCATCTGATCAATCGCCTGCACCAGCGCCAAAACCCACGCTGCACACCAGCAAAGGAGGGGGGTTAGTCTTAGTAGAAATATAGGGATGCAATCTCTCCAACCCCACGCCAGCTACAAAATAAATAAAAAATACTTTTCCTCTCTTTTAGGTCCTAGTTCACGCTTGCTGTCTATCAGCAGCTCTGGAAGGATACATATTTCAAATCTGACATATTGTAATCACAAAATAGAAAATAAAATTATTTTTTCTACCTTTTGTTGTCTGGTCATTTTGCTTTTGGTCCCAGTTTCTTTTTCTGATTTTGTCTATCTTCTAATTCTCTTTCCAGTGTCTGGTGTCCATTTTTTTTTCTCCTCTTCTCTCTTGCTCCAGTCCCTGTCTCCAACATATTGATTTTTCCCTTTCAACTTTTCTCCTTTTTTCTTTTCTGCCTATGTCCTCGCAAATCTTGCCCTCTTTCTCATCCTTCTCCTTTTTAAATTTTCAGCTACCTATCAATTTTCCATCTTCTCTTATTCTGTAGCTCTCCCATTTCCCATCTCACTCCTTTCCCAGCCTCCTATTTCCTTCTCTCTCCTCCTCTCTCCTCTTGGTCCAACATTTTGCTCTGTCTCTTTTCTGTTGTTCTTCCTTCCCCTTTGATGCTGAACAATGAGATGGAAGGGGGAAAAAAAAAAAGAGATGCTGCATCTCTCTCTCTCCCTTCCACCCCCAGGCCTAACATTTCTCCAACCCCTTTCATCTCCAGATTCAACTTCTCTCCCTTTCTCTTCCCAACTGCCCCCCATCCCATCTCTCCCCCTGTCTGCCTGCCTCCTTCCCCCCAGGTCCACCATGTCTCCCTTTC
Organism: Geotrypetes seraphini; assembly: GCF_902459505.1. NCBI lineage: Eukaryota > Metazoa > Chordata > Amphibia > Gymnophiona > Dermophiidae > Geotrypetes > Geotrypetes seraphini. Next base: position 79,646,020 of record NC_047096.1, on the reverse strand, counting down.
TCTTCTCAACGGTTCTCTCTTCAAGTAACTTTTTCCCTCTTTCTCCACACTACCCCAGGCCCAACCTCTCTCCCTTCATCTCGCTCTCTTCACAGCTCATTGTGCCTTTTCCTCCGCTGCTGGCCAGGGAATCTGCCGGCTTCGGGAGTGCTGTGCGTGGCTCCTCCTGCTTTTTGCTTGCCGCGGTCTGTCTCCAATGACGCGCAACTTCCTGTTTCCATCCAGGTGGACCACGGCGGACGGAGGCAGGAGGGGGAGCCACGAACAGCACTGCTGAGTCGCTGCCGAGGCCGGCGGACCTTCTGGCGTGGCGGCGTCGGACCAGCGTGGAGGGGAGGATATGCTGGGCTCAGAAGGAGAAGATCGGGAATGTTGCCGCGGACCACATAAAAAGGCCAGGCGGGCAGGATTTGGCCCGCGGGCCTTGTGTTTGACACATGCACCTTAATCATACCACTAATTTAAATGGATTTTAAGCCAATTTACCCAACTCAAACACCTGAAAATGGGATGCCTAGGGTTGATAAATTATCCAGTTAATCTTGAGATACTATTTATGCAGTCCTATTTAGCTGCACAAGATGGATAACTAAGACATGCAGGTATATTCCTCTCTTCTCCTAGATTTACTCAAATAACTCTTAGCAGATCATCAATGTCTGGCCAAAGTTACAAGGTTGATAGTGGTACAAATTTAAACCCAGTGATTTGGGTAGTTCCCAAAATTATCCAAAATGTTTTAAATAGTATCTTCTGTATGCTCCTACAGAATATTAGGTTATACAAGGTTCAGTTTTTAAGGATGTATCAGATGATCAGAAGTAATCTTGGAATTCTGAGGAGTGGCACATAATCAAAGAGGCAGAAATAAATTGCTCCAACAGCGCTTACCTCCTCCTGATTAGCCAGCATTATTTTTGGCCAGCAATCCAAAGGCATCATCTACAAGAGGGAATAAAATAAAAAATTGTTGTTGAACAGCAGGAAAATGTTAGCAGTTACAGAAACAGAATCTAAAAAGATAAGGACCACAAGCTCCACCCTATTTATCTATTTTTATTCTTGCTGCAATGGCATACAGTAGATCCCGGTTGGTTACTGGCTTTCTTCTCGCTCCTAAGGATCCTCTGTACACATCAGACCTGCTTTTCTTTACCATTTCCACTAACGTCATGCTTCCAGTGAAGAAAAACAGAAACATAAAAAAATAACAGCAGCTAAAGGCCATATGACCCATCTAATCTGCCATCCATATCATCTACTAAACTCTACTGTCCCTTCCTTTAGGGGTCTTCTGTGCTTGTTCAACACTTTCTAGAATTATGAAGCAATTTCACACATATGTGAAGAAATATTTCCGCAGAATACTCCCGAGTCTAGCCCCTTTGTTCCAGAGCTTCCTTTTGACTGACAGAGGCCTGTCTGATGTGTATTTATGCCAAGGGCGCATTTTAAAGTCTCTATCTCTTTCTTCTAGAGCAGTGTCTCACAAACTTTGTCAAGCCATGGCACACTAAATGGAGTGGCCGCAGCTTGAGGAATCCAGAAGCACTTGAACGTTGACGTGATAACACGCACTTGCATGACATCACGTTGACATCTGCGCAGGCGCGAACAGGTCCCGAGCCGCTATTGGGGGTGTACCAGCAGGGAAGATGTGCGGAGAGGAGAGGCACTGGTGCTGGCTGATTGCCTACAGGATGTGCCTCTTGTCACGAGAGGCATATCCTGTAGGCAGTAAGCCAGCGACTCACCTCCTCCCCAGCATCTCATGGCACACCTGAAATCTCAGGCGGCACACAGTTTGCAAAACACTGTTCTAGAGAATACATAAGATAAGCCATAATGGGGCAGACCGATGATCCATCTAGACCAGTATCCTGCTTCCAGCAGTGGCCAATCCAGGTTACAAGTTCCTGGCAAAATCCCGAATAGCAGCAAGAGCCCAGGGACAGCTAAGGGATTGACTGAGCCCAGGGACAGCTAAGGCTTTCTCAATTTCTATCTCAATTGTGGATTATGGACTTTTCCCTCCAGTAATGTGTCCAAACCTTTTTAAAACCCAGATACACTAACTGTTAACATATGCTTTAGGCTGAGAACCACCGACACCATTCTGTTTATATCTTCTTGAAATTGCAGCCTCCAAAATTGTACAGTATTCTAAATGAGGTCTCACCAGAAGATTACACAGAGGCACCATTTACTTCCTGTTCACTGAAGCATACTTCTAGCTTTCACCATCACCTTGTTAATCTATACAAACCTTAAAATTGTCAGATAAAATCACCTCAAGTCCCTCTCACTTCTTTTGTGTACAGAAGTACTTCATTCTTATATCAATCCCTTGAGTTTTTGTAGCCCAACCCTGCATTTTTTTTTGGGGGGGGGGCAATAAATCTTTAACTACCTAATTCTGGATTATTCTTCAAGTTTCACAAGATTTCTCCTCATATTATCTACCCCATCCTGGATGTATACCCTATTGCAGATTTTGGTGTCATCCGCAAAGAAGTAAACCTTACCCACACCAATATTGCTCTCAAAAAATGTTAAAAAGAAACAGACCACGAATCGATCTGTGTGGCACACCACCAGTAAAGCACAGTTACTTACCGCAACAGGTGTTATCCAGGGACAGCAGGCAGCTATTCTCACATATGGGTGACGTCATCGACGGAGCCCGGATGCGGACGCCTCACAAGCGGATTTGCTTGAAGAAACTCAAAGTTTCGAGTCGCCCGCACCGCCCAGCGCAGGGCGCGTCTCCTCAGTTCAGATAGCTAGCAGAGAAGCCAACCAGGGGAGGTGGGTGGGTTGTGAGAATAGCTGCCTGCTGTCCCTGGATAACACCTGTTACAGTAAGTAACTGTGCTTTATCCCAGGACAAGCAGGCAGGTACTCTCACATATGGGTGACCTCCAAGCTAACCAGAATTGGATGGTGGGAATGTTGGCAATTTAGGAGAATAAATTTTGTAATACTGTTTGGCCAAACTGTCCATCCCGTCTGGAGAAAGTATCCGGACAATAGTGAGAAGTGAAGGTATGAACCGAGGACCAAGTAGCAGCTCTACAAATTTCCTCAATAGGTGTAGATCTGAGGAAAGCTACTGAAGCTGCCATTGCTCTGACTTTATGGGCTGTGACTTTATTGTGAAGGGGTAATCCAGCCTGAGCATAGCAAAAAGAGATACAAGCCGCCATCCAGTTGGAGATGGTACGCTTAGAAATAGGATGGCCCAACTTATTTGGATCGAAGGAAACAAAAAATTGAGGAGCAGTTCTGTGTGGTTTGGTGCGTTCCAAGTAGAAGGCCAAAGCACGTTTACAGTCCAGAGTGTGAAGAACTGATTCTCCAGGATGAGAATGAGGCTTTGGAAAAAACACTGGAAGTACGATGGATTGGTTGAGATGAAATTCCGAGACCACTTTAGGTAGGAATTTAGGATGAATATGAAAAACCACCTTGTCATGATGGAACATAGTGAATGGTGGGTCAGTAACTAAAGCTTGCAGTTCACTGACTCTTCGAGCAGAAGTGAGGGCTATGAGAAACTTCAGATGAGCCTTATCAATTGGTTCAAATGGAGGCTTCATGAGTTGAGTAAGGACAACATTGAGGTCCCAAACCACAGGAGACGGTTTGAGAGGAAGTTTAACATTGAAGAGTCCTTTCATGAATTTGGAAACTACCGGATGAGCAGAGGGGTTTCCCTTCAATAGGCTGATGGAAAGCCACAATTGCACTGAGATGGACTCAGATAGATGTAGTCTTGAGGCCAGAACTGGATAAGTGCAAAAGGTAGTCCAAAACAGAAGATAAGGAGGAATGCTGAGGCTCCTTACGAGAAAAACACCACATAGAAAATCTAGTCCACTTTTGGTGATAGCATTGTCTAGTGGTAGGCTTCCTAGAAGCTTCTAAAACATCTCTTACAGATTGAGAAAACTGAAGAGGAGTTACGTTGAAAGGTACCAAGCTGTCAGGTGTAGAGACTGCAGGTTGGGATGAAGCAGAGATCCTTGACTCTGTGTAAGCAGAGAAGGAAAAACTGATAGAAGGTATGGCACCCTGGTGCTCAGTTGAAGTAGAAGGGAGTACCAAGGTTGTCGTTGCCACCGAGGAGCGATTAGAATCATGGTGGCATGATCGTTCTACAACTTGACCAGAGTCTTGAGAATGAGAGGAAATGGAGGGAATGCGTAGAGGAAGAGATTCGTACATTCCAGAAGAAAAGCATCTGCCTCGAGGCGGTGAGGAGAGTATATCCTGAGCAGAACTGAGGCAGTTTGAAGTTGTGGGGAGCCGCAAAGAGGTCTATCTGAGGGGTCCCCCACTGTGAAAAAATGTGATGAAGAGGCGAGGAATGGAGAGTCCATTCGTGAGGACTCAAGTTGTCCGCCAAGCAATTCTTCGCCCCTTGAATGTAGACAGCTTTGAGGAAGGTGTTGTGGCAGATTGCCCAGTCCCAAACCTTCAGAGCTTCTTGACAAAGGGAGGCAGATCCCGTCCCTCCTTGTTTGTTGACATAATACATGGCGACTTGGTTGTCCGTCCGGATGAGGACTACCTGGTCACAAAGAAGATGTTGAAAAGCGTTGAGAGCCTTGAAAATCGCTCTTGAGTTCCAACAGATTTATGCGACATTGACAATTCGTACTGGTCCAGTGGCCTTGAGTACGGAAACCATCGAGATGAGTGCCCCAAGCGTAGGTCGAAGAGTCTGTCGTGAGGACCTTCTGATGAGGGGGTGCTTGAAAAAGCAAGCCTCTGGAAAGATTGGAAGAGAGCATCCACCAACGGAGAGACTTCTTCAAGGAAGGAGTGACTAAAATGTGTCGAGAAGGAAGGTCGCAAACTTGCGCCCATTGAGATGCCAGGGCCTACTGAGGAATTCTGAGGTGAAGTCTGGCAAAAGGAGTCACGTGTACTGTAGAGGCCATGTGACCCAGAAGTACTATCATGTGTCTCGCTGAGATGGAAGAGCGGGAAGACACTGTATGACAGAGTTGAAGAAGAGCTTCCAGACGTTGTTGATTTCGAATCCCAAACTTTGTAGGAACCAGGTAGTCCTTTGGGTCGCTACAATAATCCCTTCAGATGTGGAATCTTTGATGAGCCAGTCGTCGAGGTAGGGAAATACCTGAAGACCATGGTTTTGGAGAGCTGCCGCTACCACTACCAGCCACTTGGTTAACACTCTGGGAGACGAGGCCAGGCTGAAGGGTAGTACTCTGTATTGATAATGCAGATTCCCCACCCGAAATCTGAGGTATTGACAGGAGGCTGGATGAATGGGGATATGAGTGTAGGCCTCCTTGAGATCCAGAGAGCATAACCAGTTGTTCTGCTCGAGAAGGGGCTAAAGAGATGCCAGGGACAACATATGAAACTTTTCTTTGACTAGAAATTTGAGAGCCCTGAGATCCAGAATGGGCCGCAGATCGCCCGTCTTCTTCGGAACAAGGAAATAACAGGAGTAAAAACCCCTGTTCTGCTGTTCCAAGGGAACTGGTTCGATGGCATGGAGAGAAAGCAGAGCTTGAGTTTCCTGAAGAAGGGAGGTCTGGGATGGATTGGAAGGATACTCTCTTGGAGGAAGCTCTGGTGGAATCTGAGTGAAATGAAGAGTATCCTTCCCTGATGATGGTAAGCACCCAGAGGTCGGATGTAATTATCATCCATCGGTTGTAAAAATGATGGAGACGACCTCCTATAGGGGGAAAAGGAGACAGAGACAGAATGGTGGAGGTTATGCTCTGTTGTAAACAGTCAAAAAGGCTGAGAAGCCTTAGATGCAGCAGAAGGTTGGGGTTTCTGTTGCTTCTGAGGTTGCTTTTTTTTCAGAGGAGGGCGAGTATAAGGATCCAGCTTTGGAGGAAAATGCCTTTGATAGATAAGAGCAGGGCGTGCAGGCTTAGCAGGAGCTGGCTTTGGCTTAGGTCTGACTATAGAAGCAAATGATTTTTCATGGTCAGATAATTTCTTGGTGGCTGCCTCGATGGATTCATCAAAGAGGTCGTTGCCCTCATAAGGAATGTTAGCCAAGTGGTCTGGAAGGTTAGAGTCCATGTCAATGGTATGAAGCCAGGCACGACGACGCATAGCTACAGAGCAAGCAGCCACTCGGGCAGATAACTCGAAGGTATCATAAGATGATTGGAGGAGATGCAGACGTAATTGAAATAAAGAAGCAATGACTTCCTGAAACTCAAAATGCATTTGGGTATCCAAATAATTCAAAAACTTTGGTAGAAGAGAAATAAGGAATTCAAAGTAAGTGATGAATTGAAAATTATAATTGAGGACATCATAGCATTCTGGCAGATGTGACGTTCGAATTTGTCCATAGTTTTGCCTTCCCTTCCAGGAGGGATGGTGGCATAAACCTTGGAAGGATGGGACCTTTTCAAGGAGGACTCGACGAGCAGGGATTGATGAGATAACTGAGAGTTGTCAAACCCTTTGCGATGCACAGTCTTATACCTAGAGTCCAATTTTCCTGGAACAGCCGGTATGGAAAAAGGTGTTTCCATGCAACGACCAAAAGTCTGATTCAAAAGCATATGAAGTGGAAGCTTAAGAGACTCTGCCGGAGGTTGAGGAAGATGCATGACTTCGAGATACTCCTTAGAAAATTTGGAGCCAGTATCCAATTGAATATCCAAGTCTACAGCCATCTGTCGGAGGAAAGACGAGAAAGATAGCTGATCTGCCAACGCTTTGCCTCGAGAAGGACTCGAGGATGTCGAGGCAGCCTATGTCGAAGATGAAGCTTCGGCAGGGAAAAAGGCATCAAAGGAACCTGGTGACTTGGACGAGGCAATCGAGACCGGGACATCCTCGAGGTCCGGCATCAGAGACCTCGAGCGAGGAGTTGGTGGTCTGGTCGAGGTTGGAGTAGATTGAGGCTTCGAGGAAGATGGTCTGTCGTGAGACGAAGAACTATGCCTGGAAGGATGCCTCGATGAAGGCCTCGAATGTCGGTGAGAACTGTGTCTGGAACCAGATCTCGAGGATTGAGGAGACTTCGCCTTAGAGACGTGGGCAACCGATGCCGATGTATGAATAGGACTAGAGGCTGTAGATCCAGAGGCTTGGTGGAGGAACCTCGATGCACTCTCAAAGACTCTGCTCCTTGTATAGAGTGTGAGGATTCTCATCGAGGCACTCGCAAAGAATCTGCTCCTTGCTTTACATGCTTGGATGCCAGACTAGACACTTGCAGAGACTCTGCTCCATGCAAAGAGTGTGTAAGTTCAGACTGGGGCAAAGTAACATAGTAACATAATAACATAGTAGATGACGGCAGATAAAGACCCGAATGGTCCATCCAGTCTGCCCAACCTGATTCAGTTTAAATTTATTTTTTCTTTATTTTTTCTTCTTTGCTATTTCTGGGCAAGAATCCAAAGCTCTACCCAGTACTGTGCTTGGGTTCCTACTGCCGAAATCTCTGTTAAAACCTACTCCAGCCCATCTACACCCTCCCAGCCATTGAAGCTCTCCCCAGCCCATCCTCCACCAAATGGCAATATACAGACAAAGACCGTGCAAGTCTGCCCAGTCCTGGCCTTAGTTCAAAGGAAGTGGCTCGACCTCGCGGGAGTCTGCTGAATGCCCAGGCTGGATAAGAGGAAGCAATTTGGGTCCCATGTTAGTAAGGAACTGAATAAACTGCTTCTCTAACATGGTCTGGAAAGAAGCAGGCAAGGATGGATCCGCGTCTGAAACCGGACCACCTGCTTTGGCTGAAGGTTCCTTCGAGATAGTGTGAGTGTGCTTTGACCTGGGAGTCTTAGACACTTTAATCACCACCGGCGGAACTAACTGCTGAGCTATCTGACCTGAAGAAACAGGGGAAGATACAGCAGATGACGTTGAAGCAAGAGCTGCTGCAAACGACGAAGGTCTGATGAGGCTCGAGGTGGAAGCAGTAGGTGCAGAAGGAGCCTCGGTGGGAGTCGAGGGATCCTTAGAAGACTCTATCTCGAAGAGCTTGTCCACCAAAATGCAACGACGCTTAAAAGCACGAGGCTGAAGTGTTTGGCAAGGCAGGCACGACCTAGGATGATGTTTCGGCTCAAGGCACTTGAGGCAGCGTCCGTGAGGGTCCATAAGAGACATCGCACGCTGACACTTGCTACACCTCTTGAAGCCCGTGGCAGGCCGGGACATAGAAGGAAAAATAGCCGCCGCAAAATCGAAACCCTTGGGCTGCGGCCGAGCGGCCTGTCCCGGAAAACGAACGGAAGAAGAAATTTTTTTTTTTTTAACTAAAATAAAAAAAATAAACTAAAATCAGCAATTTGCGAAGAAAAAAACACAAACCGCAGTTGAGAAAAGGCACAAAAGGAACGAAGTTAAACGCAGAGTCAAAGACGGACTTCTCAGCTCCGCGGAAAACTGAGAACTGAGGAGACGCGCCCTGCGCTGGACGGGAAGGCACTCATGCATGCGCAGTGCGGGCATCTCGAAACTTCGAGTTTCTTCAAGCAAATCTGCTTGTGAGGCGTCCGCATCCAGGCTCTGTCGATGATGTCACCCATATGTGAGAATACCTGCCTGCTTGTCCTGGGATAATATTCCTTTCCTCTGAGTGATCTCCATATACCACCACCCTTTGTTGCCCTCCACTCAACTAGTTTATAGCCCATTCTTTTCCACTGCCAACTCCAGACTCCGTCCCTTCTTTCTTGCAGCACTGTATGCCTAGAACAGGCTGCCTAAATCAACATGTCATGCTTCATCCCTGGCAGTGTTCAAATCAAGCTAAAGGCCCACTTTTTTTGAAACTGCTTTCAACTCTTAACTCCCACTCACTGCTGTTAGATACCTATACCCACTGTATCATTTCCTCTACCATAATATCCCCAACCCTGAAATGTCCTGTCTAAGTTAGATTGTAAACTCTTCTGAGCAGGTAATATCTTTTGTATGTTAAAATGTACATACGCCTTTCAGCGCTATAGAAATAATAAATAGTAGTAGGGTCCCAAGATTATTTATGTGAAAGTATTAAAAAGCTTTGCTGAAATTAAGTCTAGTGATCTCTGGTCACTTAGATTCATCTGAACCATACTACCTCTGGTTTCTGGAATTCAGTGAATTGAAAGACCCTATTACCCCGTTTTAAAAGTGCTTTTGTTAATTTACTCATCACAAAGGTTAGATTAACCAGCTGTGGTTCCCATTCTCTTTCATATATCTTATCTTGTGAAGAACTTTGGCACCTGCTTCTAAAGAAGCAATGAAAAAGGCCAGACAGTGCTGCCAGAACTTCCCCAAGTACCTTCAGTATATGGGATGTTTCCCATCCGTCCCTATTGCTTTGTCTACCTTTAGTTTCCAAAGTCTAAAGGTCGATGCTTTTCAAAAAGTCTACCTTACACACATTCCTATTTGTGTCCTGTTCTACTCCTAGCCTTTCTTCTATAAGCATTGAACAGAAATATTTGTTAAGCAATTCTTTTACCCTTATCAGCTTCAACATATTCCTGGTAGCTCCTACTATCATAGGAACCAACTTTTCAAAACTATTGTTGGGGGGAGGGGCAAACCCAATAAAAATTATTTCTGACAGTTAAGAAGTTTGCTCAATATTGGGGGTGCTCAAAGCACCCAGAGCTGGTTCCTATGCCTATGACCTCTTGCTGTACAAAAGAAACAACTCATTTTCAGAGTAAAGAATAGCGTAGATCTCATAATCCTCATTTCTTTTCTAGAATATACGAATCCATATTTAGATATTTACGTCTGTACTACTTTCGTAGCACTTCTAATCTTTCCCTTTGAAGGTGCACTCTCCAGACGCGAACATGTTCTACATTACCTCCCACCAACCTTCTGTACTGAGGTACTACCACCTATTTTCGCTACCTTAAGATCATAATTCAGGGTTTGCCCCAAATTAGAAGAAATCCAGCTTCTCACCTGCTCCTAATCATAAGCCACTCCCTCAAATACCTGTGCCCAAGACTTATCAAACATTTCGGGGGGAGGGGGGGGGGGGAAGGTCGCCTGAAAATTTCTTTCCATTCTTCTGGAATTTATTTCAGTCTAAAACTTTAACACCATGCGCCAGTTTTACTTAGCAATTATGGTAAGAATATTGCAATTTTCAATGTTCTAGATCTAGAAAGTACACGTTGCTGATTTTCTGGATAAAAGCCATACCCCTTTCGGTTAACGTTATAACCACCAATGACTATGTAACACTCAATCTATTGAATCCATCTGCACCAAGATCCCATCCCGGGCTCCCACTGCAGTCGCTGACGTTATAAACCATGTAACTGCGCGTGCGCTCTCGCCTACAAACCCTTCGCCCTCCATGCAGCGGTTTTTCTTCCGGAGCAAAGGGTTCTGATGCTGCAAGTTATGTTTAGGGGGCTCTAGGCGAAGTACTAGCTTCCTCCTGTCTTGATTAAACGTTTCGGTCCCCACTTGAAAACCAAGACGAATTTCGGTGGTGCATATTAAACAATTCAAAGATCAACTGGTCAGATATCAAACTTGTACGCTGCTTTAGAGAAACTTTCTACGAAAACTCCAGTTATAAGATTCACTTCCAGAAAGTTTTCCCTTCCAGTTGCATTTGGAATTTATTTTAAAACGTAGAGCTGTGTTTCTAAGTCAAGAGTTGGACATTCTTTGTGAAAGCAGATTGTAGTAGAAACGACTCATAGGAAAGAGATTACGGGGGAAAAAAGCAGGATAGGTTACATACATTCTAAATAGATACAATAAGGTTTAAGAAAGATTCTGTTTGTTCTTAAAGAAAATGCAATCCAATAAATGTCAATTTTTCTGAAACTAGAAATGATCCAGCAGCTTGTACGGATTTACAAGGGACACAAACGAACTACAAAACCCAGTTCTCCCTATGCCTGGTTCTGCTTCGCTGTGCGTCTAGACGCCTGCGCATTGCCTGAGTCTTGATAGCTGTTGGAGAAAGCGGTTGTTGAGCTCTTTTGTTTGGTTGAGGCGGGAGCGCGAGCGGTGGTGAGGCCCGGAGAAGCGCGCGAATATTGGAGCGGAGTTCGAATCCAGCTGCACTCAAATATTACAAAGCTGTAATAGGTGAGGCCTGGGGCTCGTCGCGGCCCGCACTTTCCCGCAGCAAGAGCCCGGGAAAGCATGCTGTTTGGGAGCATTCGTGGTTGCCGCCCCTGCTGTGAGCCCTCTTTTTCCCAATCAAATAGAATTCCCCACCTCTTCCTCTAACTCATTAAACCTCCTGTAGCATCCCTAACCCCCTCCCCCTACTCCAACCTCAGATCTTTCTATCCACCAACTACAACTATAACGCCCCAAATCCTTATCCTTATCCTTAAATCCCCCCTCCACCCATGACTTTCAGGTAGCTCATCTTCATGCAGTACTTTTTGACTTGATGTACTTATGTTTACAATATGCCATGTATCTATAAAAGCATAAATATAATTTTAAGTACCCACCTCTTTATCCCCTCTCCTGTCCATCACACCACTCAAAATCTCTCATCTCCAACAGCTGTAGAAACAAAGAAAATAGCACCAGTCTTAACTAGGCTGCCCATTTATACCAGCTACCAAGTTCTACAATCCCTCTCCATCAGAGGTGCTCTGAGTCTGTTCTAGGCTTTGTTGAATTCAGACACTGATCTTGTGTCCACCATTTCCACACTAGAAAGCTGTTCATGCATTCATCACCCTTTATGTACCAAAATATTTCGTTAGGTTGCTCCTCAGTCTGTCCTATTCACCCTTATGCTTTGACTTTTCCCAAAAGTACAGTAACTCCCAAATCCTCATCCTATTCCATCCCAACTAAAACATGCCAAATTCTAATTTTCTAATTCTAATTCCTTAAATCCCCCCTCCACCCATGACTTTCAGGTAGCTCATCTTCATGCAGTACTTTTTGACTTGATGTACTTATGTTTACAATATGACATGTATCTATAAAAGCATAAATATAATTTTAATTATCATTGCCTGAAACAACCCTTTCTACTTTTTATTCTGAAATGGTTCTTCTGCCTATCCATCTGCTCTTATTAGATTTCATGGAAGATTAAAGCCATTTTCTCTCTTATCCCTTTTTGGGGATAGTTATGACTTTATGTACATGTCGTTGGGTGATGCCAGTAAAAAGTAACCCATATTTTGCTGTTTTCTCAGCATCCACTTAGAATTTCAGTGTGAAATTTTAACAGTGTTATTTGTTGTTTCTAGCTACCAGTGACCCACCTGGATCATTAGTGTAGCTGGCAGGGATCCCTGGGCCCCACCAGCTGAAAAATCTTCTTTGGAGTCTCTCTGAGCAATCTTAGCCCTGGGGCAGTCAGCAGCATATTTCCAGCTGCCAATGCCAGCACTCCCCCTCCCATGCATGCTCAGTTGAATTGGCACATGTGTGCATGGGGGGGGGGGGGAGAAGTGCTGGTTGAACTGAGCATGTGTAGTGGGGGCAGTGCCAGTGTCGTTAACAACCAAGGTATTAATTTTTATTTCAAGAATGGAAGTGGTGGGCAGAGAAGAAATGTGTGTGTTGTGTCCACCCTAAAAACTGAGATCTGGCTATGCTGTTACTATCTACTTTTATTTGCTGAGTGCAATGAGTGCCTTTAAACATAGTGAAATTTCAGACTTTATAGCATGCCAACCTCAGTGATTTTTACATGTTCAAAAATGTTTGCACTGTAAAACTGGATTAGTAGTTAAAGCACATAGATTAATGTATTTCTTTAATTATATGCAATTATCCCAACTAAATCACATAGGCATACCACTTTCACCTAAATTAGGCTTATATATCTTCGGCACAACAGTCAAAACTGAAGACTAATATAAAGCAAAGTTCTTACTCATATCGCTATACCGCTCTCAGAGACCTGTGAAGGTTAAACACAGCTGTGTTCTAAAACCACTTTGACAGGTGATAGATATCATTCATTGAGCCGGTATGTATATGTTGTATATTTTTGTGCAAATTACTGCAACCAACTATACAGCTCCTATAAAGTGCAACGTGTAATAAATATTTAAAACGTATATGAAAAATATGTATCAAAAATTTTTTTATTTAAACATTGCACTTATCTCATATAAGCTGGTTCGTAGTTAACGAATGGCTAAACGCCCTACGGGACCCGTTTCACCATGTGTATAGGCTTCTTCAGGGGTCATATCATTGAAAAAGTGCGGCGTGAATTACGTCTGCACATGAAAAAATGGCGCTGGCCATTTCATGTGCAGACGTAATTCACGCCGCACTTTTTCAATGATATGACCCCTGAAGAAGCCTATACACATGGTGAAACGGGTCCCGTAGGGCGTTTAGCCATTCGTTAACTACGAACCAGCTTATATGAGATAAGTGCAATGTTTAAATAAAAAAATTTTTGATACATATTTTTCATATACGTTTTAAATATTTATTACACGTTGCACTTTATAGGAGCTGTATAGTTGGTTGCAGTAATTTGCACAAAAATATACAACATATACATACCGGCTCAATGAATGATATCTATCACCTGTCAAAGTGGTTTTAGAACACAGCTGTGTTTAACCTTCACAGGTCTCTGAGAGCGGTATAGCGATATGAGCAAGAACTTTGCTTTATATTAGTCTTCAGTTTTGACTGTTGTGCTTGTTTTTGATAAAGAAGACTTTGCCTACTTTAGCCATTATATATCTTCGGACCATCAGAGGTATACTGATAGTATACTGCTCAATGCAACTTAGTACAGGAACTTCAGTTTTTCATCACTCTGTTTTCTATTCTTTGCAAAAACTATATATTTTAATAACTCATGTGAATTTTTTAACATGACTAATTTTTTAGAGCACTTATCTTTGAAGATGCATTGGGGGTACTAGCAGGAAACACAAATTCATATTTTGACCTTAATGGGCTGTTTCAAGGCAAATCCCCCATAAAAGTATAAAATATATTGGTAGTTATACAAAAATTCTACTTAATTATTTAATAATTTGTTCATTTATTCAGCACATACCTCTGTAGTAGCTCTATTGAGATTCTTTCCTAATACTGAAGTTAAAATATGGCTGTGGTGTTTTTTAAAAAAGCTTTCTCAATGTCATAGTTCCATGAAATTGTTATCCAATGATCTTGCTACAGCTCAGAGTAATGTCATCCACTCAATTTCTTTATTTAACCCGCCGGGTTCTACTGCTTTCAATAAACATCCAAAATTGTTCCTTATAATTTAACCTTTTGTGTATATCACCACCCAACCTCCCTTTTTCCACAACTTCCAAGATCCACCATCTCAAGTCTTTCAAAGTATGGGAATCAGCTATCCAAAGTGAGACTAAGGCTTCGTCACTCTTAGTGTGGATCTTAGATTTATGTTCTGTAACTCTCACTTTAATTACTCTGCTACTCCTGCCAACATACACTGGTTGAATGGCATATACTACATTGTTGGTATTACAATTCCCTGATTTTATTATATGAATCCTGAATCCCATTTGTGGATCTCTCCAATTCATTCCTGTCTTAGCTAATTTTACACCACTGGCAAGATCCATACTTGTTGGCTAGCTTCATTCTCCCTAAAATCTTGTTTCCTTTGAATATTTAATAGTTCTCCAATGTTACTTCCTCTCGTGTATGCTATTACTGGATGTTCTCGAAAACACGAATGTAGTTATAAATGCATGCCAGTGTTGATAATACACTGAATAAGGTAACACACACACCAATTTATTGTCATCCTTTGGTCTTTGATACTGTAATAATAGTTGCCATTGTGCATATCTTGTTTTCTGCCAAACATTATGAATAGTTTTTCAAGAATAACCTCTTTGAAGAAATCTATGAAATATTTTTGCTTGTACCTCAAATTCCTTATCAGAGGAATATATTCTATGGATCCACAGAAATTGGCTAATTGGCAAGTTCTTCTTAAGGCCATATGGCTGAAATCTTAAATAGTTGTTGCAATCTACTGTTTTATGAT